>NC_136502.1:61274873-61519873 GCF_053919585.1 Euprymna scolopes
TTTTTTTTCTACTTCACTACAAGCTATTTCGGCGGGAACTATGAAAGCAAAGAGGATCAGCAGTGAAATGCTTAAGACGTTCTCTGGAGAGGGAGATGTTATAACCTGGCTGACCAAGGTTAAACTTGTCGCTAAGTTGCGGGAGATCGCGGATGTAGCTAGCTTGATCCCGCTGTATCTTGATGGTGATGCTCTGGCCCTATATCTGGAGATGCGGGAGGAGGATCGACTGTCTGTTGATGCCATTGAGGAAAAGTTGAGGGAAGCATTTAACTCTAATCCTAACCCTAACCCTAACTCTAACTCTAACTCTAATTCTAACTCTAACCCTAACTAATCCTATGATGTTTGTAGTCCTATCAATATTGGCCCTTTTGAATTTAAAGCACGGAATAGCGTACTGATAAATCTGTCACAGAATTTTTCCCCTGACCTACAGATTTTTTCTTGATCAAGTGTTGTTCTGCTGAAAGCAAGTAATCATATTGCCATCGTTTTGTGTGGTACTCTATGCACATTCTTTTTATATATTTCCTTGCGCAAAAGATTGGTAATAGCACCTGTATCAACCTTAGCATTGACATGTATCTGCATTCGATAGTTACCATGTTTTAACTTGGCATACGCTTCTGTAGTAGTTGATAGTAATTGCTAAATGGTGTGGAAATATATATCATCACTCGAACCACTAGCATTGCTTTTATTTTGTGACAGCATGTAATTCTGTTTTTGTGTTACTGTGACTGTGATTTTTATCTCCCATCTTGGATGCGGCAAACATTAGCAAAATGTCCCTTTTTGTTGCATAACATGCATGATTTTCCTTTTGTTGGGCAATCCCCCTGAGAATGTCCTTTGCCACACTGTCTTGGCCTTTTATTATTATACTCTGAACTGCTTTCTTCTATTGAGGTGCATTTAGCTTCTATTTGCTTCCAAGTTGCCTCCTCTGCCTCTACTATGCGTAGAGATTTTGTTATAGTCAAATCGTTACTCTCCTTAAGTATTTCTGCATTGACTTTAAGATCAATGCTGAATATGAAGAAATCGACAATAACATGTTTATCCACCATTTTGTTGCATTAACACCGACAGTTTGGTGAAGCCGTTTCAAAAATGAGCCGATTCATCTGAATTTTGTTTGCAACAGAAATTCGAGCTTGCGTTTGCATACTGTCTACTATTTAATGTATGTTTTTAGATGAATTGAATAGCCAATAGGAATATGAGATGAAAGAGTCCTTTGAAAAATATAACAACTATCCTCGGCGATGTTACTTGTACATTTCTAAAACATAAAATACGTTTGATGACATGAAAAGTTTAGTATCTATAGCCAGTTAATTGATAGATGTGAAATGGTGATAAAAATTGACCTTGAATTAAATATGAATTCCTTAACTTTTTCGAGAAGATTGAATAACCAAAGGATATGATGCCCTTCACTTATGTACACTTATTTTTATATTATTTTCATTTATATTTGTATTTATATTATTTCCATTATATTATTTGTATTTATATTATTTCCATTATATTATTTTTATTCATATTATTTCCATTATATTATTTGTATTTATATTATTTCCATTATATTATTTGTATTTATATTATTTCCATTATATTATTTGTATTTATATTATTTCCATTATATTATTTGTATTTATATTATTTCCATTATATTATTTGTATTCATATTATTTCCATTATATTATTTGTATTTATATTATTTCCATTATATTATTTGTATTTATATTATTTCCATTATATTATTTGTATTCATATAATTTCCATTATATTATTTGTATTCATATAATTTCCATTATATTATTTGTATTTATATTATTTCCATTATATTATTTGTATTCATATTATTTCCATTATATTTATATTTTCGTTCATATTTGTATTTATATTTATATTATTTTTATTTATATTTATATTCTTTTCATTTACATTTATATTTATATTATTTTAATTTATATTTATATATATATTTATATTATTTTGATTTATATTTAAATTTATATTAACATTTATATTTTAATTTATATTTATATTTATATCAATATTTATATTTTAATTTATATTTATCTTTATATTTATATTATTTCCATTTATATTTATCTTTGTATTTATCTTTATATTATTTATATTTATATTATATCATTTTAATTTATATTTATATTAATATTATTTTCATTTATATTTATATTATTTTCGTTTATATTAATAGTATTTCCTTTTATATCATCTTTATATTAATATTTCTATCATTGTTATTTATATTAATATTTATATTATTTCATTTATATTTATATATTTTTTATTTATGTTTATATTTATAGTATTTTCATTTATATTGTATTACTTTTATTTATATTTGTTTTTATATTTATATTTATATTAAATTGTATTTATATTACTTTCATTTATCTTTATATTTATATTATTTTAATTTGTATTCATCTTTATATTTATATGTATATTTATATTATTTTCATTTATATATACATATATATTTATATGTATATGATTTTCATTTATGTTTCTCTTTATATTTATGTTTATCATTTTTATTCATATTTATATTATTTTCATTTCTATTTATCTTTATATTTATATTATTTTCATTTATATTTATCTTTATATTTATATTTTCATTTATATTTGCTATTTTCATTTATCTTTATCTTTATATTTATATTATTTTCGTTTATATTTGTTATTTTCATTTATATTTATCTTTATATTTATATTTTCATTTATATTTGTTATTTTCATTTATATTTATCTTTATATTTATATTATTTTCGTTTATATTAATCTTTGTATTCATATTTATATTATTTTCATTTTCCTTTATATTTATCTTTATATTTATATTTTTTTATTTATATTTATCTTTGTATTCATATTTATATTTTCATTTATATTTATCTTTATATCTATATTTTCATTTGTATTTATATTTATATTATTTTCGTTGATATTTATTTTCATCTTTATATTATTTTCATTTATATTTATATTATTTTCATTTATATTTATGTTATTTTCATTTATATTTATCTTTATATTTATATTATTTTCATTTATCTTTATATTTATATTTTTTTCATTTATCTTTATATTTATATTATTTTCATTTATCTTTATATTTATATTATTTTCATTTATCTTTATATTTATATTATTTTCATTTATCTTTATATTTATATTATTTTCATTTATCTTTATATTTATATTTTCATTTGTATTTATATTTATATTAGTTTCATGCATATTTATCTTTATATTTATATTATTTTCCTTTATATTTATATTAGTTTAATTTATATTTATCTTTATATTTATATTTTCATTTATATTTTCATTTATATTTTCATTTATATTTTCATTTATATTATTTTCATCTATATTTTCATTTATATTTATATTATTATTATTTTTATTTACATTTATTTTTATAATTATATTTTCTTTTACATTTATCTTTATATTAATATTTATATTTTCATTTATATTTATATTGTTTTCTTTTATATTTATCTTTATATTAATATTTTCATTTATATTTATCTTTATATTAATATTTTTATTTAAATTTATCTTTGTATTTATATTTTCATTTATTTTATCTTTGTATTTATATTTTCATTTATATTTATATTATTTTCATTTATATTTATCTTTATGTTTATATTTTCATTTATATTTATCTTTATGTTTATATTATTTTCATTTATATGTTTATATTTGTTTTTATATATTTTTTATATTTATATTTTCATTTATGTTTTTATTATTTTCATTTATATTTATCTTTATATTATTTTCATTTATGTTTATATTATTTTCATTTATCTTTATATTATTTTCATTTATATTTATCTTTATGTTTATATTATTTTCATCTATATTTATATTATTTTCATTAATGTTTATTTTTATGTTTATATTTTCATTTATATTTATATTATTTTCATTTATATTTATCTTTGTAATTATATTATTTTTATTCATATTTATATTATTTATATTTATATTTATCTTTGTATTTATATTATTTTTATTCATATTTATATTATTTTTATGTATATTTATCTTTGTATTTATATTATTTTTTATTTATATTTATCTTTGTATTTATATTATTTTCATTTATACTTTTCTTTGTATTTATATTGTTTTTATGTATATTTATATTATTTTTTATATTTATCTTTGTATTTATATTTTCATTTATATTTATCTTTGTATTTATATTATTTTTATTTATATTTATCTTTGTATTTATATTTATATTATTTTTATTCATAGTTATATTATTTTTTATATTCATCTTTGTATGTATATTATTTTTTTATATTTATATTTTTATTTATATTTATCTTGGTATTCATATTATTTTTATTTATATTTATCTTTGTATTTAAATTATTTTTATTTATATTTATCTTTGTATTTATATTATTTTTAGTTATATTTATCTTTGTATTTATATTATTTTTATATTTATCTTTGTATTTATATTATTTTTATTTACATTTATCTTTGTATTTATATTATTTTTATTTATATTTATCTTTGTATTTATATTATTTTTATTTATATTTATATTTGTATTTATATTATTTTTTATTTATCTTTGTATTTATATTATTTTTATATTTATCTTTGTATTTATATTATTTTATTTATATTTATCTTTGTATTTATATTATTTTTATTTATATTTATATTTTTTTATTTATATTTATCTTTGTATTTATATTATTTTTTTTTATATTTATATTTGTATTTATATTATTTGTATTTGTATTTATCTTTGTATTTATATTATTTTCATTTATATTTATATTTTTTTTATTTATATTCATCTTTGTATTTATATTTTTTTTTTATATTTATATTTGTATTTATATTATTTTTATTTATATTTATCTTTGTATTTATATTATTTTTATTTATATTTATATTTTTTATTTATATTTATCTTTGTATTTATATTATTTTTATTTATATTTGTATTTATATTATTTTTATTTATATTTATCTTTGTATTTATATTATTTTCATTTATATTTATATTTTTTTATGTATATTTATCTTTGTATTTACATTTTTTTTATATTTATATTTGTATTTATATTATTTTTATTTATATTCATCTTTGTATTTATATTATTTTTATTTATATTTATATTTTTTTATTTATATTTATCTTTGTATTTATATTATTTGTATTTATATTTATATTTGTATTTATATTATTTTTCTTTATATTTATCTTTGTATTTATATTATTTTCATTTATATTTATATTCTTTTATTTATATTTATCTTTGTATTTATATTATTTTTATTTATATTTATCTTTGTATTTATATTATTTTCATTTATATTTATCTTTGTATTTATATTATTTTCATTTATATTTATATTATTTTTATTTATATTTATCTTTGTATTTATATTATTTTTATTTATATTTATCTTTGTATTTATATTTTTATTTATATTTATATTATTTTTGTTTATATTTATATTATTTTTATTTATATTTATCTTTGTATTTATATTATTTTCATTTATATTTATCTTTGTATTTATATTTTTATTTATATTTATATTATTTTTATTTATATTTATATTATTTTTATTTATATTTATATTATTTTTATTTATATTTATATTATTTTTATTTATATTTATCTTTGTAATTATATTATTTTTATTTATATTTATCTTTGTAATTATATTATTTTTATTTATATTTATCTTTGTAATTATATTATTTTATTTATATTTATCTTTGTAATTATATTATTTTTATTTATATTTATTTTATTTTTATTTATATTTGTATTTATATTATTTTTATTTATATTTATCTTTGTATTTATATTATTTTCATTTATATTTATATTATTTTTATTTATATTTGTATTTTTTTATTTATATTTATATTATTTTTATTTATATTTATATCATTTTTATTTACATTTATATTATTTTTATTTTTATTTATCTTTGTATTTATATTTTTTTCATTTATATTTTTCTTTGTAATTATATTACTTTTATTTGTATTTATCTTTGTATTTATATTATTTTCATTTATATTTATCTTTGTAATTATATTATTTTTATTTATATTTATCTTTGTAATTATATTATTTTATTTATATTTATCTTTGTAATTATATTATTTTTATTTATATTTATATTATTTTTATTTATATTATTTTTATATATATTTATCTTTGCATGTATATTATTTTCATTTATATTTATCTTTGTAATTATATTATTTTTATTTATATTTATCTTTGTAATTATATTATTTTATTTATATTTATCTTTGTATTTATATCATTTTTATTTATATTTATATTATTTTTATTTATATTTATATTATTTTTATTTATATTTATATTATTTTTATTTATATTTATATTATTTTTATTTATATTTATCTTGGTATTCATATTATTTTTATTTATATGTATATTTGTATTTATATTTTTATTTATATTTATCTTTGTATTTATATTATTTTTATTTATATTTATCTCCGTATTTATATTATTTTCATTTATATTTATCTTTGTACTTATATTATTTTTATTTATATTTATATTTGTATTTATATTATTTTTATTTATATTTATCTTTGTGTTTATATTATTTTTATTTATATTTATATTTGTATTTATATTATTTTTTATTTATCTTTGTATTTATATTATTTTTATATTTATCTTTGTATTTATATTATTTTATTTATATTTATCTTTGTATTTATATTATTTTTATTTATATTTATATTTTTTTATTTATATTTATCTTTGTATTTATATTATTTTTTATTCATATTTATATTTTTATTTATATTTATGTTTTTATTTATATTTATATTATTTTTATTTATATTTATCTTTGTATTTATATGTTTTTATTCATATTTATCTTTCTATTTATATTTATATTATTTATATTCATATCATTTTCCTTTATGTATGTTTATATTTATATTATTTTCCTTTATCTTTATATTATTTTCATTTATATTCATATTAATATTATTTTCATGAATATTTATATTTATATTATTTTCATTAATCTTTATATTTACATTTATATTATTTTCATTTCTAATTGGATTTATATTTACATTACTTTCATTTATATTTATATATTTTTTTCATTTATATTCATATATTTTCATTTATATTCATATATTTTCATTTATATTTATATATTTTTTTCATTTATATTCATATATTTTCATTTATATTCATATATTTTCATTTATATTCATATATTTTCATTTATATTTATATATTTTTTTCATTTATATTCATATATTTTCATTTATATTTATATATTTTTTTCATTTATATTCATATATTTTCATTTATATTCATATATTTTTTTCATTTATATTCATATATTTTCATTTATATTTATATATTTTTTTCATTTATATTCATATATTTTCATTTATATTCATATATTTTCATTTATATTCATATATTTTCATTTATATTTATATATTTTTTTCATTTATATTCATATATTTTCATTTATATTTATATATTTTTTTCATTTATATTCATATATTTTCATTTATATTTATATATTTTTTTCATTTATATTCATATATTTTCATTTATATTCATATTTTCATTTATATTCATATATTTTCATTTATATTTATATATTTTTTTCATTTATATTCATATATTTTCATTTATATTTATATATTTTTTTCATTTATATTCATATATTTTCATTTATATATTTTTTTCATTTATATTCATATATTTTCATTTATATTCATATATTTTCATTTATATTCATATATTTTCATTTATATTCATATATTTTCATTTATATATTTTTTTCATTTATATTCATATATTTTCATTTATATTCATATATTTTCATTTATATTCATATATTTTCATTTATATTCATATATTTTCATTTATATTCATATACTTTCATTTATATTTATATATTTTTCATTTATATTTATATATTTTTCATTTATATTTATATATTTTTCATTTATATTTATATAGTTTTTTCATTTATATTTCTATTATTTTTTCATTTATCTTTGTCTTTATATTTATATTATTTTCATTTATAATTTATATTATCTTCAGTGATATTTTTTAAAATTTTTTTTACATGGTGTGTCACGACTTATCGAGGCCCAGTGGCACTCGGGGATAAGGGTTATTGTGTGTATGGTAATCACTGGGATAGTATCGTAGTAATAGTTAGTAATGAGGATTTGATAAAGTGTTTACTTAAGAGGGCGGGTCATCAGGAATTTGTTTGTGTTGGACTTGAAGACATCCAAGTTGAATTCGGGGGGGGGGGGGACAGGCAAGAGGCAGAGAGTTCCACAGCCGTGCAGTTTTAAGAAAGAAGCTTTGTTCATGGAATCTACGTTTTGATTTAGGTACAGATAAAGAGTGAGGAAAATTATTGACGGTGGTTTCTGCTAGTCGGGTGTTTTTCGTGAAAGATTGGTGAGGGGGGACCAGAGAATGGAGTTCAGACGAGCACTTGCCATGGAAATAACAATAAAACAGACAGGCTCGCAACGTCTCTTCTGTGGGAGAGAGGCTGCAGGGAAGAGAAAAGGGTATCCCCCACCAAGCCACAAAGTCTATTTTGTACACCGTCAAGACAGGATAGGCTGTTTTTAGCAGCTCCTGCCCAGATGTGGTAGCAGTACTCTATCCTTGGACGTACTTGGCTTTTATACAGATAGAGAATTGCATCATTAGTGAGATATCTTCTGGAGCGGTAGAAGGATCCTACCATTTTCCCAGCAACCTTGGCCACAGACTTGATGTATGTGTTCCATTTCAGATCAGGAGTGAAGGTCAAACCCAGACTCTTATCAAAATATGGGGCCTCCCCTAGACGAGAGCCATCCATTTCAATCGGTGCCAGATGGCGATCAGAGTGTTTATGATGTAATGATAGGAGCTTGGTCTTAGATGCATTAAAGGTAACCAGCCACCTATTCCCCCACTGAACCACGCGCTCAAGATCTGAGGAGAGAGAATTAGAGAGAACATTGTCATTTACAGCCTTTGATGTGTTGCCATAGATAGTCGTGTCATCAGCATAGATGTCAACGAATGATTTTAGTATGTGTTTTGGGAGATCATTGATGTAGATCAAGAAGAGAGTTGAGCCCAGGATGGACCCCTGAGGGACTCCAGCATTAATACTGTGGGCCTCTGATTTCTGTCCATTAACCACTACTCTTATGAGCCTATCAGAGAGAAATGATTTAATATATATATTTATATTCATCTTATTTTCAATCATTTTTATATTACTTTCATTTATATTATCTTTATATTTATATTATTTTCATTTATATTTATCTTTATATTTATCTTCATATTGTTTCATTTATATTAATATTTATATTTTTATTTATATTATTTTCATTCATATTAATCTTTATATTTATTTTATTTTAATTCATGTTTATCTTTATATTAACATTTATATTATTTTCATTTATATTCAAATTTTTATTCATATTTATATTATTTTCATTTATATTATTTTCATTTATATTTATCTTTATATTTATATTATTTTCATCTATATTTACATTATATTCAGTTATATTTATCTTTCTATGTATGTTTATATTATTTTCTTTTATATTGATATTATTTTCATTTATATCTATTTTTATATTTATATTATTTTTATTTACATTTATATTTTTTTCATTTATATTTATAGTTACATTTATATGTATATTATTTTAATTGATATTTATATTTATATTACTTTTACTTTTATCTATATTGTTTTTATTTATCTTTATCTTTATTTTTACATTTATATTATTTTCTCTTATGTTTATATTTACATTTATATTTATGTTCATATTATTTTCATTTATGTTTATATTTATTATTTTCAGTTATATTTATCTTTATATTTGTATTTATATTATTTTCATTTATATTTACATTTATCTTTTTATTTGTATTATTTTCATTTATATATATAATATTGTCATTTATATTTATCTTTATATTTATACTATTTTCATTTATATTTATATTATTTTCATTTATATTGATAATATGTTTATTTATATTTAGCTATTTTCATTTATATTTATATTATTTTCATTTATATTTATCTTTGTCTTTATATTTTTATAATTTTTATTTATATTAATATTTATATTATTTTCATTTATATTTATCTTTGTATTTATATTTATATTATTTCCATTTATATTTATATTTACGTTTATATTCATATTATTTTCATTAATATTTTTATTATTTTAATTTATCTTTATCTTTATATTTATATTATTTTCATTTACATTCATTATTTTCATTTACATTCATATTATTTTCATTTCCATTCATATTATTTTCATTTATTTATATTATTTTCATTTATATTTATCTTTATATTCATATTATTTTCATTTATATTTATCTTTATCTTTATATTTATATTTTCATTTATATTTATCTTTATATTTATATTATTTTCATTAATATTTTTATAATTTTCATCTATATTTATCTTTATCTTTATATTTTAATTTATATTTATTATTTTCATTAAGTGTTTTACCTTTTTTAAATAAAAGACACAAATAATGTTTTCATAATTTTGAATGTTGAAACTAAAATCCTAATAAATTTTATATTCATGTATTACAAAAATAGACGAAAAAATCATATTTACTTGCATACCTACAAGGGCAAAGGTCGGATCGTACGACTATAGGTGTGCCAAACGTTTTGCGTTTAAAATATGCAAATAAAAACAAAACTTGCAAATGGTTTTGTTCTTTTTTTATATTTTTTTACATTTTACGAATTTTATTTGTATTTTTCATTGCAAATCGTTTACAAACAAAAATCGTTTACAAACAAAAATAAAACAAACATTTTTACGATTTAAAGTCTTTTGTATATATACTAATGAGGGGTACCCAGCGTTGCCCGGGTGTTTGGAGGTGTGTGTGTGTAAACTCCGGGCGTGGGGGGGGGTTTAAAAAAAAGTAACTATGAGGATCGAACCCGATCCCTTGAGGCAAAGTTGTTAATAAAAATGTGAAAAAAAAAAAAAAAACGTGTGACGTTAACCATTGCCCCACCGTGAGATGCTAACGGAAACACGTTTAAATTTATTTAATTACTTGGATTTGGCAGGTGCCCGTTTTAATGAGTTAATGAGATCAAGTTTGACTGCGGGATAGTATTTTCCCAAGATGTTATAGGAAAAAGACTAACCCACATGCGGCGAGCGACAAATGTTGAATATTTATCTTCCCGAAATCGAGCAAATTAAATAGACAGGCGAGCTTTATTGTTAACTGTGAGATATTACGATTTATATGTGATATAAAAAGTTTTAAAAAGTTGTGAAGCGACCAACCGCTTCTCTGAAAAAAGCCTTTTGTAGACATACAGAAAAAGCGAACACACATACACACATACATACATTTTCGTTTTTATATTTATAGAAGATTCTGTATTTGACAGTTTAAAGACGTTAAAATTATTCAGATCAGTTTGCCCAGTTGTTGAAAGCGGGTTAATAAAATGAAAATACTTAACTATCAACACATAATAACATCTAACCTCTTTTAAAACCGAAGATAATAAAAACCATATACGGTTTAAGCGTCTTAAATTTGAAACAATTATTTGGATTGTATTTTCATTGCAAGTTGGAATCGTTTTCGAATTAAAAAACAAATGTTTTTCTAAAGTAAAAAAACGATTAGGAGAGAAATGCACAACATTTCCCCCCCTATAAAATATTTTATAGGGAGGGAAATGTTGTGCATTTCTTTCCTAATAATTACTTAAATAAACACAAGGCCAAACGACATTGCTTTTAACAAACAGTAATAAAGAGTTTATTTAGAAAAGGCGAGATTGTATCTCAGACTGAAGAGAAAGAAAGTGTAAATGTCTGTTTAAAGGTGTCGTCTGCCATCAGACTGCAGTCGTCAACAAGTAGCAGTGGAAGGGGTGAGTAAGAGAGGTCTGTATAGGTCGCTTGCTGGCGTCCCTCTGTCGATCGCAGCTGAGATCCCAAAGGGCTAAAAATAGTCCTTAAGGAGACAGCTCAAATCAATGTGCCCTGCCAACCGATTGGTCAGTGTGGCCGAATCACTATGGCACCGGGCATTGATCCGCTTATAGTAAATAGTGTGTTAACTGCTACAGGTTGATACGTTTCAACGGCCTTTAAAGATAATATAAAAGAAAGAATTAAAAAAAATAATAATAAAAATTTAACATTTTAGAGTGGGGGATGACTTTTCATGTATAAATTTAACGTAAAGTGAGCACCCACTTCTTGTCCATGTAACGGTAACGAGACATGTAATCGTTAGCATTTTTTTAAAGTTTGGTGGCAGGGGTAGCGGTCTTAAGTTCCAAACATTTTTAAAATACATAGAAACACTTCAAAACGTGTGTGGATGCGACTTTTCATTAAAAAAAAAATTGTTTTCAAAGATTTGCTTTGGAAAGGTCTTACCATTAAATAAATTAATCAGTGAATTATTATTTCCTAATATTTTAAAGGTTTACACACACACACACACACACACACACACACACACACACACACACACACACACACACACACACACACACACACACACAAAAAAAAAAAAAAAATAGGATGGATTTGTACAATGCACACTCTCTCTTTGTATTTGTTCTTTTCTTTTATTTTCAATTATTTTCACCGGATTACATCCCTCTTATATAAAGAATGTTTAATTTAATCTAAGGGCAATGATGTTAAGACCTTTATTATCGAATGTATTTCGTATTGTTTTCACTAGTCGTCATGTTTGTTTTTGCGCACACGTCAATTTTTGTGCGTTTATACGTTAATTCTGTATAGTCACTATACCATAGCTAGCTATAACATATACTGAAACAATGACTTACAGGTAATCTAGTATATATATATATATATATATATATATATATATATATATATATATATATATGGTAAAACTGGTAATTAGTAAAAACCTGAAGAGTGCTCAATACTATTGCAGAGCAAATATGTGTTTTATTTTTTTATTACCGTTTTATCTGTTTGGTTACATATGTTTCAGATGTTGGACCGTGTTTACGATCTAACAGCCTCGTCAGACCTTACAGAAATGGTTGGTCAGTATAACGAAGAATTGTTTTTAGGAGGAATACGAAAAAAAAGAGGGGTAGGAGATAATAGAGGGGGAAGGCGGGTAATGACAATATTTCAGTTTTGAAGTTTAAAGTATATTAGGTTGTATTGTGTGTGGGGGGGTAGCAGATTCAGGTAGGCTTGGGTTGAGATATGTGGATATAGGGAGGGGGAGGGGGAGAGAGGATGGTAAAGAGAAAAGAAAAATGAGAGGGGGGAAAGAGTTTCAATTTTTGGGTTTTAAAATTTTGACTACTTTTTTTTCCTGTTCGATAAGGTATATTAATTAGGTGAGAGGGAGAGAGATAGATGGGAGGAAAGGGAGGGAGACGGAGAGAGAGAGAAGGGGGTTAGTACGACTGTAATTTTTGGCAGTTACAGAGTTACGTGGTCGTTGTTCATTTCATATTGGGTTGTTTTTAAACAGTTAAGAGTTAATACAGACGTTGACGCACGCATAAGAGCGCATAGTACATATACATACATATCACAAACCAATGTATAGACACATACGCACATACATATAAAAACAATGCCTATGCAGATGTACATGGGTCCACATGCAGACATATACACACATACACGCAATTCTCGTACACATATATATACTCGCATATATATATATATATATATATATATATATATATATATATATATACAGATATAAGTACATGCTCACACATACATAAACATACACACACCCATTCGAGTACATATACGTGGATATACAGATCTCCAGTAAGAAGTAGATGCATACATACACGTACAGACATATACATACAAGAACACACATATGCACGGGCTCATGCACACGTATACATAATTACCTAAAAATATATACCTATAAAATATAAATATGTAGACCCATATAGACACGTATATATACACAATTACACAAATATATGCATATCCACATATCCACACATCCACATATATACATACGCATACCGTATGCACACACACACACACACACACACATATATATATATATATATATATGTACAGATATCCATACTGGTTGCCACATATGTACACTCATATAAATGTGGGGAGTTTTAGTCGTAATTGGTAAGTGGGTTGGGGGTAGTAGGATTCATGGGTAGATGAATGTGTAAATGGGTAGGGTAATATAGGATATGGGAGAGTTGAGTAAGGGGGTTTGGTTGTGTTGATCTTACAGTAGTTGGGTGTCTGCGGTAGATGGGTGTATTGTGTGTTTATTATTCAGCGGTTCTAAAGAGGATGTTGTCTAGGGGATGTTTCAGAAAGGTGTATAATTGCTAAGGAGGTGGGATTTGTAGTGCCTGCAATTTATGGTGGTTTCATGGTTTTTATTTAGTAATTTTTTTCCTTCATAGAAACTATAAAATAATCCCCATCCAACAAGCAAAGCAAATCAATACAGACCCCTAAAAATTAAATCAACAACATGCATTTCGAACATAACTTCAACATGTCTACCTAACCTTGCATTATCTACACCCACTTATTTATCCTTTATCTATTCATTCTACCCTAACTTTACCTTACTCAGCATAAATACACGCATCTCTGTGTATATATGTATATATGTCTGTATGTGTATGTATGTTTGTATTTTTATGAATGTGTATACTTGTATATGCTTATATATATTATATAACCTCCGCAGTATTAACTAAAATAACTTAACTAAATTAAACCATGTACTCACTTATTTATTATTATTTATTTATCCTAACTTTACTTTATTTACTAAGCATAGATGTGTGCATGCCGGTAAACGTAGTCAAAATTTTAAAACCCAAAAATTGAAACTCTTTCCCCCCCTCCTCTCATTACCTCCTCTCTTTTTTCTTTTCTCTTTACCATCCTCTCTCCCCTTCCCCTCCTTATACCCACATATCTCCACTGAAGCCTACCTGAAGCTTCTACCCCCCCCCACACACACAATACAACCTAATATACTTTAAACTTCAAAACTGAAATATTGTCATAACCCGCCTTCCTCCTCTATTATCTCCTACCCAGGGTTGCGGAGTCGGATGGTAAAAGTTCGACTCCGACTCCTAGAATTACTAGGATGCCGACTCCGACTCCTTTAATGTCTTCAACTCCGACTCCGACTCTCGACTCCGACTCCCAACTCCTTGACCCTATGTGAAAATCTATTTTGCAGATCCATATGCCAGCCTCCCACATCGATTCAGCATGCATTTTATAATTACTTTTCATGTATATCATTTTCGACGTTTAACATTCACTTGCATGATAAATATACTCACATATAAACTCAACCAGCTTTATAGAATAAGTTTAGATAACAAAGGGATAAAAAGTTTACAATTAAATTTTATTATGCTATCAGTTCAAAATAGAATACAATATTTAGGGATAGGGAAACCTCTTTAGGCCATGGCATTTTGAAGCCAAACGCTTCTCATCAGAAGAGGGGGATAAAGACATTATACAGAGAATAATATTTTAAAAGATAATATTGCCTTTATGGAATGAGGATCAAAGGTAAAACAGGAAAAAGCCATAAAGGGCTATAGTAGCATGGATTGCTTATTATTGAAATATCATATACATGTATATATATACATACATATACATATATATATATATACATACATATGCATATATATATATACACATATAAATACACACATATATATACACATATACACATACACATACATATATATACATATATATACATATGCATACATATATACATATATATACATACATATACATACATATACATATATTTAAATAAATGGTTAGAGGTACAGAATTTATATATAGTTTTAAAAAAAAGTAATTGGCGGAAGTTTCTCGAGAGCTCTTTCGGCTATCATCTCGTCAGGAGAAAATCGATAGCAACCTAAATAATATTGTGTCGAAAAATAAAGAGTTCTAATGGGGAACTTATTAAATGTGCCAAAAGTGCGGGGACACTAATTAAATTTATTTACGTTTAAAAACGATTAAAATATTGGCACAACGAGGGAGAAAAAAAAAAAAAAGCGGGAGAAAAAATTCAAAGTTCCCCAAAGAGAAACAATGCGTTTGGTGTTTCTTTTTGCCGGCACAAAGAAGGTTGACGCACCGCAATAGAGACGGCCTCCAAAATCTTTAAATGGTTTTTAGAGTCCGCTCTATGTAGCACCTCGAACCAATCTATTTTATATCTATCGGCACAGCACGGGTTGTCAACCAAATGCTGGCCAATAGCAGTCCAAGGCTGCAGAAGGAGGGAGACCACCAGACCCCATCCTCCCTTGTCTGATCTTCGATGGAACACGCTAGTTTATACGAGTCAAAAGGTGCAAGGATGTTCGTCCAACATAACCAGCATCGCACTGGCATCTAAACTGATATACAATATTACTATTTTGGATGTAAGTCAAACTATCCTTGCAAAAGGACGGAAAAGCAGGTCTCGTAGTATGTACCAAACGCAAGGACACCGAATTGAAGCAGTCGTAAATACTTCTTTGAATCTGTTTGGAAATTCTATTACTCCCCTCCCCAATCCACGGTAATTTCAAATAAACGGGGCATTTCAAGGGTCCAAACTTTTTAGGGGATTTAAAATCCGCAACGTTTTTGAAAATACAGTCATCAATAAGGTCAACAGGATAACCATTATTGATGAATATTTCCCTGATCTTATCGAGTTCAACATCTAATCTGTTAGGCGAACAAATCATGAGGGCTCTATGTACCAAAGTATTAATTAAGCCGACCTTACATGATTTAGGTACAAAAGACAACCAGTTCACATATAGGCCAGTAAATGTCGGCTTTCTATAAATTGTAGTGAGAAAGCCCCCCCCCCTTGAGCGTTCGACAAGAACATCCAAGAAAGGAAGCGAATTGTCCTTCTCACTTTCCATAGTGAACTTAAGAGCCCCATGTAAAGATTGGTTCGAGGTGCTACATAGAGCGGACTCCAAAAAACATTTAAAGATTTTGGAGGTCGTCTCTATTGCGGTGCGTCAACCTTCTTTGTGCCGGCAAAAAGAAACATCAAACGCATTGTTTCTCTTTGGGGAACTTTGAATTTTTTCTCCCGCGTTTTTTTTTTTATTTTTTTTTTTTTTTCTCCCTCGTTATGCCAATATTTTAATCGTTTTTAAACGTAAATAAATTTAATTAGTGTCCCCGCACTTTTGGCACATTTAATAAGTTCCCCATTAGAACTCTTTATTTTTCGATACAATATTATTTAGGTTGCTATCGATTTTCTCCTGACGAGATAATAGTCGAAAGAGCTCTCGAGAAACTTCCGCCTCCTACTTTTTTTAAAACTAAAATATATATACATATATATATATATATATATATATATATATATATATATATATATATATATATATATATATATATATAAATGTAAAGTTGGTTCGTTCTAAACGAATAAAACCCTATTTCTACGTTACCAATTTATTTGAAATTTTCAGACAGCCCATCTTTAGAGTCGAGGAATGTTCATGTTATTGTAATAAATTTACCTCGCGAATTATTAAAATATTAAATAAAATAAATATATTTTTTTAACCGTTACTGCGAATCTGTTCTGTTGATAAAACTGAACTTCCGGTTCGATTCATTTCACAGCCACGAATTGACGAAAGATTTCATTTTCTGTTAACTCGATAAGTAAAAAAAAAAAAAAAAAAAAAAAACTTACTCATGCAGAGAGTGATCCATCCGTGCTGAAATAATAATGTTATTATTTAAAAAGCCATTCTTAACATGGGGAAGGGAGGGTGTTTTGTACCTATTCTGTACTTTAACCTTACAATTGAATAAAAACATATCATAAAACTTTAATTAAACGTGGAAAACGATTTTAAAACAATAGCGCGGATCACTCTCTGCATTAGCGCACACACACACACACAAAAATAATAATAATCCCATATTTTAAAAATTTAAATTCATTTATGTACTTACCAATTTTTAAAATTTTATTTATGTTAAGGCTTTTCACTCATGAAACATTACGTTTTAATTGTTTATTTTATTTTCACGGCATTGTTTACATAAAAAAGTTTGTTTTAACTTTTTCAAAACTGTTTCATTTTTACGACATGCCTCAACGTATTATAAACACCCTACCCCCCCCCATGTTAAAAAAAAAACAAAACAAAAAAAACGCCCTTCCATAAACCTCGAAAGCCGTTCTTAACATGGGGAAGTTAGGGTGTTTATAATATGCTGGGGCGAGTCGTAAAATTAACGAAGTTGCTATCTATTATTTATTGCAAAAATTGCTTGAAATTTATTTATTTGACAAAAAAACTTACATTTTGGTACTCCTTGGGCGTTGAGTTCCATGGCGACCAGTAGAAAAAAATAATAGTCGTTCCCTTAGTCTCCCACCTCACCCCGCACGTAACATATTTGATTTACTGACGTTGCCGTAACTAAACGATTATTTGTCACATTTACAAACATTTATTTATTTTGAAAAAAGTTTTACTTTTTATGAATATTAAAAGAAAAATGGGTACTCATGCAGAGAGTGATCCATGCTGAAATAATAACGTTATTATTTAAAAAGCCATTCTTAACATGGGGAGGGGAGGGTGTTTTGTACCTATTCTGTACTTTAACCTTGCAATTGATTAAAAAAAAAAAAAAACACGATTTAAAAAATAGCGCGTTATCACTCTCTGCATTAGCACCGAAAAATATTACTAAACATTTATTAATGATTTCTCACTTTTACAAACATTTGATTTTAAATTTCTTTTTAAATGACGACTTTTATCGACTTTTTTTTTAAACATCCCCCCCCCCATGGTGTTTATTCCGAAATCCGTTGTTAACATAGAGAGGTTGAGGGTGTTTATTCTGAAAGCCGTTCTTAACATTTGTGGAGGTGGACCTAATGTAAAAAAAAAAATAAAAATAAAAAAATAAATTAAAAAAAAAAACTAAATCATTTACTGATAACTGCTCACTTTTACAAATATTTTTTAATTTACATGCGCGGATGAACAAATTGTTGAATAGTGTGAAAACAAAGCATTTAGGTCCACCTCCACAATTTTCTTTTTTAAATGACGACTTTTATTGATAAATAAATTTACTTCTCCGCAACTATTATTGATAAATAAATCTACTTCTCTGCCACGGGCACCACTGAACCCCTCCTTTTTTTTTTTTAATAGTATTTTCGGGTGGGTATGCTGACAACAAATATCAGTTTAATTTTGCAAATAGCCCCCCCCCCCTTCCAAAAGTGGTGTTTATTCCGGAAGCTGTTCTTAAGATGAGGAGGTTGGGGGGGGGGTGATTATAAGGTGGACCTAATCTAAAAAAAAAACAAGTTGTTTATGCGCACATAAGCAACTATTTTTTATTAACTTTTTTTCTTTACTTTTTTATTTACAAATTAGTAAATTTCAATGAATAGAATAATAAATCATTTATCATTAATATGTGTTTTTGGTTTTGTGTTGAATGAAACTTTTTTTTTCATTACAACAATAATGAACCAATCTTCCGGCATGCGTTTAAGGGTTACGAAATTATCAATAAATCGTTTAGTTACTAAGCCAACGTCAGTAAATAAAAAAAAATGTTACGTGCGCATGCATTAGCCTTGCCTGGGGGGGGGGGCTAAGGGAGCGACCATTAAATAATTATGCTGGTCGCCATGGAACTCAACGCCCAAGGAGTACCTAAAGTGGCACTTATGCACTTATGTTACCGTGCTATTTTTTAAAATAGTATTTTCATGTTAAATTCAAATTTTACAATGTTTTTCTTTTATTAATTTGTTAAGTGAAAGTACAGATAACCCGGTCGGTTTCTAATGTGAGGAAAATCTAGCCCCCCCCCCAAAAAAAAGGGGTACTCTGGATAATAACAAAACATTAAAATTGCCTCAGTCTCGAAAGATTTCTTCTCTACTGAACGAGGAAAAAAACGGTGAAGTGTAGTTCACCTTCTGTTTCTCTCCCCCTCTCTCAATATCTCTCTCTATCCATCTCTCCCTTTCCCTCTCTCAATCTATCTTTCTCTCTATATCACTCTCTCAATCTCTCTTTGAGCCCCTTTCTCTCTCTAACTCCCTCTATCTCTCTCCTTTCCTCTGTTTCATCCCTCTCTGTTTCTAACTCTCCCCCTCTCTCTGTTTATCTATCAATCCCTTTATCTCTCTATCTCCTTCTCTTTCTCTATTTTCCTCTCACTTTCTCTTTTCTATCTATATATCATCCTCTCTATCTGTTCATCTCTAATCCCTCATCCTATTTTAGTCTCCTAAATTAATTACAGTGAATAAGGCATTGTCAAAACATGGATAAATCCTATTTTAGTCACCTAATTTACTGACTGTGAGAATAGAAGTTATTTGGAAATTACTGCTACCTTGAACAGCACCAGAAGTAACTGGTAAAACCTTTCTAATTAAATTGATTTTGGCAGCCATTTGGTAACAAAATGACATAGCCTTAGCCCTTGCTGCATGAGGAATACCTGCGACCTTGCTGCCAAGTAGAATTATTTATTCTACTTTAAAACATTCAATTTTTCAAAAATCTCATGTTCGACATCTCCAAAACCTCCAATATGGGAAAAATATTGCAAAAATGCAAACTTATTGTTTAGGATGAATGCACAATGGTACGCAAAAAATCACTTGAGGCTCTTGGTCGATCCTTGCAAGATTTGCGTGGCAATGTCAGACCATTTGGGAATGCAGTAATATTGCTTGCAGGAGATTTCAGACAAATGTTACCTGTTATTCTTCAATCAACACCAGCGGATGAAATAAATGCTTGCCTCAAATACTCTACTTTGTTCCATGTGAAGACATTAAACTTAACTCAAAATATGCATGTACAGTTGCAGACTGTTCGATCCGCACAAAAACTTTTGCATCACTTGTGGGAAATTGGGTATGAAAAAGTGCCAGCTGATCAGAGTTAAGGGCAAAATTCTTTGACTTTTAACTTCTGTAATTTCTGTAATTTTATTTCATCAAAAGAATAGTTAGTTTAAAAGGTTTTTGCAGATATTCAAATTAAAAGAATTCCATTTGACTGAGTGAATGAGCTATTCTTGCAGGTCAATACAAAGATGTCCATAAACTTAACGCTATAATTAAATGTAAAATTCCAAGTGAGGTAGTCAAATACAAATCCATCGACACTGTTGTGAAAGCAGATAAAGTGGTTAATTATCCAACAGTTATATTTGCCAGGGATGCCACTGCATGTATTGCAACTGAAATTTGGTGTACTAATTATCATGTTGTGAAATATAAACCAATCCAAGCTTTGCAATGGCACATAGCTTGCAGTAAAAAAAAAAATTAACAAACAATATCATAGAAACAACAATCTTAACAGGACCTTTCACAGATGAATATATCTTCATTCCATGCATTCCTATAATTCCACCGGATACATCATTACACTTTAGCAAATTGCACTTTCCAATTTTATTGTCATTTGCAATAACCATCAACAAAGCACAGGGAACAATCTTTACAATTGTGGGCCTTACAGTTACACACTGACTGTTTTTTCACATGGACAATTTATATTACGTATTCAAGAGTCACCAAACCGGAAAATCTCTATATCAGCTAAGAAAATGGAACAACAAAAACTGTGTACCCATGCAAAATGGAAATTTAAACCTATAAGAAACATGCTTTTTCTCATTTTGGAACTTTTTCCATTGCACCAATTTGAGCCACAGCAACGCGTGGCAGGGTACAGCTAGTATAAATATATATATATATATATATATATATATATATGGATATATATGTATATAAATATATATATATATGGATATATATATGTATATAAATATATATATATATATGGATATATATATGTATATAAATATATATATATGAATATATATATATGTATATAAATATATATATATGTATATATGCATATATATATATATATATATATATATATATATATATATATATATATATATATATACAATACACAATGGTATTATTTATGCTCATGATCATTTACCAGCCTATCAGCATATTCAAATCTATAATAGCAGAGTTGCACTTCAAGCTATATATTTTCTTTTTCCTTTGTACCCTCTCCCGAAAAAACTCATCTGTTATTGCATTTGTCCATTCTCATAAATCTTCTATCACAATATTAGGAAAAAAAATCAATCTATAAAAATGTCTTATTTGTAAACATAAAAAATAGGCTTTATTTATAATTATAGAATTGAAAGTTGCAAATAAGAATTTGATAATTTACTCTCAAAAACAAGATGGCTTCAGTGAGCTTCTCTTTCATTGCAGCCCTTTGGTCTGTCCTGATTAACCTTAGTGCTGAAAACAAACGTTCAACACTCACTTGTGTTGGAAGTGCTGCTGCCAACATTGCAGATTCTTTCACTATCGCAGGGTACTGCTTTATAGCTTCATGAACATTTAACTTAGACTTTCTATCTAGTTGTTCTACTTGCTGAAATGCAGCATGAAAGTCTAGCTTGAAACTTGCTAAGGCTTTATTCACTGAAGATAGCGTTTTAGCTGTTTCCTGTAGCTTACACCGCTTTGACCTTGCTTTATGATCTTCTTGATCCAAAAGCTTTTCAAAATACTCTTCATCGCAGGTTCCCTCTGAGTCTGTGGTTGAAATAGTGCCTGGATCTTCAGTAGATGCCTTTGAATTTAAGCCCGAAATCCTCACAGCAAGATCACAAAGTGCCGATTTCGATTTATCTTTCTGAGTGTCAGATAACAACACTATTCATTGGGTCTAGATATACTCCAGCCAGTAGGATTTTATTATGAAGTAGTTGTATTTCTCTTTGACGCATTGACTCGCACATTATTCTTGCTAGCAAACCACCACGCTTGGATAAGGAATGTTCTAACATTTTCCATTCTTTCAAGAACATTCCTGGAGTGAGGTCCTCTTCTTGAAGCTTTTTGTCACTTGAAAAGGAAGCTTAAGAAGGTCTTCCAGTTCTTCAAGTTGAATCCATTGTGCTTCTGAAAAACTGACATCTGGGTTTGCCATATCGATACGAATAGGCTTCAATTCAACAAACCGTTTTACCATGTTGTAAGTACTACCCCAGCGAGTTACTTGCTCCTTTTCCAGCTCTTCTTTTAAGAATGGCATCAATCTTCGTTCTTGCTGAAATAGCAACTCTTCTGACTTTTGCTATCAGATAACTGGAATGATACTCTTTAAGAGCATCGTTTACTGCAAGTTGGTGTGTATGAACACAGCAACGCTGGTGTTCAATTTCTGAAATGCAGGCTGCTACATCACCAAATGCATCCAATGAATTTGGTGCCTCCTCAAACCCTTCAAAGAAATTAAAAATCCTCTTGCTTCTGTTAAGTCATCCCAGTCAATTGGCTGTTCTTCCTGAATTTCTGCTGCACATTCTTCTGTAATACTAGAATCTTCTCTTTCATTCAGTTTTTTATGGTCTTTCTGAATGCCAAAGTCTTGCAACACTTCTTTTACCAATTGCTTTAAGAAGTTACTGGAATGTTGGGCTTCAGTGTCTTTAATGGCCAAGGTTTTAGTCATATTTTTCCCTTAATCCACATAGTGAAGTGAATAGTATCAGTAAGTAAAGAATTGCCTTTTAGAAAGGTTTTATTAACTGTAAAATACACGTACGCTCTTGAAAGGATCGAGCGGGAAAATGAAACAGAGGGCGCTTTTATTATGAATGTCAATCCCAAGGGGGATAACTCTTAACAACAAATTAAATCATAACATTTTCCCCGTCCTAAAGTATTCAAGTAAGGGGTAATTAATTATAGACAAATTTTTTTTTTTTTTTTTTTTTTTTTACAATCACATAAGAATCATTTTATTTACAAATAACATATGAACCCAAACTGCAGTTTTTTCAGTATTTAGTCACAAAATCCTTATATTTACTAGGGAATTGTCGAACTCGGGACGACCTCCGCACAGATTGGCAGGAATGCTGATTTTCAGTATTATTTTTTAGTGAAATCTGATTTTCTTCAAGATCAGACGATTGATTTTTGTCTTCCTCATGACCAATGTTTTCATTAGTAGAAGGTTCAAATAAAGTCTCTGAAGTAGTAGGATTATTATTAGAGTTTTCTTCATTTGATGAGTTTGGAGCTAAGTCTCGAACGTTGACAGTGGTTTCAGTACCAGAAGGTAGTTGAACATAAGCGTAGTGGGGGTTGACATCTATTAGGGTGGCAGGCGTTACAGGAGGGTCATGTTTACTTGTTTTAGTGTGGTTTCTAATATATATTGGGCCTGGTTTAACCCAAGAAGGAATTGAAATTCCGGAAGCAGATTTACGACTATATTTAAATAGTCTATCATGGGGAGTCATATTAGTGGCAGTACAAAGTAATGATCTAATTGAATGAAGTGCGTCCGGTAGTATGTCTTCCCAATAAGGTAGTTTCATTTGATTAGAATGTAATGTTGTTTGAATGGCCTTCCATAAGGTACCGTTGAGTTTTTCAATCTGTCCATTACCTTCAGGATGATATCTACTTGTTTTAGAAGTAGCAATTCCTTTTTTGTGTAAAAAATCCTTTATTTCTCTTGCTAAGACATCAGAAGCACGGTCAGTATGTATCATGTCAGGCAAACCAAAAATTGAAAAGAGTTTGTTTAGACAGTGGATAATGGTTTTGCTTGTCATATCTCTGCAAGGAAAAGCGAAAGGAAAACGGGAATACTCATCAATTAGAGTAAGTAGATATTTGTTGCCATGTATAGAAGTAGGTAGAGGGCCTTTAAAATCAAGATTTAATCGTTGAAAAGGTAATATGGCTTGAATGAGAGTCCCTCCATTGGTATTGGCGAATTTGGGTTTCAGTAATTGACAGGATGAGCAAGAGTCAGTAATATTCTTAATTTGATCCAAAGTAAAAGGGAGGTTCCTCGTTCTTATAAAATGGCTTAGTCTTGAAACACCAGGATGACATAATTGTTTATGTAAATCACGAAGATCTTGTAGATTGTAAGTAAGAGCAGAGATGCGAGAGAATGTGTCAGCAGCAATATTTTCAGGTCCAGGTCGATAAACTATAGTGAA
The DNA here is from genome assembly GCF_053919585.1 of Euprymna scolopes. Lineage (NCBI taxonomy): Eukaryota > Metazoa > Mollusca > Cephalopoda > Sepiida > Sepiolidae > Euprymna > Euprymna scolopes. Next base: position 61,300,188 of record NC_136502.1, read on the forward strand.
ATTGTATTGGGATAATTCTATACGCCAACGACATATTTTGTCATTCTTGATTTTTGATTTTCTTTTATTGTCGAATATGAAGCTGATGCTCTTCTGATCTGTGATGACTTTAAAGTGCCTGCCGAGTAGAAAATGTCGCCACTTACGGAGAGCTTCTACAATAGCGGCTGCCTCTTTTTCTACTGCATGGTGCTTAATTTCGTTAGTATTGAGAGTTCTTGAAAAAAAATGCAATAGGACGACCTTCTTGATTTAGTGTTGCAGCAATGCAATAGTTACTAGCGTCCGTTTCTACTTCAAATTCTTTATTTGGATCTACCGTTATTAAAGTGGCGTCTTTTAGATCATTTTTCAATGTTTGAAAAGATTTTAATACAGATGGAGGTAGTGGAAATTCTTTGTTTTGATTTAGTAATAAAATTTTATCAGAAAATTTTTTAATGAATTTGCAGTAATAGGAAAACATTCCAACTATTCTTTTTTGAGATTTAAGATTCAGCGGAGGTGGCATTTCGAGTAATGGTTTTAGTCTTTGATAATCGGGAGCTATTTGATTATTTTCTATGGTGTAGCCGAGTAGAGTAATAGAACTAGAAGAAATTATGCTTTTATTTTCATTTAAAGTGATGTTATATTGTTTAGCAATTTTGTAGAATTTTTGAAGATTGTAATCGTGTTCTTCTTGATTTTTTCCACATATAGTTACGTTATCAACATACACAAAGGTATCGGTTAGATTTTCTTTTTCTATAATATAGTCTATGCTCCTCTGGAAAGCACTTACTCCATTGGTGACGCCAAAAGGAAGACGAGTAAATTGAAAAAGTTTGCCACTTACTTCAAACGCAGTGAATTTACGATCAGCATGATTTATAGGTATTTGGTGATAAGCAGATTTTAGGTCGAGAGTAGAGAAGATGTTATATTGAGCGATGTCGTCTACCATCTTATTGATATTAGGCATTGGGTAAGCGTTTAGTTCCGTGAATCTATTAATGGTATCGCTGTAGTCGACTACCATTCTTTTCTTATGATTCTCATTCGAAGTTACAAGAACTTGCGCTCGCCACGGAGATATCGAAGGTTCAATTATGCCTTCTTTCAACATTCTAGCAGTCTCTTCTTTTATGAATTTGTTGGCGGCAAAAGTGTAACGTCGGGATTTTGTCGCAATAGGAGTAGTATGAGGAGAAAGATTAGAAAAGAGAGGAGGGGGTGGAACGTTTATGGTAGGAAAAAAATTATTCGTGTTTATAGCTCCAATTATAAGTTTGTCTCTAGGACCGTCGAATTTAAGTGTTACTTTTTTATATTTTTTAAAAATATCTTTTCCGATTATTAAATCAATGAAAAGGTTTTCAATGATTTCAATTGTTATTCCAGAATGGGTTTTATCTTTCAGTATTAAATCCACGACAGCTTCGCCAGTTATTTTAGCATGTTGATCGGAAGCAGCCAGAGCTATAGTTTTGTTTTTAGGTATTGTGAAGAGTTTAAGTTTTTTAGCAGTATTTTCATTAATGAATGTTTTTACACTGCCGGAGTCCACCATAGCGTTCACGAAGTGCCCGTTAATTTGGCATTGAGTGAATGTGACATCTTTGGAGTTAGTTCCTAGTCAGGATAGAGAAGGTGAGGGGTAGTCAGAGTCGTCATAAAGAACAGCAGTATGAGTGTTAGAAATAGAAGATTTACACACTTTAGCCCAATGACCATTTTTTTTGCATTTTTTACATTCGGCGTTTCGTGCAGGACATAAATATCGAGGATGACGTGATTTTCCACAGAAAAAACAAACCCCTTTTGGATGCATATTTTCTTTAGTCACAGCTATACGATTGTAGCCCGAAGGATTATTTGTAGCTGCTACAGTAAAGTTATTTGCGTAGCTTATCAAATGCTTTTCTGCTTGTTCAAGAGATCTGGCCGTGGCATATGTGTCTTGTAAAGTCAGGATGGGTTTTTCTAACAGTCGTTGTCGGATGGACGAAGAAGAAATTCCGCCGATGAAAGCTTCCCGAATGTATTGATTTTTGTTTTCTTCAGCAGAAACCGCTTCGAAGTTACATGTTTTGGCAAGCATTTCCAATTGTAGTATGAAGGCATCTATATTTTGTGTTGTTTGTTGCTTCGTCGTCATCAATCGATATCTATTATAAACAATATTTTCAGGTTTTAAATAAGCGGCGTCCAATGTTCTTAATGCACTATCGTAGTCGGTTTTATCGCTTATTAAATCGAAAACAGAGGCTGAAACACAATTGATCAAGGCAAAGAAATTATCTGAAGTGTTTTCGATTAATCCGTTATTATGTGAGCGGATATAATTCTGGAGGGTTAATTTCCAATGCCTATAGGATTTTTCGGAATTAGGGCATGTAGGTTCCGCCTCGAATCTGTCGGGACGTAAGATTCGATCCATTATTTTTTTATTTATTTTTTTTTTTATACAGTTAATAAAATTGAAGTGAATAGTATCAGTAAGTAAAGAATTGCCTTTTAGAAAGGTTTTATTAACTGTAAAATACACGTACGCTCTTGAAAGGATCGAGCGGGAAAATGAAACAGAGGGCGCTTTTATTATGAATGTCAATCCCAAGGGGGATAACTCTTAACAATAAATTAAATCATAACACCTAACATAAACTGCAAAATAATTAATACGATGGTGTGCATGCATCCATTTTCAAGTATACACACTTATTGCTTAGTTTTCTCTTTAGCTGTTCTTTTTGGCTCTCATATTCACCAATTATTAATTTCTTTATGGAATCTCTGTTTAGAGCCACTCCTAATTTTCGTGCCACTTCACTAATCAGTGCTAACACTTCAGGCCGAGAAAAGAATCTCAAGGGAATGCTGGTGAGAACAATAATCTTAACGATGTTCCTTTTGAATTCAGCTGGAGTCATTGAGATTGTCACTTTATCACTAACAAAAAAACTTGTAAGAGATGCTGTGGTAGGGTTCTTTTCAGTAATCAAAGTTTTAGATTTTGATGTGGTTGGTGTATTAGATGAGCCGTTGTCTTTCTGTTGAACAAGCTTAAAGATGCTAGGATGGCAGCGCTCCAAATGTCTTAAGTTAGAAGCACGAGTAGGAGCATGGCCTTTGAAAGTACCACCACCAGAAGCACTAATTTCAACACCACAAGTTGTTTCTTCATCGTCTCGGGTTGTTATGCACTGACATACATTATGTTTGAAATCACTGGTTAAGTTAAAATGGTCAAATACGGCAGATTTACGTTTTGAAGCCATCTTGTGGGTGCATCAAGTTTTGTAACTAATTTTCAAAATTATGTATTTCTGTAAATCTGTCAAAAAAAGATGTTTGATTTAAAATGTAAAAATTGTTTGCTTTATTTCAGTAATCAATTTCTGTAAACCTATAAAAACGTAAATAAATACATATGTAGGGTTTTTTAGATTCTTCCACATACCAGTATTAGGGTAGGTTGATTTTAAATCAACTTGCCTAGACTCGGGAAAGTTGTATATTTGGCTCATTCCATGGAAAGTGGTCCAAAATTAAAGAATTTTGAATCCGATATTTTCTAACATTGCTATGTTTTCCTAAACGATAACACCCTAAACTACAAAAAAATAAAATATTTAAATTCTGATCTTTTATGTTGACTGCGCTGAGGCTATAAACATCAGCTATTTATTGAAGTCAGAAAATTTTCAGGCATTCATTTTTACTAATAAATAACATAGAATTATGTTTAACTAGCGAGGGTACCCAGCGCTTCCCGGGTGTTTAGAGGTGTGGGGGGAGTAAATCAAAACAAAATGGAAAATAAAGAATATGCGAACGTAATAACCCTGTTTAAATATAACTTTTTTTAAATCGGAAAAACAAACAAAACAAAAAAACAGCGAACATGATGCAGAATAAAGAATAAGAGAACGGAAATGTTTAAATGTTAAAACTTATTTGTAACAAAAACAAAAATCTAGCATATTTCTATTAACGAAAAATGTGATAAACTACCGAAAATGAAGGAAAAGAAAAATCACTGGGATGCACTGTTTCAGCGATAATCAGCTATTTTTGTTTAGATTAGTTAATCATATACAATGTTGTCACATGGTGGCAGCACAAATTGATTTATGCCCATTTTTTTTTTGGATAAGATTGTAATTCCGGATCGATCCTGGACTAATCAAATTGCTAAATTCCATTCAGGAACTGGATAACTTTTGGATTACAATATGATTGTTATCCACAGTGATTTCACTCAAAGACAGACTTTTCATTGATCATGTGTGACGTCACAACCAAAGCGAAAAAAGCTGTCCAGACAAGATTTGCAGTAATCCGATAAACCAAAATATCTTGATGAAGTAGAAGCATTGCAGGACAGTACAAAATATGATATATCTCAAAAATAAGAACAAGACATGATAAAAACTGCTAAATTGTACAACTGGTAAAACCAAACAGGAAAACCATTTAAAAAAAAATGGGGGGGGGAGACTTAAGGAGTCGGAGTCGGATAAAAAATTCCGACTCCGACTCCTAGTACATTTAGAAATCCGACTCCGACTCCGACTCCAGCTAAAACCTCCGACTCCGACTCCGCAACCCTGCTCCTACCCCCCTTTTTTTCGTATTCCTCCTAAAAACAATTCTTCCTAATACTAACCATTTCTGTAAGGTCTGACGAGGCTGTTAGATCGTAAACACGGTCCAACATCCGAACCATATGTAACCAAACAGATAAAACGGTAATAAAAAAATAAAACATATATATTAGGTACCTCCACTGAACGCGAGACACAGAATCACTCTTCTCCCTATATGTAACACGATTTAACTGCAATTTAATATTATCATCATAACTTTTATACCATTTAGAAAAAAGCTTCAAATAAACTAGTAATATTTTTTAGATTTTTTTACAAAAATAATGAAAATGTGAAACCAAAATCGTGTTTACATTATCGATGCCTTAAAACAATGTTCCTATGTAGGGATCATTTTGAAGGCGTAAGCACACCTACGTTTAAAAAGTCTACCAAAACTCAACTAATGGTTAAATTTTCATGCAATTTTTAATACGTATTCAATTTTAGATTAACTTATATTTTAAAAGCAATTTTCGTTAAACATGTGAAGGGAAATATTTGAGGGGGGGGAGGTCTACCCCTCCTCACACACACACACACACACACACACACACACACACACACACACACACACACACACACACACACACACACACACACTTCATGTTACGAAACCTAAACAAACTAAATTTAGGTACATAAAAATTGCAACATTTTATAATTTTATAAAGCTGAAGAGTTTAAATATTATATATATATATATATATATATATATATATATATATATATATATTCTTTTTATAAACATCTCAGTTTATATGTGTGTATGAATATATTGGTGTGTATGCGTGCGCTCGTGCGCGTTTGTGTAATTGTATTGCATTATCAATATTTTCTCAGTAAAAAATATGGCCAAGAATTTTTTAAAGATCAAGGTTACCATATTTTATATGCAAAATCAGCTGTATATTTATCACAGCATATGCAAATGAATCAAAAGTTCAGCCAATTGAATGAAAGATCACCAGAAAGTCGAAAACAAAAGAAAACATTTCCATTTGATTGCTTTTATATATTATTCACTTTCCTTTCTCTTCTACACATCGACGACCAAAGAACGATATATATATTCCCATGTGTGTCAATCCTTTGAACATTCACTTACGAATAATTTCGTTGATGCAGAAAAACAAAGAATTGCAGGCAAATCTCCTGGGAAATTGACAGATAAATTATGGATGGACAGACAAATATTCTGATATCGACTAATTATTTTCCTTTTCACCTTTTTTTGTTTTCTTTTTCAAGTGAAAATAGTTTGTTCATTGCTTTCACACTTGACACGTGAATACAAACACGTTTTGAAATGTGTACATCGCATCACTTATTGGGTTAAGCAAAAAGAAGAAATCATTTTCTTTTAATTCAATTTTAATGTGTAAAACAAAAATACACAGTGCAACAAGCCATGTAAAAAGACACTGTGAAAAAGATATTGTATCTATATATCGTCTGAATGTTTATTGAAGGCGATTTTAAACTAGGATGTGATAGGTAGCACCATACCTCTAACCGTAACCCTAATTACCTCCTCTAGCAAGTTGTTCCAGCAAAAACATTGACAGAATTCCATCTTTCTTTTAAGATGAAGATAAGATATATCTTCTGCCGGTGTATTTTTTTTTCAGCAACCATTAGATCTGCAGCGACATGTTTGCGTCATAGCACTCTGTGTTATTCTATAAACAGATAAGAATTTTTGTAATTCTTCATTTTCCGCTTCGACACCATTTGACTTTTTGATCGCTCTTTTGAATACGTCGATAAATCCGTTTGTTTGGTCTTATGTGATAAGGTACAGATTTTGACTTATCGATAGTATTGTACAAACATGTTGGGTTAGTTTTAGTTTACGCACACTTTTTTGTGTAAGAAAAATGCTCTCAAACCAAAATTACTTTGTCATTTGTAATATTTATAATGAGCCAAAACAAAGTTTGATGTTAACGCAGGTTTTATTGATTGCAACTCCACTTACATAGTTATAACAAACCTTGGAAAATATGGATATTCGGTACATGGCTATTGTAGTAATTTGCTAAACCTAAAAATGATTGTAATGTTGCTACGTTAATCGGTGCGGACACGCATTTCATCACGTTTGCCTGCTTTCGATCAGGAGCTGTATTATTTTCATCAATTATTTCTCCTAGATATTTGACTTTTTGTAGAAAACACTCATTTTCCAAACTCAGTTTAAAACCAAATTCTATTTTTTTAACACTTGCATGCTCTTTACAATTTTCGTTTTTATTAGTTGTCAAGTTTAAGCATTGCCAGTGAGTATTAAATAGTGACCTTTATTCCTGATATGGACCTGGGAAAGGGATACATATCGTTGAAGTAGCTGAGGGGTCTTGCTTTGATTGGAGTAATAAATCTCGTATGTCGTATGTCATTGGAGTTCTTAGCGGAAGGCTAATGTACTTTTTGATGTCTCTCCAAAATATCTCTACTAGACATGTAGCCGGTATGTATGGCTTAACCAACTAACCATAATATTGGAGGAGGGAAAAACTCGGATGTACTTATATTCATTATATCAGTTCTCCAAATATCTTTGTTAATATTTGCACTTTGCCGGAACGCCTTGTTAAGATAAAGTTTGCATATTTTTCTGCTGGTCCAAATTTTACAAGTAGGAATCCTATTTTATTCTCGTTTTTATAATTTCTTTCAAAAATTTCTTCGTACCTATGAAAGCATAATTCTTTTAGTTTGTAGATAAAATTACTGACTGAATTTATTATTTACGAGGGCAATAATTAATAATTACAATAAGTAATGCCTCTGACCCACTTCCAGTTGTCTGATCTAGCTGAAATTTTGCATATGCATTTATATATCTACGGGTTATGGGGCAAATTACAGCTCTGAACTAATTGTGGTTTCTGTTTTACAGGTGTTTGAACTGAGTCAGGTGTGAAATGGAGCCTGTTGAATGTCGAGCAGTGATCCGGTTTTTGTATTTGAAAGGACGCACACTACAGGAGACTTTTGATGAAATGAAAGAAACTTATGGTGATAATGCCCCATCATATGACCTTGTAAAACGCTGGCATCATGAATTCAAACATGGCCGGAAGTCTGTGGAAATAGCTCCCATACCTGGTCGCTCCCCTTCTGCCATTGATGAGGAATCTGTCCGTCAAGTTGAGGCTGCCATTTTGGAAGATCAGCGCATTACTATTCGCCAAATAGCCCAAGATGTCAAGATTAGTACAGGGTCTGTGGAAACTATCATTCATGACCATTTGCATATGCATAAGGTGTCTACCAGATGGATTCCCAGGTTGCTCACACCATTCCAGAAGTGAGAACGCATTGAGTGCTCGAGGATGAATTTTGAGATGTGCCAAGAAGATGAGTCAAAGTTTTTCAAAAGACTGATTACACAGGATGAAACCTGGGTTTATCACTATAGTCCAGAGACCAAAGCCCAGTCAATGCAGTGGAAGCACTTGGACTCACCACCTCCAAAGAAGGCAGGGGTGCAGCCCTCCGCTAGCAAGGTCATGCTCATAGTCTTCTGGGACCAAGACGGAGTAGTGATGACAGATTTCCTGGCAATTACAGGAGCCTATTATGCTTCACTTTTGAGGAAATTAAGTGAAGCTATCAAAATGAAGAGGCGGGGCAAGATCAGCAAAGGTATCCTCCTCCTGCAGGACAATGCTCCGGTCCACAACTCGCATGTCGCCATATCAGAAGCATGGGCGTGTGGTTATGAAATCCTCCCCCATCCTCCCTACTCTCCTGACCTTGCACCTCTGACTTTCACCTCTTCCCAGCCATGAAGTTGTTTTTGAAAGGAAAGCGTTTCCCAGATAATGCAGCCTTGATTTCTGAAGTCACGTCGTGGTTGGAGGACCAACCTGGGGTGTTCTACAAAAACGGTCTCCAGAGCTGCATTAAACGATGGGAGAAATGCATAACTCTGGGTGGTTCCTATGTAGAGAAAGACTAATAACTGTGCCAAGTTTCATTGCTCTACTGCTATGGGAAGTAGGTCAGGGGCATTACTTATTGCACGCCCCTCGCACTCTTGTGAATTTCTTTTTTTCTCAAATTGTTCTATTGATTTTTGTCATTCGATATGTTTTTCAAATCTTTTTCCTGTCGTTCGATATTTTCTTGAAGATTCTCAACTCTTGTAGATTTTGTTTCTCCAATTTTTCCACTTCACATAATTTTTCTTGTTGTTTTAGAAATTCGATCACACTGAAATCTTCCATATTTTTTTTCTCGTTTCAATTCTTGAACCACACTTTAAATTTGTTTTTTGTTTGTAATAAATTCGAATCATTTTATTGCTAAACTGTTGCATCAAACAAAAAAAGAACAAAAAACGAGAAAATGAAATTAACTATTACGTAATGGAACAAATATTTACAATAGTAAGAGTAGCATCTCTCGTATTCATTTAATACAGGATGTCCAAAAAGTAACTAAAGGATTTTTAGCTTAAATAGATTCTTTATTTTTGATATCTTTCTGTAATTTTAACACAATCTGACTAAGACATTGGAAAATTAAAAAAAAAAATGCAAAATTCAAACAATCTTTATTTATGAAAAATAATGTCTTTGAAATGTTGCCTTCCCATATTTGTGCTCTTTTCAAAACATTATTTATGACAGGTTGCAGAATCTCTGGATTGCGATATAACTCCCTTATTTCGTTCCTGATGTTTTCCTTCAATTCTTGCAAGGTTTGGAGTTTGTAAACATACTCTTTCTTTAAGATATCCCCACAAGAAAAAGTTGGGGCTAGTTAAGTCTGGGAAACCTAGTAGTCATTTGACATTGCCATTGCAAGAGATAATGTTGTCGCCAAAGCATTGCTGAGAAGTGCCATGGTGTCTCTTGCTGTATGTGCCATTGCCCCATTTTGTTGGAACCATAATCCGGGCCTATTTTGAATTTATGGGCACAAGAAGTTTGCAATCATAGTTCTATATCTCTCTCCAATAACAGTGACAGCATTTTTGTGTTGATCTTCAAAAAATTAACGTCCAATAATCTTCTCCTCCATTACTGTACACCATACAGTGCACTTTATGGAATTCAACTGCTTTTGATGAATTGCCCCTGGATTTTCAGAGTCTCGAAATTTGTTTGTTAATGAATCCATTCAAATGAAAATGGCTTCATCGAGCATAATCAACTTTTGCAGAAAATTGAGGTCATTTCAGACAAGTTCTTGCATTTGTACTTCATATTGAACTCTTGTTTGAACATCTTCAGGTTTCAAGTGTTGAACAAGCTGCACTTGATAAGGAAAGAGTTTTAAACTGTGCAGAATATTGTGTAGTGAACTTCGATATATCCCAAGTTTGTGTTGCCCATCGTCGAATCAGTGTTTCAAGATGCCGCTCCATGCTCTCACGCACTTTCTCCCTGTTTTCATTTGTGATAACGTTTCATCTACTATTTTCATTTGTGATGACGTTTCATCTACTATTTTCATTTGTGATGAGGTTTCATCTACTAGCTCACGAAAGATCGAGTACAGCTCCTTGGTTTTCAAATGGCCGCCCAATATTTTGAATTGTGTTGTGACTTGGGCAATCTTTTACATGAAAATGCTGTTGATAAACTCTTTGAATCAAAACAATTGACCCCTGATTTTGGTGAAAGAATTTCACAACTTGCATACGTTGTTCAATGCTATAATTATCCATAATTAATTTCCAAAATATTATCTGTAAAATATCTGAAACAGAGAAAAAAAAATCATTAATGGTAAAATGAGATTTTCAACTTTTCAGTGACTTTTTGGACACCCTGTATTTATTTGATTTTGTTTTGACTCCTGTATTTATTTGATTTTGTTTTGACTCTTGTATTTATTTGATTTTGTTTTGACTCTTGTATTTATTTGATTTTGTTTTGACTCTTGTATTTATTTGATTTTGTTTTGACTCTTGTATTTATTTGATTTTGTTTTGACTCTTGTATTTATTTGATTTTGTTTTGACTCTTGTATTTATTTGATTTTGTTTTGACTCTTGTATTTATTTGATTTTGTTTTGACTCTTGTATTTATTTGATTTTGTTTTGACTCTTGTATTTATTTGATTTTGTTTTGACTCTTGTATTTATTTGATTTTGTTTTGACTCTTGTATTTATTTGATTTTGTTTTGACTCTTGTATTTATTTGATTTTGTTTTGACTCTTGTATTTATTTGATTTTGTTTTGACTCTTGTATTTATTTGATTTTGTTTTGACTCTTGTATTTATTTGAATTTTGGCGATCACCGATGGGGCATGCACTGATTTGAAATTTGTATACAAAAACAATAACTCGGATTCACACAATGATGATACAAACCTAGAAATATAAATTATATGTGTGTGTGTGTGTGTGTGTGTGTGTGTGTCTCATTGCTAGCATCCATCAGTGTATCAAGTAAGACCTGAGATAATTTGTTAGTTGAAATCATCATTGTTGATCGTCCAAAGTCACTTATTTGTCATCTCATCTCTTATCTGCTCAACCTGATGTGCTTGACTACATCTCTCTTCTCACCTTACTCTCTCCATTACTTTCTGGCCATTCAAAAGCTAACACCTAATAGTCAGAGTGTGATCCAGTGGGAAGTTCAACAGATATCTTATCCTATCCATTGTTGTAGACCTATTTTATTTCATCATAACTTTTGTCTTTTTGTGAATCATTTCACAACTCAACATTCTTCAGAGCTATAAAGTCTATTGTATTATATTATGAGAGACGTGAAAACGATGAAATGACCAAAATTTGATTAGTTAAAAGGACGACTTGATAGGTTATTTTTGACATTGAACTTGAAGACAATAATGTTGTAGTCTGCAGAGAAACAACCCTACAGTAATGTGTTCATGGAAGTTCCATTTGGTCTTAAGTTCAAAGAGGAAGGAAGAAAAGTTCTTTGAAACAGTGGCAGATAAGTTCTTGCTGTGAATGTTTTACAGGAGAGGGGCGTTAGTGATTGTAACTCAGTCGAGTACCTGCTATGAAAATAACAATAGATACCTGCTATGAAAATAACAATAGATACCTGCTATGAAAATAACAATAGATACCTGCTATGAAAATAACAAGATACCTGCTATGAAAATAACAATATATACCTGCTATGAAAATAACAATAGAGCAGAAAAATGTCTCTACTCCGGCAAAGAAATCATTTTTAATTAGATTGCAAAGTTTATTTTTTACTCTGTCAAGGTAGGAAAGAGTACTGTGAACGCACTTTTTGAGATGTGGGTTCGGATTCTATAGGTACGGAATTGTATCAATAATCAATTACTTTCTGTTCTTGTGTGGTAAAATAATTCAATCATTTTTCCAGCGATTTATTTTGATGAAACAAATTAAGCATAATTTTACCAAAAACTTTCCATGCTATACCATGGGTGCTTGCACAAGGATTTATGACATCATGAATAAAGTTCTTGGTAAACTTCAGTCGTAAGTTATACTCTTCTGGAGGTTGAAGGTTCAATCCTCAGTGCAGGTGGCACTCAAAATACAATTGTGAAACACACTCAGGATTTCTACCCAATCATGGCTGACGTAACAACAGTATGTTACTCTCGTGGATTAAATAAAAAGTTTCTTTTGAAATTCTATGCAGATTCCAGAATTTAACAAGATACACTTGGAGAAGGTCAACGGTTACACTAACCAAAACGTTATGAAAATGACACGATAAGAAGAGTAATCCAAAGAATACATATAATATGAAGAAAAGGTTTGTTTGCCTGCGATTGTCTGTTCTCAATCACTGACCAGTGAGATTGTGGTGCATTCTGTGCTACAGATCATTTGGGGATGCTTAAGACATGTGGTATTTCACTCACAAGCCCCCAACAACTGCCTATTCCTCTTACTCCCTCTCTCCTCTAGCTGCATGATGTCATGTCCATTTCTAGTACACAGCGGGATCAAGATGACATTACATGCACATGCCGATCCATGTGTACATGTCAATATTGGCCCACAAATTTAAATAACCAGTTGAATACTAACAAACATACCCTCTTACTATTCAATATCCTTGGCAGAGTTTACTAGTGTATCTTGCATGAGTGCAAATCCTAGATCCACAAGCCGCATTCCAAATTGAACAACATGATGCTGCAGTATGCCATGATAGCAGGTCAAATTCAATTATCCCGACTTTGCAATTGACCCCCCCCCCCTAGCTTATTCTATGCTTTAAGGTCAGTGTGTTATACTCACTCTTTGCTGCGCATAAACATTCTTATTTAATGCAAAATTTGGAACTGATTTGTTAGCTCAAAGGATTTTATTCTATTTTTCTATTGTCTAGTCAATGGTTTCTTGATATATTTGCCATAGCTTCACACAATTGTCTTCTCACACTGGATATTAACACATTTTTTTCACATAATTTTAACTGGTATTCTACAGTTGATATTTTTTTTACAACCTAACCCAGCATAGTATACACCCCTCCACAACCTCTCCATGTTAAGAACGGCTTTCAGAATAAACACCTGCAACCTCAAAAACTACATACTATAAAAATTATAGAGGGAGGGGCTGTGATTCTCGTTCAGGTTCGCCCAGTCATATACTTGGAGTAGTCAGCCTTTGGCCACACAAGTTGGTGACTGATAAAATTTCTTTCTATTTTACGTCTTATTTTGTCTCATTTGCTGATGTTTCCTAACATTGTAGTTTTGGAATTTTAAGAAATCTGTTTTAATATTCGTTTATTTTAAATACTGTCTCTATTTTTTTTTTTTTTTTTTTTAATCTTTGTTTAAGTGTAATCTAATGTGGTTTGGGCATTTTGTTGGAAAATTTAGATCTCACTAATAAGAAAGTTACAAAACCATAAAACAAGTAGTAAAAAAACGAATAATAATTCAACACAATGTAACATGAGTCCAAGTGGTAGCAGACTATAATTTTATTAATTTTTTTATGCTTAGTAAGTACTAAAGAAGAAAGGCGTTTTCAAATGAACTTTTCAAAAGATGACACATTGCTCAATAAATTCCGGGCGATAGCAATTATCAAAAGAATAATCCAGGGAAAGTAATTTGGCTTCATTGAAGAAATGAGATCAGAAACTTGATCACATTTTGAAACTAAAGACAAATCGTTTGACAAAAAAGGCATCGAATCGTCACTGAATAAAATCAAATTTTGCCTAAAAGTTATTTTAGTAGTTAGGCATATGATGTGTTATGCATATAGAAATTGAAACAGTTTTAGTTATTGAGTGATGTGTTAATCTATCCACTTTTAACTCTGACAATCACATAAGGATCATCTTTTCCCTGTGCTCAAATTGTTTTGCTAAAAATAACATGAAATCTTTCAATTCTGGGAGAAAGAGATTATTCTTTGTGCGTTTAATGAGACTCTGGCAGAGTTCCCTCTTACATGAGTACAAATCCTTGATCCACCAGCTGTGTCTCAAATAGGATTGTTTTTTTTTTTTTTTTTTCAAGATAACACATCATCGCTTTATTCCACAAAAAAAAATAAAATAAAATAATAAAAAATAAAGAAAATGCCCAGGGAATTTACATCCAGGCCAACCTTACGTATTTACACAGGCGTTTTATCATGTATCTAGATAATCTTAATAGCCTCACCATCCACCATATACTTTCTCCGCATCCGAATTCCCATCTCGTATGATGATTCTAATCAACAAACAATCATTACAATAATAGTTTTAGTTTTTGGTGCATGTGTCGGCTTCTAAATAATAGTAGCACCATTTTCGTCTGAATAACATAGGGTATTATGATAATCCGCAATAATCTGATTCACCGGTTTATTTGTTTGTTTATGCATGCCAAGGTTTAAAGCGCTTTAATCTCTCCCACTCTTCTTCCAGGAGAGGAGAAAAAAAAAAAAAATTGACAAGTTATTCCCTTGTATCCGATGGGGCTCGGTAAATGTGTACAGTAAGTGCATGCATTTCTCTTCCGTAGTTTTTTTTTTTTTTTTTTTGGTTGTTGTTTTTATTTTCGTGTTTTTGCAGAGAGTTGTGGTGAGAGTGCTCAACGGTTGAAAATTAAGTTACAACGACTAACTGGTTTAAGTACTCGTCTGTACTGTACGAGAGCTGTTTCTTCTGGCTTTATACTCACATAACTACAAAAGAAAACCTATTGTGTATATTCGTTTTACTAAACTGAGTATTAATTATCATCATCATCATCATCTATCTTTCTTTGACTTGTTAAGTGACCATAAGGTTTTTAACCTCTCTCTCTCTCTCACATATATATATATATATATATATATATATATATATATATATATATATATATATATATATATATATATATATATATTTGTTTTTGTTTTTGCAAAACGTCTTGAATGAATTCAATTATTTTCGAAAGTGCATTTTACCTAAATACGAGTTGGGAATAATTTTCCCTTTAACTAATTTGGTACCCCCACATGGGGAGCGGTATATATGTATATATATATACTAGATTCAGCCACTCTGATGAGTCCTAGATGACGAAACACGTGTCAGTGGATAATTATATTTTAAAAATAATATATATATACCGCTCCCCATGTGGGGGTACCAAATTGGTTAAAGGAAAAATTATTCCCAACTCGCATTTAGGTAAAAATGCGCTTTCGTAAATAATTGAATTCGTTCAAGATGTATCACAAAAACAAAAACAAATAACATATACGTAAGTCGCGATATATCTGAACAGTTAGCAAGGGGTAAGGGTTTAGGCTTCTTAGCATGGGGTCCCGATTTCAAATCTCACTAGATTCAGCCACTCTGATGAGTCGTAGATGACGAAACACGTGTCAATGGATAATTATATTTTAAAAATAATATATATATATATATATATATATATATATATATATAAAATTTATTTATACAAACATTGATGGCTACATATGTGCATACATGTTTCTGTAATCACCCGCGTTGGGGAATTACGTCTTCAGGCCAAGAATTATCGTCGTAAAACAATCTGAACTAATTAAAATCTGAACTAATGAACTAATTAAAATGCCAATGAAAGAGAGTTCAATGGTTAGAGGGTTCTCCCCCAGGAAATATGCATTCTTTCTATAGCCAATACTATAGGAACACAGATTCTGGTTTCTTCATGATAGACACACATTCCTTATATGTATCGGCTATCTCACAAAAAAAGAAATCATGATTTTGAAAATTTTGATTTAGGTAAAAAATTATGCATTTTACGAGGCACCCGAATGTACTACAACATAAACCAAGTAACAAGAGAAGATTAATGGGTATGCAAACAAGACGGAGCGAAATCACTGTTGGTCACCATTTCAAACGAATAGCCCTCAAAGCGTGCAGATTGCAATGTAAACGATTTTACTATTAGAGCAATTTCAATTACAGAGGAGAGAAGTCACTGAAATAAAAGACTTAAAAATTCTTTTGCAAACTTGGAACAATACACCTCTTGAAATCCTGTCAAAAGCTACTGGAAATTGGTTAGACCATTTACGTCATTGTACAGCAGCTCACAGAAAACACATTAAACATCTCATTTAATATTTGTGTTTTTATTCAGTGTTAACGATGCATAACTTCATTGTATCCAGCTTAACATTTGTTTTACATGCTCATATGTGTTGGACTACCTTCTGCCGTCAACAAGTGTTTTCGATTTCCGACACATATGCATATGTAAATTAAGTGTGCTAAATTTCCTCTGCTTTTTGTGTGGCATTTTGTACATTTCTCCATGTATTTACTGCTTTCTTGATTCGGTGAACTGCTGGAATGGCGAAATCTACTATTCAGCATGTTTTTCCCTTTTTCATTTTTTTTGTCTATTTTCTTGCAGGTCGTCTTGCGTTTGTTCATTTATAATTCCATGTCTCATAGAATTTTACGTCTTTTCTTTTTCTACACTGACACTCATTTATGCTTGTATCATTTGTCCATATGTTCAAAGAGCATTCGTTAGCATAATTCCCAATGAACCACCTACTCAACACAGTCATGTCTATTTTATATTCCTTTTTTGCTGCATTCATTTCGTCTCTTTTTCCACAGAGTTTACATTTACCGTCTTTCTGGGTTTTGGCTATCTTGGCTTTTATATAGTTTGTCTGATCACATTGTTTTATGCAGCTGTTAGTCTTCTATACATATCACTCATTATTTCTTCTTGCCTCCTTTTTACACAGATTAAGTTGTAATGGATTGTAATGGATTGTGCATGATCCTTAGTTTCCTATTTCTTTGATTCAAGTGCTTGAGTTTTTCTTTGGTCCAGTCTATAAATGATCCAGAGTATGTATTCCTTTTATTATGTTTCTACTATAATTTTATTTCAAGTAGTTTTGATGTAGACTGCTTCTAAAACTTCCAAATATAGGTATCATGTTCACCAAGCATGTTTATTGCCCTTCCATTGGGCAATTCTGTGCCCTAGGCTGTTTCCAATTTGCCCTTCTTCATCTTAATTAGTGAACACGTTTTCATTCCAGATTCCAATTTAATGTTTTTGCTGAAGATTATCATATTTGATTTTCTTGTTCCTTTTTTTATTATTTACTTAATTCAAGTCATTCTCATTGATCACTTACTGGAAACAACTCTTTCCAAACTTCCCGTCTTTTTTGATAACCATTGCAAATCACTTTGCATTATTGCAACACCCGTTTACCATTGATTGCTCTCTGGTAACTACTGTTGGCTTACTCTAGACTCTAAGTGCCAATAGTCTTCCAAAGTTCCAGTACTCTCCATGTTTTGTGGGTCTGGATAGTGCTCTCACTTCTCAGTCTTTCCATCTTCTTTGGCATTTCACAGCCTTTTTGTGTATCTTTTGGAGAGGTAGCAAATCACATTATTTGATCTTTGGGGACATTTTTTTTATAACAGACAACAGAACGAAAAAGTGGTAAAAAAACAAATATATATCAAATAAATGTTACTAAAGGCAAGATAAGTTACTCTTCCACCTTCCTGGATAGTTTTAAAGCATTTATTCAGTTTTCAAAACAAGAAGTGTCGAGTGTTATGTTAAAACAAGAAAAAATGGCGAATATGTAACAGTAACATCTGTGAAGTTTCAATAATTGCTCAAAAATACAAAAGTAAACAAAATAGCAGTAGAAACGCACACAATAAATGTCACAGTAATATTTATTGGCCGGGTTTCTTCCAGTAATTTTAATGTTAAACGAGAGGAAGCACATGGTCTTTTCATAAACACGCACTTTAGCATGTGTGCATTTTCGTGATCATATATTTCTTGTTTTCACCAGTCATTGGTTGGGTTTTATCATCAAGTTATCCCTCATCACCTTTTTTAGGATAGGTCATAGCTGATTGTGTGAAACACTCCTAATTGAGAATGTTAATGGACCCGATCTAGGCTATTTTTAGAACTGTTCAGAGTGTCCCATTTTTTTTTTTTTTTTTTTTTTGACTTCCCATCTTTTTCATCAAATCTTTCTTGGAGTTCATATATTAGATCCACTGCTCTTTCTGCTTCTCATAAAATCAGTTCTCTCTAAACCTTTTTTTCCACTCGAGGCAATTCTCTATCTCTACTAATCTACTATCAGACCATGTATGAAATTACTGCTGTCATATTTGGGCTGGTGAATCTCTGTCCCATTTAAGGGTTCTTGATAATGTGAAGAAATGTATCTAATTTGATTGGCTCCACCTTTTCTTCTTCTCTATACCCTCTCTCTCACAAACGTGATGTTGGTAGTCTCAGTCTTTTTTATAAATACTATTATGGTATGTGTTCTTCAGAATTGTCTAATCTATTCCCTGCTTCCTTTGTTATAGCTCGTTTGACTCGTTGATCTAGTGATCTCCCTCAATTCGATGTTTTGATGCCTCATTATAACACAGCTTCCTATTCCAGTAGTTTTTTTCCAAAGACTACTGGCTTATGGAACTCACTTCATGCTGACTGTTTCCCTCCTGCCTACAGCCTTAGTCTTTTCAAAACTAAGGTCAATAGGCATTTCCTGTCTTTGTGATAATAATTTGGGTAGTTGTTTTTGTTTTACGGCATATCAACCCTTTTCAGGTTATTTAATGCCGAATCCAGTGATTTTGAAGAAAACGTTTTCAATAGAATATATTTGTTCTTTTTCCAAGTCAGTTTCTATACAACCCATAGTTGGGACCCTAACAAGTACTACGATTCCGGGTCAGAGTGGACCTGGGAGCAATGGCAATTAAGGGATGGCTCCACACTCCTCAAAGCCCACAAGCTGGAGCCTCACCATCGGATATAGTTTAAGGTCATATCCAGGACCTTGTGATAAGCTTTCATTCTTGTTAGTTCTTTACATAAAGTGCTTCTTGCTTTGTCTGGAGCGATTTGCATAAAACAACACAAAAACAAAAGAAAACTATATTTGCAGCATTGGTAAGAATGGTGGAGAATAGAATGAGTAGTAATGACTATTTCTGGACAATGTTTTAAAGGACTGCAAAGGCAGACATGAGAATAACTTTTTAGAAATCCTTTTTTACTTCAATTCACGTCTGCTGCTAATGCTACTTAGATGGAACACTCTTACAAGAAATTTTGATTTTGATAAAAACACTAGTCCTTGTAACCTTACTGGGTTGGCGTCAGAAAAAATCTTACCTCAACTAAAGAAATAATTTCCAAAGAAAAGCAGCCATATCTCAGGCCATGTAATTTAAAGACATGGCGAGACATAATCAGTTTGGAAATCAATTGCTAAAATCCATTCAACAAATATCAGCATGTACAAGAGACATTAAGAAGAAGATATTGTCATCTTGTGAAATTTTAAAAGGAGGAATGAAAAAACATTTAAGCTGACGTATCAAAGTTTGATTCTAACTCGGCAATTTTTATTTGCTATTCTTGTACCATCTTATTACAAGATAATAACATCTTATTACAAGATAATAACATCTTATTACAAGATAATACCATCTTATTACAAGATAATAACATACTTTATTGCAGTTTGTTTCAGCAATCATATAGTTTCCATTAAAACAACTTTCATGCAAAACATTGCATACATGTTAACATGTAACTACAAGGTTACATTAGATTATTTGGTGCTGTTAAGACCAGGCCTCTTTTACAAAAAAAGGGATCAAAATGAAAAAAGCAAAAAGTTAACAAAACAAAGGTTACCACGGAAGAGAATGCAGCTGCAAAGAAAGGAAGAAACAACCAAGCTGAGAAGAAAGAAAACTTGGAGAAAATAAAAGAACTGCACCTGTGAGTTTTTTCTTTTTTTTGTTTTCTGCTTAACTTTCAAATTTTTTCACATGTTTTGTCGGTCATATTATATTTGCGCAAGGGAGTTTATGGTTACCGTCAATATTATTTTTGATATTAAAGACAAAAGTTCTAGTATTACGAATCGGTTATATAATATCATAGGAGAAATAGTTTCAAAGTATTTGAAGGTTTTAAATAGGAATTTAGAATTAAACATTTAGAAATTAACATATTTATATTCTTGTAAATTTGTATTTGAGCTGTTCAAGTGATGTCTGATTCCCAGTGTAGAATACTAAATATTTCTGGGTTTTTTATAGATTACTTAAGTTTTAAAATTTCACTAAAAAAGACATGTCCCATGAGCTATACTAAGTGATTTATTAATAATTTTTTTATTTCTAAATTTTTACACCGTGTCTGGTGCTTTTATTTTTCAGTATTTTGTTGCTTAGATTCTAATAAATACCGAATACAGAAATATTAATATTTAAAGTCGTCTTTGATTTTACAACTAATGGCAAGCAAAATTGCTTGGCACTCAAGTAAAACATTTGATGTTAATGGATCATTATCCTTTAATGCTAAAACTGAAACTTTTTATGTGAAAAAGGTGCAGAGATTGCATCGGCACTATGGTAGAAAGATAAATGTCCACCAAGCATTTAAGGTACTTACAATCTTCGGATACAGAAATAGAGGATGTGGATAACAGCAAATATTTTCATAGACAGTCTGAATGTGGCTGGGAGAATTCAGTCAACCAATCAGATATCCCAGTGATGGAACGTCTTTTAGCCATGAGAAATGTAGGGGACATGGAAGTTAGTGACAAGAGTTCTGTGGATTTGGTTTACGAATAAAGTAGATTAGAGGATATTGAAAATTAGAGAAGTAATAAATGAAAAATCAGCAGCCGAAAGATAATAAAGGCCAACTCCAGTACTACAGGGCAGTACTAGAATGTGACGAAACAGAACAATGCAATAATTGTTGCATAATATGGTGATATCTGATTAATGCCTCTGGCCCCTTGGGTTAGGTGTCACGCGTAATTGTCTTGAATAATCTCACCACAAGTAGTTGAACAGCTAAGGGATAAATCATAGGACTAAGCTAGAGGTTATGCGAACTAGTTTGGTAAAGAATTGTGAAGAAAAAGTTTTTACCAAAAGAAAATTATTTGGGCAGTGGGCATGAAAATCTTCTATTAAAAGAACACAAGAAGAGAAATATTAATGTTATGACTGATATCATGGGTAAGAAAAAGTTGAAAGTTGTGGAAGAAAATGAGAAAAGAATACATGAAAAATAACTCACACGACAGAAAAATGCAATAAATTAATCTTGGAATACAATTAATGGTAAAACATGTTATGAAGACTATCGAGATAAGTAATAAACTGAACTTATCACTAAAAAAAAAAAAAAAAAAAAATACCCTGTCTGGAGGAGTTACCAATGCGAGACCAACAAACATCAAAGACCGTTCAACAGAATTCGGATTTGGCCTTGCCTCGATTTAACTGGCTTTGTAACATATTGTTAACATTCAAAAGTTTAATCTTGGATAAGCAAACTGAAATATTTTAGCACTGATTCAGTGAAATTTCTGAAAATACAAAAATACTACGTTCTTGCTATTTTAGTAGTTAACTGAGTTTTTTCTCCTTTCAATGTATTAAAACGTTATCTTTAAATATTTAGAAAAATGCATTGTAATTCCTTTTTTTTTACCAAAAAAAGAAACAAATAAAGGAAAAGAGGAAAAGAAAAAAAGGGTAAAATGAAAAGGTCCAACAAACTATACATTAAGACATTTAATTTGGATTTATTTATTCATGTTTTTTGTTTGAACTTTTAGGTTTTTATCTTGCTTTCTTTTATTAGCTCAGTGTAGGTTTTAAAAAATTCTTATAAAGAATTTTTTAGCATGGGAAGGCATGTAACAGAGCTGCTAGCACGTATGTAGCAGCAGCAACATGACACATGTGCAAATAACCAAGCCATGGTGCGAGGTAAAGTTACAGAGGAAGAACAGGAAAGAAAAGCAGGAAGGGATTTGGAACCATGTGGGTGCTGACAGGTGAAACAATGCTGGTGAGATTTGAAAATCCTGCATGGCGACAACTGGACTTGAGCAAACATGTCGATACAAGAGGAGAAAAAGCATGTGTTCAACAGGGCAAAGTTTTGTTAATCACATGACAAATGAAGAGACTTGTAAAACCAAGATGCAGGCATACTATGAAAAATACCATTATTAAATTTATTTCAACTAAAGAAAACCGAGTTGAATTTCTTTCCTTTTTTGTACAAAAATAAAAAAGTTGTCTCTCTTACAACTAAAATTTTATTTTTATTTTTCTGAAAAAGTTTTAAAAAATGTTTAAATAAAATTTGAAAATTAAAATTATTTAACTGCATCCCAGGCAATACTGGTTAGGTTCATCTAGTAATTAATGAATCTAAATGTAATTTAGTTGCAATTTAAAATCAACAATATTTTAAAGTAGAATATGTGTCTAAAATAAATTTGAGCTAATTTATATTCGCTTATTATTATGACAATGTAATTGAAAATTATTTTATTTATTTCCTATTTCCTGAAATTGTATTTGAATAAAGATGAAACATTGAATATAAATCTTATATCGATTTCTTTGCTTCTTTTTTCCTTTTTTTAAAATACATTCTGTCGGATATTCTCTCCAACCAAACTTATAGATCAATCTTGAATCATGTTGAATTTGCTTCCAATCTTTCTTTCAAATAAATTCATGTTTTGTTTATATTTGCTTAAATTGGCAGAATATTGGGCCAATCACCAACTCACAAAAAAGTTTTAGAAATGTTTTCAAAATATTTCTTCAAGTTAATATTGGTTAAGACAATCATTACTAAATTGTTTTCTTTGGACTGCATTTTCAGAATAAAAATTTACCTGCTCCTTAAAAACATTATCTGGCCCAGAAGTGAGTAATCAAATACCTCTTTGGCTTGTTATCTAAGGTGAAATAATCTCTGCACACTATTTTGGTTTGACTATGGGATAGTATCTGTTCGGTGGTAATATCATCCTCTCAGGGATACATTTTACCTTTTTTGGTGTATAAGGGGAGAGTAATGTAATATCTATTCTGTTGTCATGATACCATTCTACCAGGCATTAGCCACTCTTTTTGTGGGAAGAGGGTGGGTAGTATCTGTTCTTTTGTCAGGAGATCATCCTCCAAGGGATTATCTTCTATTTATATAATGGGGAAGGGGTTAGGGTTAGTATCTGTTCTGTTATACAATTCTTCAAGGTGTCGCCTCCTCCATTTTTTTTTTGAGGGGGGTAGTATTATAGTATTGGTTCTGTTATCATGAGACCATCTTTCTAGACATTACCTCCTCCTTCTATGAGGAGGGATAATTCCAGACATTATTCTTCTTATTTGTTCCTGAAAGAGAGAGGTGTAGGTTGTATCTGTTCAGTTTCCATAAAACCATCTTGTAGCATGTTGATTGCAATATGAGATGTAGATTGCATACCATATGCATGGTACATAGATGACAAGCCAAAGCAGCATCAATTATCATTTTATCTTAAATTTATGTGTAAAAGTGATCCCCCAATTATAACCCGGCATTACCCAAGAAATAATGAGAATCTCATGTGCTTCTGCTCTCAACCATGAACTCCATGTTATCATTTTTATGCAAAGTAAGACATCTTTTTTATGGATATCCAGAATGAACCCTGACTCATATTATTCTAAAATTATTACCATCATTATATTCTTCATAAAATTTTCCTCAAGAAAAGTTGTGTGTTGTTCTTGGTATAAATCTTTCTTTTTGATTGCATCCCTTCAAAATACAAAATTTCTTGTCACTTAGCTTCACATAATGTGTTTGGACTGCTCTTGTTTTGATAGGTAGAGGATACAGATTTGGCAGTTTGTCTGACTGCTATTTCCGATTGATAGCACAAGAGTTCTAACTCTTAGGTCATGCTAAGAGTACCTGCTCTATGAACAGTTATATAATATTGGGATAATTTTAGTGCCATGACATACATGAAAGTGGACCTGGCATTCATCTCCAGTGGGCTTTCACGAGGCCACAAGCCTACAGATGAAGATTTGACTAATAGTTCACTTATGTGAGCTTACTGACATCAAAACCCACTTTGCACAACCCACTCTATCCATCATTTAATGACATTAAAAACAAAAAGTAATAAGTTCAAACAAGACCTAAAAACAACAAATTCGTCTCCTCTCTTGAGGCTTGCGTTCACAAACATTCCAGAGCTTGGAACTAACTTTGATGATGTAGAACCTTTTCTTGTTCATAAACTTCCCAATTATTCATGAACTAAGCAAAACTAACCTACACGCTTCAATCTTCTCTAATTACTTTTACATGACTAGACACGTCTCATTTTGCCATAATGACTGTCAAATATATGCACAGATTTGGAGTCTCTATTGGAGTAAAACTTTTTCCTCCTGGCAATTGAGGTAATGCAATGGTTCAAAGTAGGAATAGAAACACATGTCCTCACATTGAAATTCTATAGCAAGCCCCACTTTCTTCAATAGTTTACTTTGAATTGTGCAGCTGCTATTCGAATAGGCAGCAAACATTTTACTGATTCAATTGCTATAATTTAACTATAAATAGACAAAAAATTATAGCAAAAAGAAATCAAGTGTGTAATAGCCACAGGTAAGAATAGGTATACAGAGATGACCAGAAAATTCATTGATTCACAGAAATTAGGAACTTGCAATTTCTGGAAAATATTGGTGAATAATAGACAATGAAGAATTCCTCCACCATCTAACAACCATCATGATGTTGTTTTCCCAGTAACTGATGAAGCTGAACTGCTTTTGCAGTGGTTCACCTTAAACTCCACAAATCACTTTCTCCCAAAACCACTACAGGCAGAAGCCACACTTGATTATCTGATCTCATCTTATGTCCAGAATATCATAAAAAACTTTGACACCGCCAAAGCATGTGAGTCTGATCTTATCCATGCTATAGTTATAAAAAATGCCCTGCTGAGCTGCCCCTCACTCTTCAAACTACAATAAATGCCTTGCTGAATCCACAATAGTTGGAAAATTACCTTTATAGTATCAGTGTTCAAGAATTCTACTGAAAGAACTTAATTATTGCTCCATTAGTCTCTTCCCACTCTTTGATAAACTCTTAGAATCATGAATCAATCTAGCGATAGTTAAGCACCACATTAACGCTAAATTTCTTTCTGTCCAACAAGCTCATTCTACTGCGGATATCTTAATGATCATCTCTGATCCCCGTTACTCCGAACAAGAAAGGTGAAACTGGAGGAGCAAGGATTTATTCATTCAAAGCAATTAACAAGATCTGAAATGAAGGTTTTCTCATGAGAATTAATTCCAACTAGATGAATGTTTAATGTAACCAGATTCTTCTCAGCCAAAGTTGTCAATCTAGGTTGTCCTCAATAGGTGTACATCTAAACAATGAGATTAATGTTACTCCAAGAGTCGATCTTAGGACTTTTATTATTCCTGCTTTTCATAAAGAATTTCCTTGAGACTATTGTGTCTGAGAAGAATATCTTTGCTGATAGCACTATGCTCTATTCTTGACATACGAGCAAAACCGAACATGCCCATATCCGAAGCAACGACTTCCATTCTGTAGTGGAATCAGGACATAAATGGATGTTAACCTTTGATGCTACAAAAACAATTTCAACAATTATAAGAAACCTTATCAACCACCGAGTGCCATGACTATCTGAGAGTATTCAAACTCCTTGACTTCTTCCAAAGGAGGAAATGTCAAGGGAATATTAAATTCACAAGTGGTCGCCAGTCACATACATATCTCCATCAAGGGAAATGATGACGTTAGGTTTTTGTAGCTCTTGTAGCGAGTTGTGAATGTCCTCCTACATATAGCGCCTGGTATTCCCAAATGGTCACCCATCTGTTACTGACTAGGCTAAATGTTGCTTAACTTCAGTGATCTAATGACAACCAATTATATCAATATGATTATGCCGTATAATTATTGGTAATATGAATTGGAACAAATAAATAGAAAACATTGCCAAAGCTGCAGCAAAGATCTAAGAAAACTTCTCACACCTGCTAGCATCCTATGCATCTACAAAGTTGTCATCCGCCCATGCCCATGCATGGAGTATTGTTATCTAACCACTAGCCTCTCCTTTTATACAAGATCCAAAAAGAAATCTCTAATAAGTTTCGTCCTTTCAAATCGTCGCAATGTTGCATTCCTCTGCTTGTTTTATGAGTATTCCAATAATAAAATAAAATAAAAATAAAATAAAAATAAGAATAAAATAAAAATAAAAATAACATAACAATAAAAATAAAATAAAAATAAATTAAAAATAAAAATGAAATAAAAATAAAATAAAAATAAGAATAAAAACGAAATAAAATAAATTAAAAATAAAATAACAATCAAAATGAAATAAAAATAAAATAAAAATAAAATTAGAATAAAAATAAAGTAAAAATAAAATAAAAATAAAAATAAAATAAAATAACAATTAAATAAAATAAAATAAAAATAAGAATAAAAATAAAATACAAATAAAATAAAAATAAGAATAAAAATAAAAATAAAAATAAATTGAAAATAAAATAAAAATAAAATAAAAATAAGAATAAAATGAAACAAAATGAAATAAAATAAATTAAAAATAAAATAGAAATAAAAATAGAATTAAAATAAAATGCAAATAAAATAAAATAAAATAAGAAATAAAAATAAAATAAAATAAAAATAAAATTAGAATAAAAATAAAATTAGAATAAAAATAAAAATAAAGTAAAAATAAAATAAAAATAAAATAACAATAACAATAAAATAAAAATAAAATAACAATAAAAATAAAATAACAATAACAATAAAATAAAAATAAAATAAGAATAAAACTAAATAAAAATAAAATACGAATAAAAATAAAATAAAATAACAATAAAATAAAAATAAAATAAAAATTTAAATAAAAATGACATAAAAATAAAAATAAAATAAAAATAAAATAAAATAAAATAAAAATAAGAATGAAAATAAAAATAAAATAAAAATAAAATAACAATAAAATAAAAATAAAAATAAAATAAAAATAAAATAAAAATAAAATAATAAAATAAAAATAAAATAAAAATTTAAATAAAAAAAATAAGAATGAAAATAAAAATAAAATAGAAATAAAATAAAAATTTAAATAAAAATGACATAAAAATAAAAATAAAATAAAATAAAATAAAAATGATAATAAAATAAAATAAAAATAAAATAACAATAAAATAAAAATAAAATAAAATAAAAATAAAATAACAATAAAATAAAAATAAAATAAAAATAAAATAAAATAAAAATAAAATAACAATAAAATAAAAATAAAATAAAAATTTAAATAAAAAAATAAGAATGAAAATAAAAATAAAATAAAAATAAAATTAAAAGTAAAATAAAATAAAAATGAAATAAAAATAAAAATAAAATAAAAATAAAAATAAAACAGTTGTTGTGGAAAAGGTTGGGCGGAGTTTTGTGAATACAACAAAACAATCTTCCTTCTAACCAGCCATTCTGAAAGCAATCAACAAAACTAAGCAATATATTTTTTACAATATTGGAGTAGAAAATTGTTACTGCCACCCACCCTCGGCCCTCCCACCTCGCTTGCGCCTCTTATTGACGTTTTTGTTGAATCTAGTCAGTTTGTATACGTTGTTGTAATACTAGTGTGTGTGTGTGTGTGTGTGTGTGTGTGTGTGTGTGTGTGTGTGTGTGTGTGTGTGTGTGTGTGTGTTTGTTTTATCATTCAGACTAAATAGAAAGACGAGAAGAAAAAAATAAAAAGAATGAAAAGACGAAAGCGATTACGCGGACACACACGCATTTGTAATCGAACTCTCGTGATAGAAAGAAGAAGGGAAGGAATAATCATTAATGAGAGAGAGAGAGAGAGAAAGAGAGAGAGAGAGAGAGAGAGAGAGAGAGAGAGAGAGAGAGAGTCCTGCTCATTGGGAAGAGAGAAAATAACACCTTGTATTTAGGATCAGTTTTAAAAATAAAAACATTGCTTTAACTGCTTGCTCTGCGGAATGTCGGAACGTCAAATATTTATGATGTTAGACAAGGATTATTAACAAATCGAAAAAAGTCTCATTATACAACATAAATACAAGTGACGAACATTGAACAAACTGTCGTATATGTTTTCATTAATATTATTTCAAAACAAACCACCAACAACCAAATAACAGTTTGTGAAAATATTTTCTACTTTTTGGTAAGACTTTTTTTTATTATTATTTACGTTACCTTATCGCTTTTAGGGCACACAAATTCATAAACTAAAACTGAGGCAGGGAGAAAATATTTCAAAAAGAGAAAAAAAATAACTTCATCCTTAAACCATAATATAGACCTTTTCACATTTTAATTGTATTAATTGTACATTTGTACATTCATTTATTGTTTTTTTATAATTGTAAAAAAAAAAAAAAAAAAAGGTTGCACGATTGTCATTTACATGATTCGTTATTACGCACTCTACTCGTATTCATTCATTCATTCATTCATTCATTCATTATTTTGGGTCATGTTGTTTTGATAGCACAGGTTTTCATTCAAGAAATTCTTTATCTATAACCTCACCATATATATATATATATATATATATATATATATATATATATATATATATATATATATATATATATATATATATTTTGACATTTTTTTTCTTCTGCTTTTTTGTTTAATGGTTATTCTTCCTACTTACTTACTTTCCCAGTCACAAGTGGAGAAAAATCTACCTCCCAAAAAGGAGCACTCTGAATGAGGACAAGAAGAATAGCTTGTAGACAGGATTTCCTTTCACTGACAGTGACCAAAAGCAGAAAAGATAACATTTAGTTTCAGAACAGATACTACACTTAGTCAAATATTTTCTTAAATGTTATGATATTACTACTGCTAATGTGCTGAACCACTGAACCAACATGCTGCTGCTGCTGCAGTGCTGCACTGCTGCAGTGCTGCATAACTCCCCATTTAGGATGCCCCTGTAGGTGTGACTCCTAATTCTCTGTAGCTTCCTTATGGTCTTAATGGAAATGTACTTCATCTGGAATGAATGAAAGTAATATATATATAGATGTCTCGTGTCGCGGGGTTCGAATCGTTCGACTGGTAGTAATCGTGACACCCTGCACTGAAGAATCCCGAAAGGATGAAACACTAGTGTCTGTAGGTATTTAATTATTATAGTAAAAAAATAATTATATATATACTTTCATTCATTCCAGATGAGGTACATTTCCATTAAGACCATATATATATATATATATATATATATATATATATATATATATATATATATATATATATATATATATATATATATATATATATTCGTATTTTCAGTCAATGTCAAGTTTCTTTCCAACTCCTCCAAAAACTTTAAAATGACGACGACTTTCATCGGTTTTCGGTGATGCTGAAAACAAACATCACATTTAAATTTGGGGCAGATAAGTAGTTTTCATGATATGAAGAAATTACTTTTTCAAAAAGTGGGCGATCACTTTCCTATATAAATTTAACGTAAAATGAGCACCCACTTTCTGGACACCTAGTAATTTCTTCATATCATAAAACAAATTTAACTGTGATATTCGTTTTCAGCACCGCCCGGAAACCGGCGCTGTTTTTTTTGTTTTTTTTTTTTTATTTTACTAAGAGATTCGTTCATTCTTCACAAGTTAGGACGCTAATGCTGTCAGTAAGCTTACACGAGCGGTTTACAAAATTATACTTTTGTTTTTCGTTCCGTTTTTCTTTTTTTTTTTTTTTTTGAGAAGGGTATTCAAAATTATAGAAATTGTATAGTTTTTAGCAGGTGCTTCTTCCGTAGTTTAATTAACCGTTTTTCCGTAAGTAACGTGCCGACACTAACCATTAAAGCAGAAGAATCGTTTAATATTTCACAAAAATTCTACGGCCGCCACAACACCACCCGCCCCTCCACCGCCCGTCAATGTAAACAGAATTTTTGTGAAATATTAAACTGCAGTAGCACCTGTTAACAACTATACAAGTTCTATAATGAAAAAAAGAACGAAAAACAAAAGCATGTTTTTGTAAACTTACTGACAGCATAATTAGCGTCCTAAATTATGAGATGAAAAAATGAACGAAATCTCTTGACAAAATAAAATAAAACAAAACAGCACTGGTTTTCGGTGGTGCTGAAAACGAATATCAGTGATATTAACTGTGATATTCAATATCACAGTTAATTTGTTTATGATAGGAAGAAATTATAAGGTGGCCAGAAAGTGGGTACTCATTTTACGTTAAATTTATATAGGAGAGTGATCCCCGACTTTTTGAAAAGTAATTTCTTCATATCATGAAAACTACTTATCTGCCATAAATTTAAATGTGATATTCGTTTTCAGCACTACTGAAAACCACAAAAGTCGTCATTTTAAAGTTTTTGGAGGAGTTGGAAAGAAACTTGACATTGGCCGTTCTTTTAAGTTTAAAATTCTTCATGTCATCTGAAACTGAATTTAATTTTAAAATCATGCAAAAGAGAAATGATTTGATCAGCCATTGAACTTTTATCAGATTGTTTGCACAAGGAAATTTGATTTTGTAAAGCCAATTAAATTAAAATAATAATAAAAATAAAAAGGCAGATTCCCATATGGGTACTTATGTCAACGGATCATTAAATCTAAGGGAGATAACCAGCATAAGACATAGCAAAAAAAAAAAAGGATATTTTGCAAGATATAATTTGAGACGCTGAAAAAGTCAGAACAATGAAAGAATGATAAATGAAAAAGAAGAGAAAAAATTTAATTATTTTTATGTTCCTGTTTTTAAATTAATTTTTAAAAAATTATTGTTCGAGATTATATAAAAAATATGTTATGCCGAAAGTTTCACATTCTTGCGAGCAAGGAAATTATTAAAATCTTGCATGTAAAAATTATGCGAAATCTGTAATTTAAAAAAAAAAGTAGAAATATTTTTGCTAATATAATTTTTTTGTGTGAAAATATTAAATAAACAATGCTTAATTCAATGGTAATATCGGTAGTGCGAGAAATTCATTTTTCTTCGAGTTATATCGAATTTATTAATACGGACTTTAGGGGCATGTTTTGTAATGTTCCTGTAAAAATTATTTTTTATTGTTACAAATTACGATGCTTTATTTATATAAAAAAAAGCAAAAATAAATTCTTGCATTTTTTATTTACTACTGAAAACCATCACTTTAGTAAAGGTATTTTTGTTTAAACAAAATAATACATTTCCACTCAGATTTAAATAAAAAAATAATTAATTCATTATATTCTGCGATCATTAGTTGATACATTCTGAAAATTTCATTAAAATTGGTTAATTTTCTGAGTTTTCGTGAATGTTTATACATTTTGAGCATCGGCATTCATTTTGCCTGTACATATGCTTCAGCAATTTCCGGAACTCGGCTACAGTAATCGTGTAACCATTTTTTTTCCTCCCATTTAACATTCTTTCATTGATCTACTGATTATGTGAGCGCCCCAAGTTAATAAATTTAACTGAACTAAATATATTGAAATTATAAAATTGTCTAAGTTAAGACTTATGTTTATTGGATTAACTTGTTATTTGTCGTTTATCCGGCCGTTTATTAATTAACTTGTATTGTGAAAAAAGTAATGATTATCCATTACTTTTTCCTCTACTCCTTGGCAGTATTTGAGAAATTTTCCACGTACAACTGCCATATTGTTTTTGGCCACCTACATGCTTTGTAAGCCGGTCTGTCATTGGTTTAATTTGAATGCGCCAAATCTTGTCTTGGCACCAATTTGTATTCATGTATTATTTTTTCAGTCTGTAAATGAACACAGTAGTAGTGGACTCATAACAGCGGCGTTCTGTTTCAGAGAGCCAGGATTTTACCTTCATGGACACCAAGCAGTGGGTGAATGAAGGACATTTCTCTAAATACAGACAACATAATTGCTGAACTTATTATACCCAATGAGGACATTTTACTGTGTTCGGCATGATATATTTGATTGTAGGAATTTATTCCTATTTCTTCCAGAGACCATGAGGTCCCCAAATATGCTGTATTGGGTGCCAACATTCACACCGTGTTCACCATGTACAGCATGGATCTTTCTTTAAGGAAACGCAAACTAACATTCCCACAGAGGAATCAAACTAAAGGCTCCATGCGTATGGATAGCAAATTCAGCCACTGTTTTCGCAAAGGACTTGCCGTGACCAAAGAACTTTTATTGCTGATACACTGTGAATAAAATTTGAGTTTAAAGGTATGGCTTTGTTTGTGGAATTTCATTTGCTATCTGCACGGAGGAAATTGGCCGTGTGGGAAAGAAATTTCTTACACTATCATTTTTATTGCAAAAACAAGCAGAATTCTTAGTTCTATCACAAAAAAAATCTATTCTCGTTATGTTGCAAAAAATAGGTTAAAGTTTTCGTTTTTTGCAAAAAATTCTCATTTTTTAATGCAAAACATGTAGAATAATTTTTTAATGCAAAACATCTGAGATCATTATTTAATGAGAAACATCTGGAATCATTATTTAATGCAAAACATCTAGAATCATTATTTAATGCAAAACACGTAGAATCATTATTTAATGCAAAACATCTGGAATCATTATTTAATGCAAAACATCTGGAATCATTATTTAATGCGAAACATCTGGAATCATTATTTAATGCAAAACATCTGGAATCATTATTTCATGCAAAACACGTAGAATCATTATTTCATGCAAAACACGTAGAATCATTATTTAATGCAAAATATCTAGAATCATTATTTAATGCAACACATGTAGAATCATTATTTAATGCAAAACATCTGGAATCATTATTTAATGCAAAATATCTAAAATCATTATTTAATGCAAAACATCTAGAATCATTATTTAATGCAAAACATCTGGAATAATTATTTAATGCAAAATATCTAAAATCATTATTTAATGCAAAATATCTAGAATCATTATTTAATGCAAAACATCTGGAATCATTATTTAATGCACAACATCTAGAATCATTATTTAATGCAAAACATCCAGAATCATTATTTAACCCAAAACATCTAGAATCATTATTTAATGCAAAACATCTGGAATCATTATTTAATGCAAAACATCTAGAATCATTATTTAATGCAAAACATGTAGAATCATTATTTAATGCAAAACATCTGGAATCATTATTTAATGCAAAACATCTAGAATCATTATTTAATGCAAAAAATCTGGAATCATTATTTAATGCAAAACACGTAGAATCATTATTTAATGCAAAACATGTAGAATCATTATTTAATGCAAAACATCTGGAATCATTATTTAATACAAAACACGTAGAATCATTATTTAATGCAAAATATCTAGAATCATTATTTAATGCAAAACATGTAGAATCATTATTTAATGCAAAAAATCTGGAATCATTATTTAATGCAAAACATCTGGAATCATTATTTAATGCAAAACATCTAGAATCATTATTTCATGCAAAATATCTAAAATCATTATTTAATGCAAAACATGTAGAATCATTATTTAATGCAAAACATCTAGAATCATTATATAATGCAAAACATCTAGAATCATTATTTAATGCAAAACATCTAGAATCATTATGTAATGCAAAACATCTAGAATCATTATTTAATGCAAAACATCTAGAATCATTATTTAATGCAAAACGTGTAGAATCATTATTTAATGCAAAACATGTAGAATCATTATTTAATGCAAAACGTGTAGAATCATTATTTAATGCAAAACATCTAGGATCATTATTTAATGCAAAACATGTAGAATCATTATTTAATCCAAAACATCTAGGATCATTATTTAATGCAAAACATGTAGAATCATTATTTAATCCAAAACATCTAGGATCATTATTTAATGCAAAACATGTAGAATCATTATTTAATGCAAAACATGTAGAATCATTATTTAATGCAAAACATGTAGAATCATTATTTAATGCAAAACATGTAGAATCATTATTTAATGCAAAACATGTAGAATCATTATTTAATGCAAAACATCTAGAATCATTATTTAATGCAAAACATCTGGAATCATTATTTAATGCAAAACATGTAGAATCATTATTTAATGCAAAACATCTAGAATCATTATTTAATGCAAAACATCTGGAATCATCATTTAATGCAAAACATCTAGAATCATTATTTTATGCAAAACATCTAGAATCATTATTTAATGCAAAACATCTGGAATCATTATTCAATGCAAAACATCTAGAATCATTATTTAATGCAAAACATGTAGAATCATTATTTAATGCAAAACATCTAGAATCATTATTTAATGCAAAACATCTAGAATCATTATTTTATGCAAAACATCTAGAATCCTAATTTAATGCAAAACATCTAGAATCATTATTTAATGCAAAACATGTAGAATCATTATTTAATGCAAAACATCTAGGATCATCATTTAATGCAAAACATGTAGAGTCATTATTTAATGCAAAACATCTAGAATCATTATTTAATGCAAAACGTGTAGAATCATTATTTAATGCAAAACATGTAGAATCATTATTTAATGCAAAACGTGTAGAATCATTATTTAATGCAAAACATCTAGGATCATTATTTAATGCAAAACATGTAGAATCATTATTTAATCCAAAACATCTAGGATCATTATTTAATGCAAAACATGTAGAATCATTATTTAATCCAAAACATGTAGGATCATTATTTAATGCAAAACATCTAGGATCATTATTTAATGCAAAACATGTAGAATCATTATTTAATGCAAAACATGTAGAATCATTATTTAATACAAAACATGTAGAATCATTATTTAATGCAAAACATGTAGAATCATTATTTAATGCAAGACATGTAGAATCATTATTTAATACAAAACATGTAGAATCATTATTTAATGCAAAACATGTAGAATCATTATTTAATGCAAAACATCTAGGATCATTATTTAATGCAAAACATGTAGAATCATTATTTAATACAAAACATGTAGAATCATTATTTAATGCAAAACATGTAGAATCATTATTTAATGCAAAACATGTAGAATCATTATTTAATACAAAACATCTAGGATCATTATTTAATGCAAAACATGTAGAATCATTATTTAATGCAAAACATCTAGGATCATTATTTAATGCAAAACATGTAGAATCATTATTTAATGCAAAACATCTAGGATCATTATTTAATGCAAAACATGTAGAATCATTATTTAATGCAAAACATCAAGGATCATTATTTAATGCAAAACATGTAGAATTATTATTTAATGCAAAATATGTAGAATCATTGTTTAATGCAAAACATCTAGGATCATTATTTAATGCAAAACATCTAGAATCATTATTTAATGCAAAACATCTGGAATCATTATATAATGCAAAACATCTAGAATCATTATTTAATGCAAAACATCTAGAATCATTATATAATGCAAAACATCTAGAATCATTATTTAATGCAAAACATCTAGAATCATTATTTAATGCAAAACATGTAGAATCATTATATAATGCAAAACATCTAAAATCATTATTTAATGCAACACATCTAGAATCATTATTTAATGCAAAACATCTGGAATCATTATTTAATGCAAAACATCTAGAATCATTATTTAATGCAAAACATCCAGAATCATTATTTAACCCAAAACATCAAGAATCATTATTTAATGCAAAACATCTGGAATCATTATTTAATGCAAAACATGTAGAATCATTATTTAATGCAAAACTTCTGGAATCATTATTTAATGCAAAACATGTAGAATCATTATTTAATCCAAAACATCTAGGATCATTATTTAATGCAAAACATCTAGAATCATTATTTAATGCAAAACATGTAGAATCATTATTTAATGCAAAACATGTAGAATCATTATTAAATGCAAAACATGTAGGATCATTATTTAATGCAAAACATCTAGAATCATTATTTAATGCGAAAATCTAGAATCATTATTTAATGCAAAACATCTGGAATCATTATTTAATGCAAAACATCTGGAATCATTATTTAATGCAAAACATCCTGAATCATTATTTACAGCGAAACATCTGGAATCATTATTTAATGCAAAACATCTGGAATCATTATTTAATGCAAAACATGTAGAATCATTATTTAATGCAAAACATGTAGAATCATTATTTAATACAAAACATGTAGAATCATTATTTAATGCGAAACATCTGGAATCATTATTTAATGCAAAACATCTAGAATTATTATTTAATGCAAAACATCTAGAATCATTATTTAATGCAAAACATCTGGAATCATTATTCAATGCAAAACATCTAGAATCATTATTTAATGCAAAACATCTGGAATCATTATTCAATGCAAAACATCTAGAATCATTATTTAATGCAAAATATCTGGAATCCTTATTTAATGCAAAACATCTGGAATCATTATTTAATGCAAAACATCTGGAATCATTATTTAATGCAAAACATGTAGAATCATTATTTAATGCAAAACATGTAGAATCATTATTTAATGCAAAACATCTGGAATCATTATTTAATGCAAAACATCTGGAATCATTATTTAATGCAAAACATCTGGAATCATTATTTAATGCAAAACACGTAGAATCATTATTTAATGCAAAACATCTAGAATCATTATTGATGCAAAACATCTGGAATCATTATTTAATGCAAAACCTGTAGAATCATTATTTAATGCAAAACATCTGGAATCATTATTTAATGCAAAACATGTAGAATCATTATTTAATGCCAAACATCTAGAATCATTATTTAATGCAAAACATGTAGAATCATTATTTAATGCAAAACATCTAGAATCATTATCTAATGCAAAACATCTGGAATCATCATTTAATGCGAAACATCTGGAATTATCATTTAATGCAAAACATGTAGAATCATTATTTAATGCAAAACATCTAGAATCATTATTTAATGCAAAACATCTAGAATCATTATCTAATGCAAAAAATCTGGAATCATCATTTAATGCAAAACATCTGGAATCATCATTTAATGCAAAACATGTAGAATCATTATTTAATGCAAAACATCTAGAATCATTATTTAATGCAAAACATGTAGAATCATTATTTAATGCAAAACATCTAGAATCATCATTTAATGCAAAACATGTAGAATCATTATTTAATGCAAAACATCTGGAATCATCATTTAATGCAAAACATCTAGAATCATTATTTAATGCAAAACATCTAGAATCATTATTTAATGCAAAACATCTGGAATCATTATTCAATGCAAAACATCTAGAATCATTATTTAATGCAAAACATGTAGAATCATTATTTAATGCAAAACATGTAGAATCATTATTTAATGCAAAACATCTAGAATCCTAATTTAATGCAAAACATCTAGAATCATTATTTAATGCAAAACATGTAGAATCATTATTTAATGCAAAACATCTAGGATCATCATTTAATGCAAAACATGTAGAATCATTATTTAATGCAAAACATCTAGAATCATTATTTAATGCAAAACATGTAGAATCATTATTTAATGCAAAACATCTAGGATCATCATTTAATGCAAAACATGTAGAATCATTATTTAATGCAAAACATCTAGAATCATTATTTAATGCAAAACATGTAGAATCATTATTTAATGCAAAACATGTAGAGTCATTATTTAATGCAAAACATGTAGAGTCATTATTTAATGCAAAACATGTAGAATCATTATTTAATGCAAAACATCTAGAATCATTATTTAATGCAAAACATCTAGAATCATTATTTAATGCAAAACATGTAGAGTCATTATTTAATGCAAAACATGTAGAGTCATTATTTAATGCAAAACATGTAGAGTCATTATTTAATGCAAAACATGTAGAGTCATTATTTAATGCAAAACATGTAGAATCATTATTTAATGCAAAACATCTAGAATCATCATTTAATGCAAAACATCTAGAATCATTATTTAATGCAAAACATGTAGAATCATTATTTAATGCAAAACATGTAGAATCATTATTTAATGCAAAACATGTAGAGTCATTATTTAATGCAAAACATGTAGAGTCATTATTTAATGCAAAACATCTAGGATCATCATTTAATGCAAAACATGTAGAATCATTATTTAATGCAAAACATCTAGAATCATTATTTAATGCAAAACATGTAGAATCATTATTTAATGCAAAACATCTAGGATCATCATTTAATGCAAAACATGTAGAATCATTATTTAATGCAAAACATCTAGAATCATTATTTAATGCAAAACATGTAGAATCATTATTTAATGCAAAACATCTAGGATCATTATTTAATGCAAAACATGTAGAATCATTATTTAATGCAAAACATCTAGGATCATTATTTAATGCAAAACATCTAGAATCATTATTTAATGCAAAACATCTGGAATCATTATTTAATGCAAAACATCTAGGATCATCATTTAATGCAAAACATGTAGAATCATTCTTTAATGCAAAACGTGTAGAATCATTATTTAATGCAAAACATGTAGAATCATTATTTAATGCAAAACATCTAGGATCATTATTTAATGCAAAACATGTAGAATCATTATTTAATGCAAAACATCTAGAATCATTATTTAATGCAAAACATCTAGAATCATTATTTAATGCAAAACATCTGGAATCATTATTTAATGCAAAACATGTAGAATCATTATTTAATGCAAAACATGAAGAATCATTATTTAATACAAAACATGTAGAATCATTATTTAGTGCGAAACATCTGGAATCATTATTTAATGCAAAACATCTAGAATTATTATTTAATGCAAAACATCTGGAATCATTATTTAATGCAAAACACGTAGAATCATTATTTAATGCAAAACATCTAGAATCATTATTTAATGCAAAACATCTGGAATCATTATTCAATGCAAAACATATCGAATCATTATTTAATGCAAAATATCTGGAATCCTTATTTAATGCAAAACATCTGGAATCATTATTTAATGCAAAACATGTAGAATCATTATTTAATGCAAAACATGTAAAATCATTATTTAATGCAAAACATCTGGAATCATTATTTAATGCAAAACATCTGGAATCATTATTTAATGCAAAACATCTGGAATCATTATTTAATGCAAAACATGTAGAATCATTATTTAATGCCAAACATCTAGAATCATTATTTAATGCAAAACATGTAGAATCATTATTTAATGCAAAACATCTAGAATCATTATCTAATGCAAAACATCTGGAATCATCATTTAATGCAAAACATCTGGAATCATCATTTAATGCAAAACATGTAGAATCATTATTTAATGCAAAACATCTAGAATCATTATTTAATGCAAAACATCTAGAATCATTATCTAATGCAAAACATCTGGAATCATCATTTAATGCAAAACATCTGGAATCATCATTTAATGCAAAACATGTAGAATCATCATTTAATGCAAAACATGTAGAATCATCATTTAATGCAAAACATGTAGAATCATTATTTAATGCAAAACATCTGGAATCATTATTTAATGCAAAACATGTAGAATCATTATTTAATGCAAAACATGTAGAATCATTATTTAATGCAAAACATGTAGAATCATGATTTAATGCAAAACATCTAGAATCATTATCTAATGCAAAACATCTGGAATCATCATTTAATGCAAAACATCTAGAATCATTATTTAATGCAAAACATCTAGAATCATTATTTAATGCAAAACATCTAAAATCATTATTTAATGCAAAACATCTAGAATCATTATTTAATGCAAAACGTGTAGAATCATTATTTAATGCAAAACATGTAGAATCATTATTTAATGCAAAACATCTAGGATCATTATTTAATGCAAAACATGTAGAATCATTATTTAATGCAAAACATGTAGAATCATTATGTAATGCAAAACATGTAGAATCATTATTTAATGCAAAACATCTAGAATCATTATTTAATGCAAAACATCTAGAATCATTATTTAATGCAAAACGTGTAGAATCATTATTTAATGCAAAACATGTAGAATCATTATTTAATGCAAAACGTGTAGAATCATTATTTAATGCAAAACATCTAGGATCATTATTTAATGCAAAACATGTAGAATCATTATTTAATCCAAAACATCTAGGATCATTTTTTAATGCAAAACATGTAGAATTATTATTTAATGCAAAACATGTAGAATCATTATTTAATGCAAAACATGTTGAATCATTATTTAATGCAAAACATGTAGGATCATTATTTAATGAAAAACATGTAGAATCATTATTTAATGCAAAACATGTAGAATCATTATTTAATGCAAAACATCTAGGATCATTATTTAATGCAAAACATGTAGAATCATTATTTAATGCAAAACATGTAGAATCATTATTTAATGCAAAACATGTAGAATCATTATTTAATGCAAAACATGTAGAATCATTATTTAATGCAAAACATCTAGGATCATTATTTAATGCAAAACATGTAGAATCATTATTTAATGCAAAACATCTAGAATCATTATTTAATGCAAAACATCTAGAATCATTATTTAATGCAAAACATCTGGAATCATTATTTAATGCAAAACATGTAGAATCATTATTTAATGCAAAACATGTAGAATCATTATTTAATGCAAAACATCTAGGATCATTATTTAATGCAAAACATGTAGAATCATTATTTAATGCAAAACATGTAGAATCATTATTTAATGCAAAACATGTAGAATCATTATTTAATGCAAAACATCTGGAATCATTATTTAATGCAAAACATCTGGAATCATTATTTAATGCAAAACATCTGGAATCATTATTTAATGCAAAACATCTAGAATCATTATTTAATGCATTCATTTTGCCTGTACATATGCTTCAGCAATTTCCGGAACTCGGCTACAGTAATCGTGTAACCATTTTTTTTCTTCCCATTTAACATTCTTTCATTGATCTACTGATTATGTGAGCGCCCCAAGTTAATAAATTTAACTGAACTAAATATATTGAAATTATAAAATTGTCTAAGTTAAGACTTATGTTTATTGGATTAACTTGTTATTTGTTGTTTATCCGGCCGTTTATTAATTAACTTGTATTGTGAAAAAAGTAATGATTATCCATTACTTTTTCCTCTACTCCTTGGCAGTATTTGAGAAATTTTCCACGTACAACTGCCATATTGTTTTTGGCCACCTACATGCTTTGTAAGCCGGTCTGTCATTGGTTTAATTTGAATGCGCCAAATCTTGTCTTGGCACCAATTTGTATTCATGTATTATTTTTTCAGTCTGTAAATGAACACAGTAGATAGTGGACTCATAACAGCGGCGTTCTGTTTCAGAGAGCCAGGATTTTACCTTCATGGACACCAAGCAGTGGGTGAATGAAGGACATTTCTCTAAATACAGAGACAACATAATTGCTGAACTTATTCTACCCAATGAGGACATTTTACTGTGTTCGGCATGATATATTTGATTGTAGGAATTTATTCCTATTTCTTCCAGAGACCATGAGGTCCCCAAATATGCCGTATTGGGCGCCAACCTTCACACCGTGTTCACCATGTACAGCATGGATCTTTCTTTAAGGAAACGCAAACTAACTATCCCACAGAGGAATCAAACTAAAGGCTCCATGCGTATGGATAGCAAATTCAGCCACTGTTTTTGCAAAGAACTTACCGTGACTATTTCATTTCTGATACATTGTGAATAAAATTTGAGTTTAAAGGTACGGCTTTGTTTGTGAGATTTCATTTGTTATCTGTAGGAGGAAATTGGGCGTGTGGGAAAGAAATTTCTTACATAAACTAATAAAGGGAGAGACGGAATCGAGAGTAATAGACACCATATAAAATAAGAACGGGAGTTACACGAGGGAGAAGAAGTAGTAAGAAATAGCTCACTCAGCGAGTTAATTGCAAATTGTGACTAATTAGATCAATTGCAATGGAATTCTTTGAAAAACAAAAACTCAGTTCACTAATTAAGGAATGTTTTAGTATTTTCTGTGTGATATATGTTGGATATATGTTGGATATATGTTGGATATATGTGTGATATATGTTGGATATATGTTGGATATATGTGTGATATATGTTGGATATATGTTGGATATATGTGTGATATATGTTGGATATATGTTGGATATATGTGTGATATATGTTGGATATATGTGTGATATATGTGTGATATATGTTGGATATATGTTGGATATATGTGTGATATATGTTGGATATATGTGTGATATATGTTGGATATATGTTGGATATATGTGTGATATATGTTGGATATATGTTGGATATATGTTGGATATATGTTGGATATATGTTGGATATATGTGTGATATATGTGTGATATATGTTGGATATATGTGTGATATATGTGTGATATATGTTGGATATATGTTGGATATATGTGTGATATATATTTGATATATGTTGGATATATATTGATATATGTTGGATATATGTGTGATATATGTATGATATATGTTGGATATATGTTGGATATATGTATGATATATGTTGGATATATGTTGGATATATGTGTGATATATGTTGGATATATGTATGATATATGTATGATATATGTATGATATATGTGTGATATATGTGTGATATATGTTGGATATATGTGTGATATATGTTGGATATATGTTGGATATATGTTGGATATATGTATGATATATGTTGGATATATGTTGGATATATGTGTGATATATGTTGGATATATGTATGATATATGTTGGATATATGTTGGATATATGTGCGATATATGTGTGATATTTGTTGGATATATGTTGGATATATGTGTTATATATGTTGGATATATGTTGGATATATGTGTGATATATGTTAGATATATGTTTGATATATGTCTGATATGTTGGATATATGTGTGATATGTTGGATATATGTGTGATATATGTTTGATATATGTGTGATATATGTGTGATATATGTTGGATATATGTTGGATATATGTTGGATATATGTGTGATATATGTTGGATATATGTGTGATATATGTTGGATATATGTTGGATATATGTTGGATATATGTGTGATATATGTTGGATATATGCGTGGTATATGTTGGATATATGTGTGATATATGTTGGGTATATGTTGGATATATGTGGGATATATGTTGGATATATGTTGGATATATGTGTGATATATGTGTGATATATGTGTGATATATGTTGGATATATGTGTGATATATGTGTGATATATGTGTGATATATGTCGGATATATGTTGGATATATGTGTGATATATGTTGGATATATGTGTGATATATGTGTGATATATGTTGGATATATGTGTGATATATGTGTGATATATGTTGGATATATGTGTGATATATGTTGGATATATGTGTGATATATGTGTGATATATGTGTGATATATGTTGGATATATGTGTGATATATGTGTGATATATGTGTGATATATGTTGGATATATGTGTGATATATGTGTTATATATGTGTGATATATGTGTGATATATGTGTGATATATGTTGGATATATGTGTGATATATGTGTGATATATGTTTGATATATGTTGGATATATGTGTGATATATGTTGGATATATGTGTGATATATGTTGGATATATGTGTGATATATGTTGGATATATGTGTGATATATGTATGATATATGTTGGATATATGTTGGATATATGTGTGATATATGTTGGACATATGTGTGATATATGTTGGATATATGTGTGATATATGTGTGATATATGTGTGATATATGTTGGATATATGTGTGATATATGTGTGATATATGTGTGATATATGTTGGATATAAGCCTTAGAGAAACAAACATGGATTAACTCAGCTACATAGATAGATAGATAGGTAGATAGATATAACGACTACCCCACAGATTTTTACTGTTTTGTAATTAATATTGCTAATCCTTTTTATTTATTTTTACTATAATTATAATAATTATCATTTTAAGTTTTATTAAAAATTTCTGTAAATATATTAAAAACACACTCAGAAAGACGCCCAATTATTTAAATTTATTACTTTTGGATTTTTTTTGTCATTTAATAAATTGATCTCGTGAGGGTATCATGAGATTAAATCAAAATTCGATATTTAAAAATATATTAATTGTCGCTAAAGTTAATGTTTTAAAGGATAATTAAATTTAATTGTATTAAAAACGCACACAGTAAAAAAAACAAAAACAAAAAAACGTTGTACATAAAAATCAGTCTTAGTCGCAAAAATCCGTGAAACAAACTGAAACATCCACAAAATCCGAACAAGGCAGTTATTTTATATTTGTTTTTGCCATTAAAAAGTTTGGCTTAAATGTATTTAGTTATTTATTTCATTATAATTATTATTATTCTAAGTTTTATTTAAAAAGTTCTGTAAATATATTAAAAACGCACTCAGAAAGGCACCCATTTATTTAAATATCTTTTATTTAAATACGTTCGTTTTGTTACTTACTTAAAAAAATATTTTGTAAATATATATTTTTCTTTTAAATCTTCAAAAGTTTTGTAAATATATTAAAAAAAATCTTGCTTGCGAATATTCGCATATGTCTGCTATTTGACGCGTTTACAAACAACCGACGCCATGTGCTTGTGCCAATGTCAAGGTCGAATCACCGGTGTCAATTGAAATGTGCGCCGGTTGTCATTAGTCGTCGTCGTCTGCTATAGGGTATCTATTCTTTACTTGATCCGTTATTTTGAACAGGCGTAGCCACCTGAACATAAGGTTAGTGTAAGGTATTTATTTATTTTTTAAACAAATTTTATTGTGGTGGTGGTGGGTCTATAGTTGATCACTCTGGAGGTGTTTCGCTAAACTTTGTAATTTAATAAGAAACAAAGGATAAAATCAGTAT
Source organism: Euprymna scolopes (assembly GCF_053919585.1). Lineage (NCBI taxonomy): Eukaryota > Metazoa > Mollusca > Cephalopoda > Sepiida > Sepiolidae > Euprymna > Euprymna scolopes. Next base: position 61,345,128 of record NC_136502.1, read on the forward strand.
TTATTAACAATGAAATTTATCCGAATTAGGAGGCTAAACAAACATGGTAGATCTGATTTCACTTGTCACCGCTACGAAAAACAGACACAGCTAGTAAACTAAAGTAACAAAGAAAGGCAGGCCAGGCCAGGGGGTTGGAGCTAACACCTTCAAGATTATAGCCGATATAGTATTTGTCTTTATTATTATTATTATTATTATTATTATTATTATGATCGTGAAAAAAGAGAGAGCCTGTTTCCTCCGTTTGACTATAGGTGGCGTTATTGTCTGTCCACCCAGTTACGGAAGCACAAAATGTATATAATGGCATCCGTGAAATAAAAATAAATGTTTTTGTTATATTTTAATTTTAAACGTTTTTTTTTTTTTTTTTTTTTGCAAACATATTTATGTTTTATTTTTCCAAACAGTTACGTTTTTTTGTTTTTACGTTTTTTTTTGTTTTTGTTTTTTTTTTTGCAAGCATAAACTAAATGTTTTTGCTATAGTTTTCTTTTAAACATATTTATGGGTACAACCGTTTTTTAATAATAATAATAAAAAAAATCAATGTTTTTTCTTTTATCTTTTTTTATGGACCCCCCCCCTTTTTAAATTTTTCTGCACTTATTTTACCTTTTCCGTGAGTATATATATATATATATATATATATATATATATATATATATATATATATATATATATATATATATATATATTTGAAAAAGGATATTGTAAAACCTGAATCTTACTTGAAACTACTATTAAAAAATAGCGCGGTACAATAAGTGCATAAAAAACTTTTCAAAAAGAAAAATATTTCGAAAATATTTAGTTTATGCTTGCAACCCCCCCCCCCAAAGAAAACCCGTAAAAACAAAAAAGTAAATGTTTGAAAATAAACAAGCAACAAAATGTAAATGTTCGGAAAAATAAAACTTAAATATGTTTGCAAAAAAAAAAAAAAAAAAAAAAAAACGTAAATATGTCTAAAGAAAGAAACAAACAAACTTAAATATGTTTGCAAACAAAACAAAAAAAACATGTTTGAAATTAAAATATAACAAAAACATTTATTTTTATTTCACGGATGCCATTATATACATTTTGTGCTTCCGTAACTGGGTGGACAGACAATAACGCCACCTATAGTCAAACGGAGGAAACAGGCTCTCTCTTTCTTCACGATTACCTATTATTATTATTTTTCATTTTTTTCAGTGAAGTTCAAGTTCCGTCGTCCATTGTTTAAGGATTTCTGCGAAACTGTCGACTGCACGGTGAAAACCCTAAATACGTCCCTCACATTGAATTGTGTGTGTTTTAAATAAAAGTTTTTTTTCCCCAATTAAATGTTTTGTTTTTTTTCATATTATGATAAAATATATTTTAAACTTGTAGCAAAAACATTTAAAGATAAAAATTAAAAAATATATCATAATATGAAAAAAAAATCTCATTTCATTTTATTCATGAAAAAGAAAACATTTCAAAGTAAGCTTTTTCGGAGAAATCCTTTGTAAACAATCACAGACGGAACTAAACTTCGTTTTTTGTTTATGAAATTGTTAGGTGAAAGTACAAAACAGAAAACTCCCTTCCCACCCATGTTAACATTGACGTTATTGTTTCAGCACGGTCCATATTTTGCATAAGTAGCTTTATTTTTATGTTTCAAATTTAAAATTAATTTCGGCGGACCTGTGCGAGAGTGCTTTGCTTGCTCTCCTAAAAATGCGTGCCCCCCTTTTTTTTCGACGATTATCATAGATTACAGACTTAAGTATCATATTAGCAGAAAAAAATAAATAATTTAATGACTTTTAAAAAGGGGGTCTACTTTCTCGTTCTAATCACGTGACACGTCGGTAAAGAAACGAACAGTAAGTCAGATAGCAATGATGAACTTATAACGAGAAAGTGAACCCCCTTCTGAAAAGTAATATTTTTTTAAAAAATTTTTCCACTAATATGATACTCAAGTTTGTAATCTATGATAATCGCCGGAAAAAGTTTTTAAAAAAGGTGTAAAACACATTTTTAGGGGTGTGGTGGACTCTCATGCAGGTTCGCCTTAATTTCTATTTAAATTTTAAAATCGTATTTTATATATATATATATATATATATATATATATATATATATATATATATATATATATATTAGTCATTTTATTTATTTTTGTTTTTGTTTTTAAGACTACCGAAATACAAAAGCAGCAATTTTTTAAACAAATTTTCCTTCACGCCCGGAGGCGCACTTGCTATGACCTGCGGGGGACAGAAACGATTCATCGCAGGTCTTCACTCAAACAGACGCCAGGCCTCCGCTTCGTCATCCTCAAAAAACACCAACAAAGATTCTTCTTCGTCATCGACTACTTCATCTTTAAGTTTGTTAGCCTATTTATTCTCGTCGGCGTCCTCTTCGTGTTCCTCGGCCTCCTCCACATCTTCAATATCAATCATTACACCTCCCGACAACCACCTGTCGAAAAACGGATCCACCCCAACCACAACTACGGGTACCAGCAGCCACCGAATCACCACCGAGGACACCACCAACTGTCACCAATCGGAGTGCGGTGACCCGGAGAGCGGACGAAAGGGTCACGTGCGCGTTCAGAAACAGACGACCGGTACAAACAAGTGCCTTCACCACAATAATACAACCACCACCACCAAGAACAATAATAATAGCGCTACCAACAACATTCAGAAACATCGGACGACAACGTCGACCAGCAACAAAAACCCGTCGTCTACTGAGAACCGTCAACATTGTGGTGGTTCGGCTTCTTTGATTTTCGATTTGAACAGTAGTACCAGTGCTTGCGCGACTACTACTAGGCCCACCGGTTGCGAGAGGGGCCGCACTGAGTGCACTAGCCCCGTCTTGTCGACTTCTTGTTGGAAACCTCTATCTATTATGGCAAGGAAAAGGGACGACAAAAGCCCGGCTAGAAATTGTGGCGATCGACAAGAACGAAAAATGGAGTCATATTTGGCCGATGACGAAAATTACCCAAGTTTTTCAAAGCAAGTTCTCAAACTTGGACTACAGCTTCGAGATATTCCAGCCGATGGGTAAGTATTTTCAATTGTTTCAATAATGAATATTCTAACTTTTAATGAATCTTCTGTTTTTTGTTGCACAATTATGCGTGTTTTTCCCCTCTTTGGACGTTCAGAAATGTGCGGTTTATACCGACATTGTCACTATATATGACAGCGTTTAAAAAACTTTATCCACAAGTTCTTCAATTATTTTAAAAGTAATTATTTAAAAATGACGGACAATACACGAAATTTAAGGAAATAATTATCTTCGACTTGAGTATAATAATTTATATATTAATAAACGCTAAGACACTCTTTTTGAAACGTAGTGGAGGTTTAAATTATTCTTCCGAGCTTTAAAAAACAAACCACCACCACCAACAACAAAAAACACGTATATTGAACATAGAAAAAAAAAAATGAGTTGAAATACCTAAAGATTAAGAAGTTGGATTTATATTTAATTACTAGGAATAGTCTTCTGAACATTACATAAAATGATACTTGTTTATTTTGAAATCAAATTATATTCTAGTTCTTTCCTAGCTCCTCAAGGAAAAACTGTTTTTAATGTAGGGAGACAAAATGAAACTAGGATATTAGACTTTCACCATAAAATTTTAATTCTAGATAGAAACTACTTCGAATAATCACCATTTTGAAGGCTTAAAAATTTTGTTCGAATTTCATACGGACACGATAAATAACACTGAACACTTTAAAATCTAAAATAAAACTATCAGTCAAGGTCTCGTGTGTGTGTGTGTGTGTGGGTGTTTACTGTTTCTCGTCTGTGTAACTTTGATAAATACAAATCGAATTATTTTTTAGCATTAGTGCAGTGTAACATCCCCCAAGCAAATTAATTGCTTTAATTTTATGAGAGTTTCGTCAGCGTAATATAAGAGTTAGCCATTCTTAACATGTTTTTTTTTTCTTTCTAAATTGGTTAAATAATACAGCACGAATGCCAAATATGTCATCGCTAGCTTTACCACGTAAAATAGAACGCATGCCTTTTAATGTTTCGCCTCCACTTGAAACGTTTCATCATTGATAAAATCTCGTGTCTATGTGTTTCTCGCCGAGACGCAACTTTTATTTTTGGAGTATTTATGAAAATCAGAAAGAAAATGAGCAAAAATAGTTTTACATTACATTTTTCAATTCTAAAATTCCATGTGAAATTTAAAAGTATAACGTTTTTTGTTTTTAAAGTTTTGGTGAAGATTCGAAATAGAGGACATTTTGGTGCTTAATACACTATTTTTTAAATATAGTATTTTCAAGTTAAATTCATTTTTTACGATATTTTTGTAATCGCTCTCTCAAGATTTTTCTTGACAGGGGGGTAAAGTGTAAAATTTTTACTACTAAAACTACCGTCTTAGTTTTTTTCCTCCTTACACTTGGTTGAAAACTAAATTGACTATGTCAATTTAGTTTTCAACCAAGATAAGATCTCGTGCTTCTCGGCTGTACGTAACTTGAATTAAATTATTTTTTGTTATTAATCGGATATTTATTTTAATGATTATAATCGACTTGAATCTCTGGGAGCAGTGAACACTCCAAATAATCTATTCATTTTTTTAGAAACGTGTTTCTGTTTCAAGTTTCATAACTAAAAAAAAAAAAAAAAAAAAAAAATGTAAACACGATTTATATATTATGAAGCGATTTATTGAAATAATAATAAAAAAAAACGTTTATTTTTTTTTTTCCTCTCTTTTTTACAACAGTAACCAGCGTATTATAAATACCCCCAACCTCCCCATGTTAAGAACAACTTTCGAGGTTGGAATGTTTATTCCGAAAGCCGTTCTTAATATGGAGAGTTGGTACTATCGTAAAAAAATACTCCCCTAAAAAAAAAAAATGTTATAAAAATATAACAAATGAGATTTTGTGTGAAATAAAACTTTATTTCAACTTTTTAAAAAATGTTTATAAAAAAATTGATCTTTTTAAGGTGTTAAATTTGTTCAAAATCGGACTGTTTCTTTCTTTAATCGATTTTTTTCGATTATCGATACTTATCAGATTTTTTTCGATTATCGATACTTATCAGATTTTTTTCGATTATCGATACTTATCAGATTTTTTTCGATTATCGATACTTATCAGAAGCATTTGATACAAAACCTATCGAAGAACATTGTCAGACACAAAAAGTACATTTGTGTGAAATTTCAGAATAATCGGCCCAGCCGTTTCGAGTTCATAAGGAACTCTCTCAGATGCACACACAAAGTGCTTTTTTATATCAGTGGATATATTTATCATAAAGTTCAAATAGTTTTAACTTTTAAAGCCCCCCCCCCCGTGTTTGTATCACTGACTGTACTCATAGATTCGAAAAAGTTGTCAAATAACAAATGAATGTTATCAAAGGCAAGATAAGTTACTTTTCTACCTAACTGGATGTTTTTAGTGTTTTTATTCAATGTAACACGTTTATTCAGCTCGAAAAAACATAGTGTTTACCGATGTATTGGAAAGTTAAAAATAGCGCCCAGGAAAAGGAGTTAGAAATAATAAAAAAAAAAAAACTAGACAAAATACCGTTAAAAACTTGCTCAATACATGTTACCGTGACATAGGCTGACATATATTCGGTGGGGTTTTAACAGTATTTTGTCTAGTTTTTTTTTATTTTTAACTCCTTTTCCCAAACTTACCATGTCAAAGAGAGACTCTGGCGCTAGGTGTATCAGAATTTTTGACACCCCTAACAGAAAACTGCGAATAAAATATAAAAACCTTGTAATTTCTCTTAAAGTGGGTTGTTTATTTTCTGTATGGAAATTACTTCCAAAATAAACTATTAGTGCCGGTGCGCGGTGCGCGTTCAACCAGCCATTTTTTTTTTTTTTTACCTATGAAATCAATTGAATTTTACGGGTGAAATTTTTTCCATTTTTTAAACTTTAAAAATCTATCAAAATTTTTCTATTGGTTCAATTTTTACAATATTTTCAGGCTCTTTCGAAGATAATATTTTAGACAAACGTTTTTTTAAGTTCACCCCCACCCCCATTTTGAAATGTCTATTAAAATTTAAATAACTAATTTACTTCCCAAAGTTTTATATATCACAAATTGAAGATAAAAGATCAATAAATAAAATATTCTGATTTAAAACAGTGTTTTTTGGGAAATTTGCCTGTAAAGTCCGAAGTGTAAAAATTTTTTTTTTTTAAATCACGTTGATTTTTTTTTTTTTTTTTTTTTTTTTTTTAATGAAAGCTCATGTTATGCTTATATCGTCAAGTAAATACTGAACGCTGACGACAATTTTTTTATTTCATTCAATATTTTTTTTTTTTTTAAATTCACTCGATAAAGGAGAAATAAAATATAATAATCAAAAACTTGTGTATTTCATTAAGAGAATTAAAAAAAAAAAAAATCGGTCGACTGGGTTTTTTGTTTAACGACAAAAACTTATAAGTGAATGTGTGCTTTTTTTTTTCACTACGGAGGCCCCAAAATACTAATTTTGGTTTAACAGCACGCAATAAAGAGATATTAATTATGGCATTTATAAGTCACCGTAAGATAATCGCGAAAAAAATCAGATTTGTCTACTTTTATTTGAACAGTCAAAAAATCTGAATTCACTTTTTTTTTCTTTTTTCTTTTTTTAATCCTTGTTTAAAAAAAGTATTTTATTTAAAAAGGACATGGAATATAAGTATAAATATGGATAACTTATTAGCAATGAATAATGGGAGTACATATTGAATAGAATTTTTTATAGGTAAGTGATTTTTTGGAATTTATATTTCGTTGATTTTTTTTTTCTTTTTTAAAGAAAGCCGATTAAAAAAAAAAAAGAACAAATATTGCATAATTTGCTATTAAACTTTTTTTTTTTTTTTAATTTGGTCTTTGCTCCTTTAATTGAAAAAAAAAATTAGGGTTTGAATTATATTTTTCAAGTAGTTATAAGCTTCGAAAGATAGTAAGTTGATTTATTCAAGTTCATATATGGCATTTTTAATGGCTGCTTCTGATACACCTACTCGGGCACCATTCTAAGTTTTCCAATACATCGGTAAACACTGCATGTTTTTTGAGCTGAGTAAACATGTTACATTAAATAAAAACACAAACATATCCAGTTTGATAGAAAAGTAACTTATCTTGCCTTTCGATAACATTTATTTGTTATATATTTGTTTTTTGACAACTTTTCGAAACTGTGTACAGTAATACAAACCCAAAAACCCTCGTTTCATAAACATATATTCATTATAAAAGTGCAAAAAGAGTTTAATTTTTTACAAAACCGAATTTATTTTCATTTTTATAATTTACGATAATTTGCTTTTTTTTTTTCTTTATAAAGTGTTTGAGAAGCAGTTAGTACCATATAATAGACGTTTTAAAATTGCATCCAATATTTGCGGTTTTTCACTATTTGTTGGGTGGGGTGAGTAAAGAACATACCCCTACAACAAGCAAGGGCATACTATACAGGCATACCTGTTGTAAACCCTATCCCAAGTGAGAGTAAACGACAGGTTAAAATGGAAAGACGTTCACAAAATTTCGCCAACAAAATTTGTTCATAACTTCTAATTTTTGCAGACCATCCACAGAGAATTCAATGTGGGGGCCTTGTTTTGATTAGCCGAGAATTACCAGCATACCAGAGAATCGTAGAATAATTTTTAAATAACCGCAAAAATGTTGTGGTTTTGTTTTAGATGGGTTTGTTTACATCTTTCACAGTTGCATTTAAGGTTAAGGTTGACACAAGTAAACATCAGATTATCTTGTAAGCAAATCCTTCCTAAGAAAGATTACTTGACAAGTAATTGAAACTTTTAGAAAACGAGTAGACAGCTTTTCATGCCATTGTCATTTTCATTTCTACTAAATAAATATATTGAAAACTAGCCATCCTGACCAGGCATTGCCCAAGAGATTTTATAATTCAATTTTCGTTTTGCCCATGAAAATTGAATAACTGAAAATATTAAAAAAAAAAAAAAAAAAAAAAAAGTCTAAAATATTTCTGAGAAATAATTACTTTTGTATTTGTTGCTTTTTAACTCTTAATCTCTATATTAATAATATTATATATTAATAATATTATATATTAATAATATTAATAAAGTAGCCACAGGAATTCCCCTCTGGAAAAAATTATTGTAAGTTTGCAACAACAGGTGTCACATACAAATTCAATACAGCTAGGCTAATAGGCACTAACTTATGTAGCTTTCAAATGCCTTTGCAGATACATTCAAATGTGATAATAAAATACTACATTACATCCTAGGAGCGACACCATCAGAATCGCAACATCGTTAGAGGAAGGGGTACCTATTTTTCCCTCTAAATATTTACACCTAGCACCACTACCAGTCGACACTGGGAGGAAGTCTACACATTCCAGATTTTATGCTTACACCACTTGTAACTGGCTCATACATACAGATATATAATTATCTTTCCCGTAGTAAATCAAAAAAATAATAATGTGTCCCTCTGGAAAAGTCTCCTGCCTCTGATTGGTTGACTGTTAATTTTGTTATTCTGGAATTAGATCATCCTAAACGAATACTTCTGAACATTACAATATAGTGTTGCTAGGACAAATATTGATTAGCACAACATCAATTTCAGTTAATAGACACTTAATTTCCTACATATAACAATGAATGAAAAGTTTTACATAACTAATGACTGTTTAGTTTTAAACTAAAACATTCACAAACATACGTATAGTATCTAGTTTCTTTGTGTTTGTTGGCGTCAAATGTAAACCACATACTAGTAGTTGTTGATCAATATTATATCAGTTGGGGTTTAATGAATGATGTTTGCTTATTTTTTTCCCCTTTACACATTTAATATTACCCATTAATTAATTTATTAGAATAAAACTTTCTTTTCTCATTCTGATCGCTTACAAGCAGCGGACAATGTTTGCACAAAACATATGCTGTGGTTTGATGAATAATGTTCACTTATTTTTTTATTTATATATTCATACTTTTCCTCTTTGGATATTCATTACATTCTTTTTGGACTTACGCATTTACTGAAGTGCAATGAAATAATCATGTGATTATTTTGAAACCCATTACAAACGTGTGGAGAGGATAGCGTTTTGTAGCTATTGCATACTTTCACCTAACGAATTAATAACAAATGCTGTAAAATAAAAACAACAACACTTCTCTACAGGACACAATAGTGCCATAAAACAAATAGACATAATAATCGCTCCAAAACAGAAATTTAACTCCTGATAACCTTAAAATTATCCTAATGTTTCATGAATACTGGCACTTATTTTTAATAACTCGGCATGTTAACATACATGTGTAAAAAAAAAAAAATATATATATATATATATATATATATATATATATACATAACATCTTTTAACACTAGATAATCGCACAAACGTATAAAATTAAATAAACTTCTACACATGATGCAATTCGGCTAAAAAACATACAGCCTCTTTGAAGTTTTGATAATCACTACAAATTTTAAAATTAAATACTGGATCCATTAAAATTTTACTAGGGTGAGCTCTAACAAAAGTTTGAGAATTATTGACATTTTAACACGCATTGCTAACTTTCTTCACACACATTGAACTGTAAAATGTAATCAAACACATATTGCTCTTTCCTTGATCGAACAGAACACTCTCAAAATGTAAACACAGCATTGGTTTAGGAATGTAATATGAACAAAATACTGACGCGCTACTACCCTCTCCAAAACTGCTGGAAAAAAAAAAAAATTCTTTTACAGGTACAATATTTAATTTTCTATTTTTAAACAATTATCAAAACTTTAAAAAAAAAAAATTTTTTTTTTTAATTCCTGTTGACGATTAAATTTAATTTTATAGTCTTGACCAATTTCTTAGGTTTCAAAGCTGTGACTTATCATGTTGACACTTACTTTTTAGAACTGATTAAACGCTTTCAAATATGTTAAAACACAAAAATATTATGCAGGTAGGTATTAACGTACATTTCATTGGCTACGGAAACATTTATTAGTTATATATTTGTTTGTTCTTTTAACATTTTTACTTTCTGTGGAGTATTTTATTATTTAGATGTGCTAGAGCTACTTTTAGAAAAAAATGTGTGCAGTATACGAGAAGAAAAACGATGGCCAACATGAAAGATGTTGTCATCAGTAGAAAGCAGTTATCTACCTTTGTTTTCGCTCGATCTAAGGAGTTAATAAATGCTATCTATATAATCAGCCAGTACCTGCAGGTTATCGCCCCAAACCAACACTAATCACCAGTAACCAACAATGCTGATAATCATACAGTGGCTTCCACAAGCTGCCACTGGAAAACAATGCCCGATTATTTCATTTGGGTCACGATCGCCAGTGTCTGCTATTTTCCAGGGATGGCAACAACAATTGTAGTTTAATTTGTTTTCGGGGGTCCTTTAATGATTCTATTCTGGATCTGTCATGCTTCCACCGGGCAACGCCGGTTAACAGATCTTGCTAGTGTTATAATAAATAAGGACTTGTAAAATTAATAAATGTTGCATTATTTTCATATGTCCCTTTTACGAAGATTAAACTCAAGATATGATGTCCAGAATACTTATTCTAATTTTGCTCAAAATCCATTACATTATTTTGTTTTGAGAAAATGTCTAAAACTTGAGGCATCTCAAGAAGTTGTTAAAATTCAAGAAATCTTACTTTATTGGCTTTTGATGACTATGGATTAAATTTCCTGTAAGTCTGAAATTTTTGTATTTTAAAAATGTGAAGTTGGGCACACATTAAAATTTCACAAATATTGGAGGTATTGTCAAGACAAATTTAATTTTTTTTTTATTCAGTAAAAGTATAATTTCGCTTCAATCGATCCAGTAGATATCTCACTACTGATGCAATTCTCTATCTATATAAGAGCCAGGTACATCCTATGATGGAGTACTGTTGCCACATCTGAGCAGGAGCTGCTAGAAAGAACTTATCCTGCCTTGATAGAGTTCAAAATAGATTTTGTAGCCACATAGGGGATGTACTTTTCTGTTCCCTGCAACCTCTTTCTCACAGAAGAGCTGTTGCGTGTTTGTCTCTACTTCATCGTTATTTTCATGCAGGTGCTTGGCTGAGCTCCAATCTATGGTTCCCCCTCGCCAAACTTTCACAAGAAACACCCGTCCAGTGGAAAACACTAATTTCCCACACTTTTTATCTGTGCCTAAACATAGATTCCATGATCAAAGCTTCTTTCTTAGAACTGCACGCCTATGAAATTGTCTTCCGTTTTCTTGCTTTCCAGCTGACTACAATATGGTTGTCTTCAAGTCTAACGTAAACAAGTTTTTGATGAGCCGTTCCATATAAGTTTACCGAATTTCCATGTTACTAACGATTACTATATTGTCCAATTTCTACTGTACACTCTTAAACCTTATCTTCGAGTGGTCTCTGGGCCTTGATAAGTGGTGATGCCTATGTAAAAAAAAAAAAAAATCTCTTAAAAACAAAACAAAAAAAAAAACAATTTCTGTCAAATGGCCTTATTTTCTTGTCATTTGGTTCGATTTTATTGCTTTCTCTTTTTCTCTTTCTCTTTATCTTTCTCTTTTTTCTTTTTTGGCCAGTCTAGCCTCCTTCCCTTTCTTTTTAAATGTTAATTTTGCTATACTTGAAGCAATTTATGATGTGGATAGATTATCTTCCATTCCCAGGCAATTCTAGCATTTTAGGGCAGTTCATCATTTATTTTTGAAATTCTGTACATTTTTTTTTGCGGGGGGGGGGGGGGGGGGGGCATCTACTTTTAAGATGCTTAGGTTTTACAAGACTTTCTTGGACAGATTTAGTAATAATTTTAGTTAAAGGAGTTTCATTTTTTGGAGGGAGGCTTGTCACTCAAACCTAGTGGTAGAGTTGGGGAATTTTTTGCAAAATTTCGTATGAAGGAGGGTGATGGGTAAAACATTTGAGGTGCCTGTCTCCTAGATTGGAAAATTAGTATGTATGCGCCCCCACCCCCCATCCCACCCTCACCCTTGGATTGAGAAATTCCTTTTGATGTCAGGCTTTTTGTTTTGTTTTGGCCACTCACATGCCTAATGTTCACAAAGGACTTCCACACTCTTTTCACACTTTATATAAACTAAAACTAAATATAGCCTACATTACTCATGCTTAGATTTAGTAGCTGCATTCCAAAATTTGTAATGTGTTAACTAGTTTAAATGTGAATCCTATACATAGAAATTTATAAGCATTTACAGCCACTTAACTTTATATAGAAATAAGTCATAGAACCGAATTTTCAGGTATTAATGTTTAATTGGCATTAGCAGTTTTAATTAATGTAGAATATATATAAAAAAAAATAAAATGAATAAAAACTAAAAAAATATTTGATGTGAAATGAATAACTTGAAAAAATGTAGGGAAATAACAAATTGTAAACAAATTCTGAGTTAAATCCTTAATAAAAAAAGGATTTTAAACTGTTTAGGTAAGTAATAGAGAAAAAAATTATACTATTAGCTGGCACAAATATTATTAGAAAGAAACTAAATAATAGAAGAAAAAAAATCTAGCCTGAATTATCAAATTGTATATATTAGTTCTTAAGAGTTATCAGGAAAGACTGTGCAAACTTTCTTCTTAATATGAGGTTCCATTATCACATTCAGTTGATCTGAATAATGGTGAAATAATTATTCAATATATAACTAAAACTGTTCTTAATATGAGGTTCCATTATCACATTCAGTTGATCTGAATAATGGTGAAATAATTATTCAATATATAACTAAAACTGTTGACCATCCATCCATGGTTAAAACAAGATTTTCTGAATTTCAATTGATTTTTAAAACACTTAAAGCTTTAAATTTTAAACCTTTTCCTAGAATTAAAGAGATTTCATCAAAGTTGGAACAAGAATTGTAAACATACTTGATTTAAATCTTCATAAGGACACATACAAGTGGTGCAAACTATACTGTCTGGTGAATTAATTTTCTTAATCACTGGCAGAATACCCATTTTGGACACGTAAAACATTGAGCTTTATTTTAATGTCCTTGGGATTCATAATATCTTTATTTTTTGTATTACGTTGCTGTAGAAATATCACATTTGTTTTGGCCCGTTCATCTAAACTTTTACATTTTGAGCGTGCCATCCACAGATTGATTGTATCACAGCTCTAATGCAGCTAGACTAACACTTCTCCAAAGCAGCAATATACAATGAGAGATAAAAATTATGGAAATAACATTCTATTAAAGAAATGAAAAAGAAACCAACCAAAATTATTTAAATGTTTAGCAACATTCTGTCTTTATTCCAAGACTTCCTGGAGATAATTAATCTGAAAATAAGTACAAACAATATTTAAAAATGTGTGCGTGTGTGTGTGTTTTTTACGAAAAAAAAAATAGCGTTTATGACATGGAATGACTTTGATTTTAATATATAACTACATATAGCCGTTAAATAAAGAAACCCTCATTTCATATACACATCCAACATTTCGAATTCTAAATAACTATATTTATTCCAAAAAAGAACAGATACAGCATCATATACACACACACACATATATATATATATATATATATATGTATGTATATATAAAAGGCAAAGTGTGTGTGCACGTGCATGCATTTTTTTGTGTATGTCCGGCAAAGGATTTTTTGGAGCGAGTTCTCCGGGGGTGTTACTATGTCTTAGGACTTTTTATATACTTCTTAGATTATAATATCTACGATTTACGAAACGATGTCGTAAATATCTTATTTCAGCGACTTTTATCTTACAAAAATTTGCGCTGTGAATTTGTTTTCTCTGCTACTACTACTATGGTGTGATATTAGACCTAGAAAACCATACATTGACATTCAACCACCTGCGTTTTTAAGTGTTTATTTTCGGCTGTTCTCAAGTCTCTGCCTTCGTGGCGTCATGCTAAGTCATCAGAATATAAACCTCAAGGCTTCGGGTTTGAGCCTACCTTCCTCCCAAAACTTTTTTCGCTTTTTTTTTTTTTTCTGATTGTTTTTAACAAGTTTAACATCGTTTTTTTTAAATATTTAAACAGGGTTATTACTTTGCTTATTATATAGTTTCCATTTTGTTTGGATCTATCCCCCCCCTCAACATGCACACCTTCAAACACCTGGGCAACGCTGAGCACCCTCGCTAGTCTATATATCATCATCATCGGCGGTCACTCGTGTCCGAGTAAGACTGTCCTCCGTTGTGGCTTCTGTGGGTCCTCAGGTGAGCATAGAGCCCAATCCTAGACCCAATTTGTCTTGTGCAATTTGGGCAGATAAAGGTAGTGGTGGTGCGGTAGGGTTGGGTGTGTCTGGTTAATAATCTGTCCTTTCTGTGCTTGCGCCTATCCTCAGCAGCTTTATTTAGGTCACTACTATAAAGCGCAGCACCTTTGTGGACAGCGCTCCTCCATGCCAACCTGCTCCCAGCCACGTCCTCCCATGTCTTAAGGTCCATGTGAAACCGCTTTAGATTTGCTTTGATGTTGTCCTTATACCTCATCTTTTGGCCACCCTGGGCACGCTTTCCCTCAACAAGCTGAGAGTAGAAAATCTGTTTTGGGAGGCGGAGATCCGGCATTCGGACAACATGACCAGTCCATCTGAGCTGGCGTTGAGCAACAGTAGCGGTGATAGTGGGAATGTCAGCCTCACTCAGGACGCTGGTGTTGGTGCGTCGGTCCTTCCAACTAATTCTGAGGATTTTTCGGAGGCATCTTTGGTGGTACGTCTCCAGGGTTTTTACGTGCCTCCTGTATGTGGTCCAGGTCTCCGATCCATAGAGAAGAGTGGGCAGCAAGACAGCTTTATATACCATGATTTTGGTCTTTGCCAGAAGGTCACGGTTCTCAAATACTCTCTTCCTTAGCCTTGAGAAAGCCCCACTGGCACAGCTGAGACGGTGTTGTATTTCATCATCTATGTTGGCTTTTGATGATAGGATGCTGCCTAGGTATGGGAAGTGGTCCACATTTTCCAGTCTTGCGTTGTCAATGGAGATGTTTGGGGGTGAGACTGGAGTACTGTTTGGTGGTGATTGATGGAGGATTTGGGTTTTTTTTATATTAATTGTTAGTCCTAGCTGTTTGTACGCCCTCGTGAAGGCAACCAGTGTACACTGTAGGTCCTCTTCTGAGAGGGCTACAAGGGCGTTATCGTCTGCATACTGTAGCTCCATAATGGATATGGTGTTCGTTCGACCTTTGGCCCTAAATCTGTTGATGTTAAAAAGTCGGCCGTCGGTTCTGTACATAATCCGAACTCCATGGGGAAGATGTTTGTCCGTAAGATGGAGGATAGCAGTAATGAAGATGGAGAACAGGGTTGGGGCAATGACACATCCCTGTTTCACTCCCGTGTCAACCCTGAAGGGCTCTGTTTCATCTCCACTACTACTGAGGACTGTAGCTGACATATTGTCATGCAGCAGTCTCAGTACCCGAATGTACCTCTCTGGGCATCCAAACCTTGCAAGAACCAGCCAAAGGGCTTGACGGTTCACAGAGTCAAAGGCTTTAGTGAGGTCTATAAAAGCCATGTATAATGGTAAATTTTGCTCCCTGCACTTTTCTTGGAGTTGACGAGCAGTGAAGATCATGTCCATCGTGCCTCTATTTGGTCGAAAGCCACTTTGGGACTCGGGAAGGATGGTTTCTGCAAGGGGTGTAAGCCTGTTGGCCAAAACCCGAGCTAGGGCTTTCCCTGTGGTAGAGAGGAGAGAAATGCCCCGGTAGTTCCCACAGTTTGCCTTGTCTCCCTTCTTAAAGATGGAGACAACTAGGGCATCTCTAAGTTGTGCAGGGATTTTCTCTTGTTCCCATATTTTGAGCAGCAGGGCATGGATGTGTCTGAGAAGATCAGGCCCGCCTTTCTTCAGGATTTCTGCTGGGATGCCGTCAGAACCAGCCGCCTTATTGTTTTTCATCTTCCTAATTGCATCCCGCACCTCTTCCAGACTGGGTGGTTCTCCCATGCTCTCAATTATGGGCTGTTGGGGGAGTTTTTCAAGGGCCTCCATCTCTGGAGTGGTGTCCCTGTTCAGAAGATCCTTGTAATGCTCTTTCCATCTATTTGTTATTTCTCCCTTTCCTTTCAGCAGCGTGAGCCCATCCTTAGACCGAAGGGGGGTCAGAGAACGGTAGCTGGGGCCGTATACCACTTTTGTGGCTTCAAAGAATCTTCTGGTGTCCCCAGAGTCAGCAAACTGCTGGATCTCCTGAGCCTTCTTCATCCACCAGATGTTCTTCAGCTTCCTGACTGTCGATTGGACAGCCGCTTTAGCCTTGGCATGGGCAGCTCTTTTAACCTTGCAATTGATGTTATTCTGCCAGGTGATAAAAGTTTGCCTCTTGGTGTCTATAAGCTGTTGGATTTCGGTATCGTTTTCATCGTACCAATCCTGATGTTTCCGCTTTTTCTGCCCTAGGATGCTTATACTGGAGTCCATGATGGCAGAAGACAGCTTGTCCCAGTGCTCTTCAGCGTCATGCGGATACTGCTTGGGCAGGTCCGCACTAAGAGCCGCCTGGAGGTGTTGTTGGTAGGTGATATCGCCCAGCTGCTCGATGTTGAGCTTTGGTCGGCTCTGTCTTTTTTGCATCCTTTGCTTCCGCATTAAATGGATAGACATGATGGAGCGAATAAGACGGTGGTCGGTCCAACAATTGTCTGTACTGGTCATTGCCCTGGTGTTCAGCACATCACAGCGGTCTTTGGCACGGACAATGACATAGTCAATGAGGTGCCTGATTTTACTTCGAGGGTGCATCCATGATGTTTTGAATGCGTTTTTTTGTCGGAAAAGTGTGTTCGTGATGATCAGGTTATGTTCTGAGCACTTTGTCAGTAGGAGTGTACCATTTGAGTTAATGTTCCCAACTCCTTCTCTTCCAAGCGTTCCTCTCCAGTGCTGATGGTCTCGTCCCACTCTAGCATTGAAATCCCCAAGTAGGATAATCTTGTCCCCCTTGGGGGCCCCGGATAAAATGGTGTCAAGGTCAGCATAAAAGGTCTCCTTTATTTCATCATGTGCATCAAGTGTTGGAGCATACACACTAATCACAGTGGCCATTTGGTTGCCCGCAAGCATCAGGCGCATGGTCATTAGCCGTTCGTTGATGCCAACAGGGGGCTCATTGAGGTGGCGGATGAGGCTGTTCTTTATAGCAAAGCCCACGCCATGGATACGCGGCTCTTCTGCAGGCCTTCCTTTCCAAAAGAAGGTGTACCCGCCTTTCTCCTCCCTCAGCTGCCCGTCGTCAGCCAGTCGGGTTTCAGAGAGCGCAGCTATGTCAATCTGGAACCTCCTTAGCTCTCTTGAGATAATGGCAGTTCTTCTTTCGGGTCGATCACTTGTTTTGTTGTCCATGAGGGTCCTCACATTCCAGGTTCCAAAATATAGGCATAAATTTTCTTTCTTTTTCCGACCGCGTGGTGGTGATCCCTCTGGATGCGGTAGTCCAGACGGGTTTTTTTGAGGCAGGCTATTTTTAGGGGTACCTTTTCTAACCCCCCTCCCCTACTGGGGTGAGCAGAGTGGATCCTAAACAGGGCTGCTCAGTCATGGATGCAGCTGCCGAAAAACTCTTTCTGCCTCGGTCCGTGAGGTTAGCGACTGAATCTGGCACCCACCGCCTATGTGCCAGGTTGCAGCTAGGAGCTGCCAGACTACACTGTCCTGCTCCCGTCACCACTTCCTGGTCGCCACAGGACTTTTTCTATCCGGGAATTAAGGGAGAGCTCTCTCTGCCTCAGTCCGGGAGCTTAATGACTAAGACTGTCACAAGACTTTTCCATCCATGATGTAGAGTAGGATGTGTTCCCTTTCGGGAGAACGCCTGCGCGTGATGTCTTTTAACGTGGGGAGACTGATGCGCCTGCAGCCACCACACGGCCCCTTGGCAGAGGAGGGCCTGATACCAATGGCATGGAGAACCACGACGACTGGAGACTCTCTTCTGTTGCAGCCTTCATCCGCCTTCAGTGCCGTTGTGTCATTATTGTCATCATTCGCCGCATCAGCCGTTGAGGTCTTTTGGATCACTCTTTGTCTGGAACCTCCCCTTCAACCTTACCGCCATGGGTGGCCCTACCAGGAGCCTAGGCTCCGGACGGCATCGCTCTCAGGTTCATCGGAACACACAAGGTTCTCCACCACGACAAGGTGGCGATCCAGGGAGAACAGTCTATATATATATAAAAGGCAAAATGTGTGTGATCATTTCATGTAGGTCTCGCAAAGGCTTTTTTCACCGATGCTCCCGGGGGGGGGGGTTATGTTCACTTAGAACTGTTTTTATACCCCCTAGATAATAATATCTAGGATTTGGGAACGCGTGTAGCGTCTAGATTTATTTACGTCGATTTTTACAAAATTATTGCTATTTCAGCTCGTCTTGTGTTCGTTCAGCTTTTTTGTATAAAAACTGAAACTAATTCAAAGCTAAGGTGTGTTCCCGGCAATCGCACCGGGAAATGTCCAGAAGCAATCAGCTTTGATCAATGTGGGGCCAAACTCCATATATCAGACAATTGCCATTCAATCTGGACAATGGGGCACTGGTTTCCTCCTCCCCAATATCTTGGGGAAAAAAACCAGTCAAAGTTGGGTAAACAAATCCAAAAGCTGCCCCGCAGCAAAAGTTAAGTCCGTGACTTCTATTTGACCACATTAATTTCACTTCTTTTGCAGATTTTGACCTGCGCACTGAAATATTAACATTACTTCGAAATTATTATTTAATATGGGAAGGGTGAGGATGTTTTGCAACTATTCTGTATTACAAATATACTGTCGCAATTTTCTTACAAATAAATCAATTTTCACCCGTTGACAACGTATTGTTTTACTATGTACATTTTCAGCATCCCAATTGTTTTTTTGTTTTTTTTCACGTTTAAATTATCTAAATAATTGTTAATACTTTTTGCATTTTTTTTACATCGTTCATTTCTGTATTACGTTTAAGTTATTTTAACGCAGTTTTCTTACAAATAAATCTACTTTAACCTTTGACAACCATAAGAGCATTTTACAACGTACTGTTTTACTGTGTACGTTTTCAGTGTCCCAATTGTTTTTTTTTTGTTTTTTTTTGCGTTTAAAATTCAACAATATATCAAAATTTGAATAGTGCAGATTTGCCTATAAGTATGGCAAACCATATAATTCAATAGCTGTAAGTTTTTTTTTTTTTTTTTTTTTTTTTTTAAAGAAACAATTATAAACAGAACGACTCATAGAAATCTATCTATATTGTTTTTTTTTTTCATTTTCATATACTTTTATAGAAATGTTTCTGTTATGTCACAAAAACTATTTTCTTTACGTCACAAGTGTCATGCTCATACATTAATTCCATAGCTAATATAACATACTGACCCAACGGGTCACAGGTAGTCTAGTATATATATATATATATATATATATATATATATATATATATATATATATATATATATATATATA
This sequence comes from Euprymna scolopes, assembly GCF_053919585.1. Taxonomy (NCBI): domain Eukaryota; kingdom Metazoa; phylum Mollusca; class Cephalopoda; order Sepiida; family Sepiolidae; genus Euprymna; species Euprymna scolopes. Next base: position 61,364,690 of record NC_136502.1, read on the forward strand.
AGTAAATTATAAAAATTATCTTATATATTAGGGGTAGCTAATCCTCTGATTAATATATCAATTATATTAGTAAATAGATACAAGGTTTCTTACTAGGAAGGGGATTGATATGGGTATTAATAATTATCTCTTTTTTTTTTTTTTTTTTTTTTTTTTAATATGGAGTAATTTTTCATTGAATAGTGGTGTAATTTTGAGTTTGTTGGGATGTTTTGGATAAAAGATATGTAAAAATAGTAATTTAAAACTTATGTGCGTGTATCTTAAGTAATTTGTTAAACAGAATTTTAATTAATGAAAAGGGGGATAATCTCATATTTGTAAAAATAATGTGTTTTTTAATTGGATAGGTAATTTAGCGTGAGTAAATCTTCAATTAGATTTAATAATTCTTGTTGCCTTATGCTAGTAATTAACATAATAAATATTAAACAATATTAAGATGAAATTTAGTGTGAATATTTATTCATGAGTGAAAATGTGCTTTACTGACAGTTAATCTTTTTTTTTTTTATTACATTTTCACCCCAAACAAGGCAAATTGCCACTTTGGTGTAGGGGGCTACTATCAGGGGCAACAACTACTGGGGTACTATGTAGGGATTTGGGCAGCAAGATGTCGGTTCACGTTACACTTGAACTTCTGCACGTCAGTACTGTTGGGGAAGCAGGGACCTGGAATGGAATTCCAGAGTCTAGCGGTTCTGGGGAAGAAACTATTGGAGTAAAAAAGATCTTTTACATCTAGGGATCTCTACAGTGTGGGGGTGGGATTTAGCAGCCTGTCGGGTTTGCCGAGGGTGCTGACGTCATGGGGGTACAAGTGATTGCAGTTCGTCAGAGCATTCACCACTAAAATACTTGTAGAAAAGGCAGAGGGATGCGATGGGACAGAGGCTGAAGCTTAGATGCCAGTTCAGGGCCTATCAGGTTTGCGACTCTCTTTTGAACCTTGTCAAGAAGCGAGAGACTAGTAGCAGATGCACCAGCCCAGATGTGACAGCAATACTCCATACATGGACGAATGGTGGCCTTATAGAGGTACAGGATACTTTCGGGTGTTAGTAGTTTTCTAGCATGGTAGAGAGAGCCCACCTTTCTTGCAGCGGCCCTGGCAATGCCTTCAATGTAATTGTTCCAACTCATGTTTCCTGTGAACGTTAGGCCAAGGAGTTTGAAAGATGTACTCTCAGATAAAGAGTTGTTGGTCATTGCTATAGGTGGTAGAGAGGGTTTCTTGTAATTATTGAATGAAACTAGTTTATTCTTGGCAGCATTGAACGCAACCAACCACTTTTGTCCCCATTCCACCACAGATTGGAGGTCTTCCTCTAGTGTTTCTGCCATTTCTTTAGAAATGTGTTCATTCGTCTTCCTGTCGTGCCTGCCATAATTTGTTTTGTAGGTAGTTTTAGTTTCATAAATTGTTTTAAGAACTTTTGATTGGCTAATAAATCTAATTTTAAGCTGATTTTTATTATAAATTTTTAGAAAATAGATCTAAAGTTGTTTGACTTGTTTTTAATTTCAACCTAAATACAAAATATGGCAGCATAAGACAGCTTCGCCACGTGAGCTTAAAATTCAATTTTGAAAAAAAAATTTTCGAGATGGTTGCCTATTAAACCCTTTTCAGTATGTTTTTTTTTTTTTTTTTTTTTTTTTTTTTTTTTTTTTAAATATTTCCATTTCCTTTCATGAACATTTTTCTTTACCAAATTCTTTTTCATTCCAAGGAAAAGAAAAAAACAAAACAATTTTCTAACTTGGTTTTTAAGGGACATGTCTCTGAGTTGTTTGGCGGGCTTCCAATATTCAACAAAACAGGAACATGTGTAAGGCGTACTTAATAAAAAAATATGAATAAAATATTATGAAATCCATCTTCAGGTTTTGGAATGATTGCTAGTATATATATATATATATATATATATATACAGTTGTGCCCGATATTATTCATACCCCCTCTTGAAAATTGAGTTTATTAGGTGTAACTTTGTAAGAATTTATTGTTTACGTCCATATTGATACATATTCTTAATAAACCTCTTCTGATCATTTTCGTCATTTTAAAATCTCGGGATACTTGTAATAAAAGAAATATACAGCTATTTATAAAATCTGCAATGTTCAAAAATAATCATACCCCCTTATTTTTTCAGTATTAATCGAGTTTCTGACTGTTTGTTTCTTGTTTGATTCTTATTTTGAAGGCTTTTATACAACCTTTGATTAATTTCATTTCGTTTTTTGCACTTTTCAGAAATTAAAATGATATCAACTGAAAACCAAAAAAAGAATAAAAATTATTAGAATGGGGAAGAAAAAAGAGCTTAGTAATGATCTTAGGACTAAAATTGTGAATTCACATAAGGATGGTTTAGGTTACAAGTCAATTTCCAAGAAATTTGAGGTCCCTACAGCAACAGTACAGAGCATCATCAAAAAATTCCAGAGCCACCACACAACAAACAACTTGATTGGTAGAGGAAGGAAAAGGAAACTGTCTGCTAGAGCCACCAGGAATATTGTAAGAAGTGTTAATGCAAATCCAACCACCACTACTAAGGACATTTTAGAAAATCTGGAGTCTTCTGGCATAAAAATATCAAGGCAAACATTGCAAAGGACTCTGCATGAAAATGGTCTGAATGGAAGAAGACCAAGAAGGACTCCATTGCACACCGGAAAACGCCTTGCAGCACATCTAAAGTTTGCTAGGACCCATGTGAATTCTCCAGAGTCCGTTTTCTCAAGTATTTTGTGGACTGACGAAACAAAAATTGAATTGTTTGGCCATATGGATGCTTCTTACGTTTGGAGGAAGAAAGGAGAAGCTTACAACCCAAAGAACACCATACCCACGGTGAAACATGGTGGTGGTAGCCTAATGTTTTGGGGCTCCTTTTCGGCTAGTGGTCCAGGTAGTTTGGTCAAGATAGATGGAACCATGAAGAAGGAGCAATATTTGGAGATACTCCAGAAAAACATTAGACAGGATGCGGAGAAGCTCCATTTAGGACCAAACTGGGTCCTTCAACAGGATAATGATCCAAAACATACTGCCAAAATAGTCAAGAAATGGTTTGAGGATAATCACATTAATGTTTTGGAATGGCCTAGCCAGAGTCCCGACCTGAACCCTATCGAAAACCTCTGGCACATATTGAAAACTGAGGTTAAAAAGCGGAAACCTAGAAATTTGAGGGATTAAGAGAACTACTGCATTGAAGAATGGTCAAAAATCAGTGTTGATGCTTGTAAAAATCTTGTTGATAAATATCCAAAACGGTTACAGGCAGTTATTAAGAATAAAGGGCATGCTATTGACTATTAGTAAGAGAGGTATGAATAATTTTGAACTAGTGTCATTATTGTTTTTCTTAGTATAATGTTTCAAACTTGCATAATTTATTTATTTGTTGAGTTTAAATTAAATGCTTATGCTTGATTTATTGTTTGAAATCCCTTTAATATTGTCTATCTTCTGGTTTGAGCAATATTCTTATAGAAATCTCAAAGATCCGAGGGGTATGAATAATATCGGGCACAAGTGTATATATATATATTAGTTAAGTCCTGACCTTAACCTTTGACCTTGAAAAATAGTGTGCACAATCTGAGACCATCATGTCAGGTTTGTTCATAATCAGCCTAATGGCGCGGGCTGTAGGAGAGTACATATACATAAGCCATAACCTGGAGCATTACTTTGGAAAATGGTGTGCACCATCCCTAGGTCATGCCAGGTTTGGTCATGATCGGTTCAGTGGTGTGGGCTGCAGGAGAGTTGTACACACACCCACTACTACTACTACTTCTCTCTCTCTCTCTCTCTCTCTCTCTCTCTCTCTCGATATAAATAGTGTGTGTGTGTGAACAGAAGAAAATGATTACACTTGAAACTTTTTTACCCATTTTAAAAAAATTCTCTTGAAAGGTAAATATCGGTTTTATCAAACTATTTTTCAAAAATAAAGTGGATTAAAGAAAAATTAGTCACTTTTCTCTAATTGCATATTTATTCCCAGCTTTCCCATCACAATGAACGTGCCTCCATAATGATCACAATCTATACTTTTTGATTTAAAATGTGTTCCTTAACACCTAAACAGGTTTTACATTATTTTATTAATGCACTTGTATTTCAATGTATTATCGTTATCTTAACAACGACACTTCTTTTTGAGATCAGCCTCTTCTAGAATTGAGTCTTGCATTCTTATTTTCTATCGTCGAGGGAGGGGAGGGTGAATTGTATGCATTCGATTCATCAACATTGCTGACGTCATATCTGAACAGAATTCACGTGCCTGACTGACGGCTGTCTGTCTGTTCGTCTGTTCCTCATGGTGTCTATTTCTTTTTGTGTTGACGGTCTGTTGAAGAATTCAATATTATATGGATTTTTTGTTTTGTTCAAAGCAATGTAGTTCAGTTAATAGCCTGAATATATGAACTATATTTTATTCATTTCTGGGTTTTATAACGCATATACCCACCTATAAAGCATATGCTATACACGTGGCTCTAAAATATGTTTCGTATCTTTTTCCTATATGAGTGAACAGTGTGTGATGTTAAAATGAACGAATTGCATACTTTCTTTCTCTCTCCCAAGGAGAGAGCGCGAGCTTCGCTGCATGATTGAGAACAGAACTTCCGCTCACGGAACAATTGTTCCCTTATGTCCACACATGTGGATTAGCAGATTATACTGTAGTATTTGTTAGAAGCTGATTTTTTTTTTTTTTTTTTTTTTTACACATACAGCGCCCTATTATTACAATCTGGTATGGACAAAGTTTAGCGTTTCTAAACTTTGTTGATCTTACGGGGAGCAGATCTGTCAACATGATTAAGCCATATGTGTGTGTGTGTGTGTGTATATATATATATATATATATATATATATATATATACACACACACACACACACACACTACCAGTTCAGCCGGCTTTGCTTGGGCCCTATGTACTGTTCATAACTTTGTGTATATGTATATATTAAAAAGTTTGATTCATGTCCAGGTAAGGTTATCTAAAATTTCAAGTGTTCAGACCCAAAATTGACAGGAGTTTGGTATAGTCTGCAAAGGTCAACTTTGACCTCTTGGCAGCCAAATTTTCGCCCAAAAACTTATTAAAATGCTTGCTGCATGTCTGAAGACCCTTTATGTAAAATTTCAAATGTGTAGACTCAAAATTGGCTGAATACTTTGCTAGAGACCGCAAAGGTCAAACTTGGCAGCCAAATTTTTGTCCGAAAATCGATTAAAAAGCTTGCTCTATGCTTGAATACACTTTATGTAAAATTTCAAATGTTTAGATCAAAAATTAACTGAGTAATTTGGTAGAGACCGCAGGGGTAAATTTTTTTTTTTTTTTTTTTTTTTTAGCTTTGACACCAATTTTGACCCCTTAACATTTATTGCTTTGAGCTCAAATCAAATTATAAAAAGTTTGATCCATGTCCAAGTAACCTACATCTAAAATTTCAAGTGTTTAGACCCAAAATTGGTGGAGGAGTTTGGTAGAGTTTTCAAAGCTTAAATCATTGAACTTTGACTCCTTAACAGCCAAATTTCTGACTGAAAACCGATTAAAAAGATTTTCTCAAATCTCAAGTGTAGACTGAAAACTGACAAAGTAGTTCGGTAGGGAAATGTACACACACCCACACCCAGACAATTTCACTTTTATATATATATATATATACTAGCCTAAGCGCCCGATGTTGCCTGGGTGTTTGGAGGTGTGTGTTGAGCAAAAAATAAAAGTGGTAGTAGGCAGGCAGGCTCGAACTCGTACCGTGGAGGAAAAGAAAAACACATAATTTGTTTGCTGTTGTGTCCATCACCAAACCAGAAGCGACATAGGTTTAAATGAAGGCTAGACAATCGAAAAGAAAAAATGACTTTCAAAAATATTGGCAAAAAAAAGCGACCACCTCCCTGTAGAAAAGTGCCCAGTTGAGGGTGAAGGAATTAATGCTTTTGGCTAAAGAGTCAAGCTTCCAAATCTCGTAAAAATCCGTCACCTCTGTGGAAAGTTTTAGGTAGACATATAAACATACATACATACATTTTAACAGACAGATGAGATTTATATTATAGATATATAATTTCCAGATGTATTCTGTCTCTAATTGTCTCCCCATGAGGGTAGAGTTAGTATTCTATTCCAAAAATTTTCCCCTTATCTATAATATAAATCTCACCTGTCAGTTTAAATGTATGTATGAGGCGACGGATTTTCATGAGATTGGTATTAACCCTAGCTAAAAACATTAATTCCTTCATTTCTCAACTGGGCACTTTTCTACAGGGCAGGGTTGCTTTTTTCGACAACGTTTTCGAAAGTCATTCCCTCTTTTTGATTGATTAGCCTTAATTTAAACATTCGACACTTCCAGTTTGGCGATGGGCACAACAGCAAAGACGTCAGTTTTTTTTTTTTTTTTTTTTTCCACGTTCTTTTCCTCCTCCGCAGCATAGGTTCGAGCCTGCCCGCCTACTACCACTTTTTTTTTTTTTTTTTTTTCTTAACACACTTCCAAACACCCGGGCATCCAGGCTAGTCTAATATAGAAAAGGCAGAATGGGTGTGAGTGTTTGTATGTCCGCCAAAGGCTTTTTGCATCGGGGATCTTGCGTTGGTTAGATTTTGTGAAAAGTTTTTTGCATACTTTCCAGATCATAGTATCTCACATTTGCAAACGGATATCTATTTTTTTTTTAATTTTTAAAATTTTTTTTATTTATTTATTTATTTATTTTTTTTTATAAATTTAAACAGAATTCCCACCGTGGCGTCGTCTCGAGTGTTTGTTTGGCTTTTTCATATAAAACAAAACTGTTTGAAAAAGCGGCAAAGCATTTCCTGGCCTTCGGGCCGGGCTTGATGCTTCACTTAAGTTCATTGGTCAGTGTAGGGGAAACCCTTCATACGGAGAAAATTGCTATTTATTTGGATACTGCCAGAATGCTCCCTTTTGGGGCAGGGGAGCTGGTTTTCCCCCCACATTAAAAATGACCTTGTGTCTAATTTGCTTTCGTGGGGAAGCAAATAAATACTATGACAGAAAGCGGGAACCTAACCTGGCCCCTGGCCAGATTTGTGGCGACTCCTATGATTGTTAAGTTAATTACCAACTCCTTGAATTCACTATCCTCTTTGGCCTAATGGTTAGCGAGGAAAACTAATTACCCTACGTTTTCACGTTCGATCTCACCTCTCTATCTTTTTAAAAAAATGTTATTTCGTCCTTGTGCCAATATCCTCCACCCGGGCAAAAGTTAATTACCAACTCATTGAATTCACTATCCTTTTTTTTTTTTTTTTTTTTTTTGCATTCTTTTCCTCCTTCGCGGTACTGGTTTCAGCCTGCCTGCATATTACCACTTTTTTTTTTTTTTTTTTTTTTTGATCAGGCTAGTTATAAAATACAGTTGGCATTAGCTTCACACTGACTCAATAATGTTTACATAAATTCCTTTGAATAAAAAAATAATAAAGCTGTAAACATTTATTTTTAACATCTAAAAAAGCTTTGAACGTTAATTTATTTTGAAATATTAATGCAAACACAAATACCACAGTACCGGGCTGGCTAGTCTATATATATCTATCTCTCTCTCTATCTATCTATCTATCTATATATATATATATATATATATATATATATATATATAAAAAGCGAAAATGTATGTGTGTTTGTGTCCGCTAAAATCTTTTGACAGACTGAACAAAAATTCAGACTTGGTATCATATTGAAGCCCCATCCTTCGCCCAAAAATATCGAAAAATTGGCCAAAAACGTTAATTTTTTCACCCCCCGAAATCTACAATTTTCGATGGGGGGGGGGTCAACAAAAACGGTCCTCTCCTGACAACGACTGGTTCTACACATGCGTCAGATGACGTCATGACCTGATTTACTTTAAATAGTTGAAGAACTGACTAAATTTCATGTACGTCGTGTTAGCTCAGTTGGTTAGCGCGTTGTCATTATCTAAACGTTTTGGGTTCGAATCGTGGTGTGAGATGTCTTCTTTTTTTTTTTTTTTTTTTTTTTTTTACGATTTAAATATTGAACCAGTGTTATTTAAGCCATTTTTCACGTAACGTTCGTTTTTCTGTTTTTTTTTTTACTTCGCTTATCCACCCCCAACCACACACCCAAAAACACCCGGGTACCCACCGATTTTTTTTTTTAAATTTTAATATTGAAACAGGCTTATTTAATCCATTTTTCACATTTTTTTTTTTTTTTAACGTTCGTTTTTCTGTTTTCTTTTTTGTTTTTCAGATTTTTACATTTAACATCGTTTGTTTGCCTTACATTAGTGTTTTTTGTGTTTTTTTTTTTTTTCGATGTTTTGATTACCCCCACCCCACCCCGCCCCCGCTTAAGTTTTAACGTTCGTTTTTGTTTTCTTTTTTTACTTCGCTTATAACAAACAAACCTGGTCATTGACTTCATTAAAAACAACTACTGAATAGCTATTGCTTACGTCTTCGTAACGCTCACACAAAATCTTAACTCTACGACTTCCGTGCGCGCACCTGTCAATTTTGTTCTTACTTAAATTAATTCAAACATCTTTCAGTAACTCATTCTGGCTGGCCGAACGGTTCATGTTTTGTTTTTTTTCACATTTTATTTTCCGAAGCCCTTCCTTCCTCCATCTCTTACTTCTTGACCCTCTTTTTCTTTTTCTCAACACTAGCTCTCTCTCTCAACCTTTTTCTATCCTTAAAATAGACTACACTTTTTCTTTCCCACGAACCTCCACATTGAATTTTCTCTTTCTCGTAACTTTGCATTTCCTCCTTTTTTGATTTTTCCTTCTTTCCTTCCATCTCAGCTCTTCTATTTTCATTTTCATTGTTTATAGTTCATCTCCTTTATAATTAGTTAATTGTGACCTCCTCACAACGTCTCCCAGACTTTTGTCTAGAGCTGATCAATTTCCGTGTATATATATATATATATATATATATATATATATATATGCTCCATCCACTTTCTCCACTCCCTCATCTTCGCCACCGGAAGTCTGACGTCTGATTATTTAATAATTTGGCAAAAGTCTTTCCATCTGTTTGACTCATCATGTGAGAAATACTCAACGCAAAATTTAAAACTTGTGTGGTTCGCTCCAACATTGCTACTATGCAGTAATGAATAAGAAGACTTTAAAATTAAGAACAAAATTATTTTACTAACTGTACTTACCTGATGTTGCCCAGGAGTTATAATAGCAAATAAATAAAAAAACTAGAAAATTGATTTCACAAATGGCTGACTTTTTTTACAAGAAATAGAAATGCATTCGATAGGATTTAATATAACTGGTAAGAGTAGTAAATCTAAATGTGAAAGTGAAATTTCCTTTGACTTTGTACAATAATTTAACAAAAGTCCATCCAATACGGAGCAGAACTAAATATAAAAATTCAGTTTCTGAAAACATTTATCAATAATTGGCCTGATTTGATGCTCAAGCAGATGCGTATATTTAGCTTTTGATTAGAAAATAAGATAACAATGTTTCATTCAGAATTTTTAAAAACTAAATATTTGTAATATGCATATGTTCAAAAACATTGTGCCATTATTATAAGGGCTGTAGTGTCCAAATGCTCCATTCAAACTACAACAAATTTAAATTTGGAATAAAAAAATCTTCTTACAGTAATAATGCATGTCTTTATCTATATACTAGCAGGCCACCTGGCGTCGCCCAGTCACAAAATGTTTAATTTATAAATAATATAATTTTAATTTATGCAGAATTTGTATTTATTATATTCAATTCTCTATTGATTATTATATTCTACCAAATATATATAGTGATTTTGAAACGTTAAAAAAAAAAAAATGACTTGGGTGCCATCGGCTAGAATTGAAATCAAAATGTACAACTCTCCAACCTCATTCTGTAGCCTCTGAGCCATACCTATATGCATATAAATAGTTATGAAAATGTTCAACCGTTGGATGTAGATTTGTGCATACAAATAGTTTTAATAGACTATTCCCACCAAGGTCAACTGTTTTGTTTTCAATTTTGACTCCTTAGCAACAATTTTTGCTGGCTAAAAATCAAATCAAAATGTACTACAGGTCCAAATACCCTATACATCAATTTCAACTCTTTGGCCAAATATTCAAAGAGGAGTTTGGTAGAGACTTTTCGAACATACGAACAAGGTTACTTATATATTTCAGCATGCTAGAACATGTTCATCTTAAATTCTACGCAATTATGCATAAATAGAATTAAGCGTAATAGTAAATGAATCATCTAATAAGAAACCATGAATAAATAATCAAGGCTCATTTTTTAAAGGAATATGCAAATTAGATAACCTTCATGTAGTTGTTTGCATATCCATAACTGAGTAAATGAAAAAGTTTGTATTAATAATTTTTAATTAGAAAAAGTAGGCTTTTAATATGAATGTCAGATTAAGAAACACTCAACTTTATAGGTAAAGTAGTTTTATTATATATCTAAAAAAAAGTCACCACAGACGGTTGTTTTCATAGTATTGTAATTCTAAGAATAGGAAATTTAAAAAAAAAAAATTCATGGCTCAAAACGTTTTGATGGTTAGTCTTGTAATCTTAATAAGCTTAATGAGTCATGTGCCTAATCGCATGTTTCTTGAAAGAATTTCTCTTACAGTTCATTTTTTGCATCCATATTAAATAATGACCTGTCAACTGCTTTCCATGTAGAACTGAAATATGCTTGTAAATGGTAGCCAATACTTTTTTAGGGATAAAGTTTTATATACTAAATATATACCTCTGTTATTGAGCATATTTTTACAAACACAGTAAGGATTCACTGGAATATATCATGGATTAAACTTTGATTTATAATTTTTTTTTTCTATCCAGTAGATTTGGTGTTATCCAAGATTAAATAAGAAACCTCAATTTTATACCATGTCCATAACAGCATATTAACTTTTTTACAATGTTTTTATGTTGTAATATTCAAGTTTTGGAAATGAGGCTTATGGAAATGAGGCACTTGGAATTGATTACATGAAAGTATGATTAACGTTTATTGAAATATCAGTAAATTTGTAGTTCTTAACCTCTTCAAGGTTCTGACTCTTGCTTCAAGATTTGGAACAAATACATAGAAGATACTGCCAAGAAGCTGGTCTCTTTGCCAGACTAGAAAACTTCTACAGCTCCCTGTATCTTGTATCTCTACAAAACCACGGTTCACTCATATGCGGAGTATCGTTGCCACATCCTTGCTGGCACACTAACCTTTAACCTCTCCCTCTTAAATAGGATGCAAAAAAAGAGCCTATAATCTAATAGACCCCCCCTCTTCCACTTTATCCATTGTTGCAATGCAGCATCTCTATGCTTGTTTAACAAGTATTTGGTGGACTGTGCCATGACAAACTTGCTGCATTTGGTCCCATCAATAAGCAAAATTCCACCCTTTCACTGTAAAGGTCTACATATCCCAAGCTTTCTACTCTAATAGATTTTGTCCTCAAACTGCTTACCTTTGGAATTCCTTCCTTGTTTGTCTGATGGAAATTTAAATGTAATGTGAATAAACATATAGCCCCTACTTCAGACTAGCCCCTTATGTCTCAATGACAATGTGCTTTGTTTGATGTCATAAAGACATGAACTTTTTAACATTTTAATTTTAATTACTATAATTTTTCAATAAAATTAAACAAAAATAACCAAAAAAAAACACACAAAATATTTATAGCATGCCATGTCGCAAATGCAACAAAAACTTACCATTGGTTGTTACATCCTTTATTTTTTGTTGTTAGATAATACTAGGAAAATACCCGCCCCAGTACAGGTAAAATTAATTCTCTGAACAGATGAATTTTGCAGCACTTTTCTGTCTCCATATGAAAATTAAAATCAAAATACAATGATATTAAACCTTATGTTCAGAACCCTTATTCCAATTTTGATGAAAATTCATTACAAGATTTTAATTCTAGAAAATGTTCACAATTTAATGCTTAAGGAAACTTAAAAATAAACTGAAATTCAGGAAATTTTGCTTAATTGCTGTTTATTAACTATGGATCAGATTCAATGCAAATCAAATAATTGAATTGAAAAAATGAGATTGTGCCCATATTATGCCCTTTAAAAATCCTTTATTTAAAAGAAAATGAAGATTGATTAATATGCATACAAATACATAAACATATACACATACCTAACTTTCTTGAGTGAGATTATCAACAATCTCAGAATCCACCCATAATATAAGGGGCATTTTCTCTGTGTCCGTCAGTCACAATTTATATATATATATATATATATATATATATATTTCAATTTCTTTTACAAATAGAAACTATTGCATTTAATACTATATAATAAATGTCTAACAAATAAAGTAGATGCCATGATCAAAAATCGAAACCTAGAGCCCTTTAATCTAATGTTTTACAAACCAAGCTATTAAGATTTTCTTATAAATAGATTTTAAAACATTATTTTAACAAAATAATTACAGGTTTGCTGTGACGTCATAGATTTGTGATTTACGTGATGTTTCAAAACATTAATCATAAAAACAAGCGATCAAACAGTGTTGGGAAGTTTTTAAAAATCTCAAACAATTTATTTTGCTTTAACTATGTACTGGCATTAAAAACTATTTAATATATGATATTTACTAGAATTTGGGCCCGTAAGACGAACTGTCTAAGCCCAGAAGGTCTAGTCGTGACCACCAAAAAACAAAGCTGGTTAGCTGATCTATGACATCACATTCAGGTAGCGGCTAGTAGACAATATTTGAGACAATTACAAGTCTTGCAGTAGTTCATATTATTTTTTCAAACCCAATAAAAGCGTTAAAATATGTTAAAACAAAATTTATCTGCATAGGAAGAAAAGTAACTCACCTCTTTTTCATTTGTTGGCTTCTCTACTAAATCCCCGGATTTTCATCTGTCTGTCGGAGAAAATTGAACATTTCATATGTTTTAGTTTTAAAAATTTTTAAAACAAATCATTTTTACATAAAATGTTTTTTTCAGTCTTTTCTTTTGATAATAAATGCTTTCATTTCATATTTCCAAATATTTTAAATTTGTGTATTTTTCGTAAGCGACGTCATGTCTTGCAAACGAAAAGATAATTGTCATGCAGTATGTAAAGAACAATATCATATCCCAGAGCGTAATAGTTTTAACTTCATTTGTTTCATTGAAATATATTTAAACCTGTTTTTTTGTTCATGTGCTGTTACACGTCAGCTGTAAAATATTTACATGACTAAAATAATTAGTTGTAAAAGAAATGCTCTATTCAATCAGAAAGTTGAAAATTAATTTTTTTTTTTTTGTTATTAAAATAGTAAAAACGAATAATGTTTACATGAGAATTATTTTCAGTCTTTTCTTTTAATAATAAACTAGCAGGGGTACCTGGCGTTGCCCGGGTGTTTGTAGGTAGGTGTGTGTGTGTGTGTGTGTTGGGGGGTAGATCAAAAAAGAAGTTTTGGTAGGAATGTAGGCTCGAAAACAAATATAAAAAAAAAAACAGCAAAAATCTTTTGTAGGTGTGTGTGTCTTTTAAAAAGATCGGAAAAACAAAAAAAACAGTGAACATGATGTGAAAAAGTAAAAAAAAAAAAAAATAAAATAAATAAATAAAAAATTTGGTAGCTAGGTTTGAACCCGGAACGTTGAGGCGGAAAACCTGATAAGTTACCGCTCGCTGATGAAAGGAAAGTAACTGAAACGAATTTCAATTTAACGTTTTAAACGCACAAGTGGCAGGTGCACGCCAAATTTAATTAGGTCAAAGGAAATTAAATTCTGCACTTAATTTTAACTGCGGGATAGTTTTTTTTGGTTTTTTTTTTACCCAACTTTGTCTGTTTTTTTTTCCCCCCAATGTGTTAGAGAAAACCAGCTCCCCCTTTATTAAGGGAGTGTCCGAATGAAAGCAATTGTCTGATATGACGGTTTTCACTGACATTGACCAAACGTCCATTGCTTTCTGGACGTCCATGACTCCGTAGGCCGAGCACTGCACCTTAGTTGCACATCAGTTTCGCTTTTATACGAAAAAGCCGAATCAACACGAGAGGGGCCGAAATAGCAAGAATCGTGTAAAAGTCGACATAAATAAATCTAGATGCGACACGCATTCACAAATCCTAGATATCATTATCTAGGGGGTATATAAACAGTTCTAAGATATAGTAAACCTCCCCCCTGAGAATCCCAGCGAAAAAAGCCTTTTTGCCTTTTATAATTATAGAGGATATAAGTTTTGATTTAGTATTTCCAAATATTTTAACGTTACGTGTATTTTTTCAAAGACGTCATGTCATGAGAATGAAAATGTAACTGATTTTTCTTTTTTTTTTTCTATGATTCAAAAAAAGGAATATTTCTGCACTAGTAATTTTTTTTTTTTGTATTTAAATTGTTTGACTTTGATTTGTTTCATTTTTATTTTTTGTATTTTATCCTTTACACACACACACATATATATATATATATATATATATATATATATATATATATAATTGCACTTGCTTAATCTTTTTTGTTTTTATTTGAATACATATGTAAAAATTGTTTTTAAATTATTCACAATAAAAATAAATGAATTTTAGTCTTTGTAATCCATGATAAACCAGTGTTTATCTTTTAATGCAGGGACAGCATACAACTCTATTTGAATTAATTCTTGTTTTTCTTTTTTCTTTTTTTTAATTAATATTGAATAAAGTTAAGTTTTAGTATAAATTGTGTTCGTTATTTTTCTCTTCAATATATTTTAAAGTTTTTCATCCCTTTTTTTTTTTTTTTTTCAAAAAAGCCGTCGTCCATTATCGACAGTCTGAGTGCTCCATATATCTTGTTTGCTTTGTGTACTATGCATGACCTCATTTTTCAATTAACAGGCCCTGTCTCTCAGTGATGATGGGCCAGTCTATATAAATATTTAGATCAAATATTTTATTAGATCCGAAAATTTTTTTGTAAATTTATTCATTTTACCTTTATTTCTGAATTAATCGAGTTTCCTAGAATATTCTACAAGAGAGGTTCTAAATGTAATGCCTTATATTGTTTTATTCTGCTCAAATGGATCAGGAAATTTCAAAATGCATTGTTATGATGACTGGACTTATGCATTCATGACCTGAGAGTTTCATCTCTGTTGCAGATATTGACAATGTGAGACTCTAAGAAAACCAGTTATGAATGTGTATCAGAAGCAGAGCTGCAGCATTAATTCTATCGTGCAAAAAAAATTGAAGAGATCAATATTCACTGACACCTATTGAACGTTTAAGATAATGCAGTTAATGTTGGCACAGTTAGGAGATAGGTTTGTTGATTTGAGTATTGACAGATGCAATCAAGGCATCAAAAGTGTCTGGCAAAACTGCATTGAAAATGGTAATGATTATGTAGAAAAATATATTCTGGAACACAAAAGGTTGTTCAGTTTAATGCTACCACTCCCATCTTTTGTAGATTAACTTTTTTTTTTTTTAGTTAAAAAATTGGAGGCAATACTTTTTGAATGACCCTTGTACATGAATACTATTTTTAATTCCATTCAGCAAAATGTAGTTCTCTATGAGAAAAAAAAAATCCCAATTGTAGAGTAAATATTGTTTGAAATCTTTCTTTGTAAGGAGAGATATTAAAAAGGTGAATTTTCTTTTTAATTAAATCTGGTTAAATAAAAGTTGTCAAAAAAGATGATTTGAATGTTTTTATTTTTACATCTATAAACAAATTCTATCTTGCTTAATGAAATTTCTTTTCTTTTTCTAGGTAAGTAAATGCATTCCTGTTTCCAACATTACTCTGGTAAGGTTAATTTTTTTAATAGTTTATTTTTAGTTGTTGAAATGGAAATGTTTATTTTTAACAATATCCAATAATGTTAACTCACATAGTATTTGTGGTTCAAATAAGATCTTAGTATGGTTAACCACATTGACTTTTATAGTATTTGGGCCGTGAATACCATGTGATTTTGAATATTTAATCGGTTTACTCATAGGTAAAAGTATCCTCATGCCAGGTTGTCCTGATAAACCCCCTGTACAGAGACCTTAAACACCCAAGTTCAAGACTTCTGACCTAGAACTTCTGATTCCCACAGACCAAATGAATGCATTCGTGGAGGAGGAGGATGAGAAAAACTTTCATTCTGATTCCTAGATATTTAAAAATAATACTAAAACTAGGACTTCTATCCCCTTCCCATTCGTCTCCTATTCTTTCCCCTCTTCTTCTCTATTCCTCCCTCTACTATGTCTCTTCATTTCTCCCTCTTTCCTTCAGTAACTCACCTCCTCTCATCATTTATTTACTCATCTTATTTCTCATCCCCTCTTAATGGTTCACCTGCCCTTCCCTCCCACTCCGTTTTCTAATGCTCCTTTCTTTCCTCTTTTCCTCCTACTACTCTTTTCTCATTCCATTTATTATTTATTACCACAACGGTTTCTCAGCAAAACTCGCAGCTCTAAATCATTCATGATATCATTATACATCTATTTAAAGTCAGCTGCTGCTTAAGAAGCACTTTACTATTTTAACATTAATAAATATATGTTTGAAAAACATGACTAAATTATTAATGCTCTGTTGTTGAATGTTAAAAAAAAATGTCCTCATTAATATCTCTATATAAAATTGTGTGTGTATAGTTTACTCTTAATTAAATGATCATTATAAATTTTGAGGCACAGCTGCTAAGTGTTAGGGTGATTAATATGGGCTATATTTAGTTGTATGCAAATGGGGCCATGGAAGTGCAAGCCATTTGTGGAAATTCAAATACTCCTGCATTAATTTTATGAATGAAGCTTAAGATATAATACTAAATCTTATGTTTAGAATCCTTATTCGAATTTTTAAATTTGTCACATGTTTTTGATTGTAGAAAATGTCTCAAATTTAAATTATCTTAAAAAATAAATAGAAATTCATGGAATTTTGTTTAATTGGCATATAATGAATAGATGAAATTAATATAAATTTGAAATATTTTGAATTTTTACATGGGATGTTGTGGCCACATAAAACTATTTCAAATACTCAAAATGACATTTTGTGGAATTTATTGATGTCAAATATCTATTTCACAAAAAATCAGATATCTGGATTTTCACAAAAGATTTCCACCTCATCTTTGCCTTCTTTACAGAAAACTAAGTTAAGCTAAATATAACTTGCATTATGAACCTTTACACCTAATTTCAAAATTCATAATCAAATTAAAATTAGTGTAAGTGAATTTTGTACATATAATCATAAAACATACAAATCGGTTTTCCAAGTTGAATTTCTTGATCGAAAATGTCCTACAATCTTGACAGGATGTAGGATGCATTTTTGCAGCAAGTGATAATAAACTATGCATGCTTTGAGATTTCTTAAAAAAGAATTTCAGGGTTAAAATGAAGTCAGCTTACTCGTATTTAGCAATCACCCCCACACTGATAGGGTGCGAGAAAGCTTAATGTGAGGACTCCTGGATCATTTTAAAAAGATTTCTGTTGTAGCATTCCTTACAATTTTTGAGGCATTAGAAGACACAGTAGCGGATAACCTGATAATGAAGACTGGCTTGTTATTACTTTTGAACTTGTTTTCCCATGGGTTTAACAAAAATAACCTGTTTGTAAGAAAAGAGAAAAAAGACAAGTTTACAAACATGTACAACAGGTGAGGTGCAATATGGTTGAGAACAATGTTTTAGTGTCACGTTTATGGTTTCAGTTTTTACTTTCTAAATCATCTAGTTGGCTTTCCTTTACTTGGAATGCTAACAAAATTAACCCTGATTCTTACTAATATTCTATTTACATTCAAGCTTAAAAGTCGTGTTTCAGGCTGACTTTAAATCAACTTTTTGCAATATTACTTCAGCTTTCAGCTGATACAATGGTTTAAAATAGGCAATAAAAAATTAAGTATTTTAATGAGTAACTAATTTAATTGAGCAAATAAAATATAAAATATAATTAATATAACATTCTATGTAAAGGGTAATCTCCTAAATGAACTGATCATTGTAACTTTTTGAATGTATATTCTCGGCAACCAGTAAATAACATGGGCACATTATTTATTTGTAAACTTTACTATTTAGGGCATATAAACTTTTACTGCCCCCCCCTCCCAAACTTAGTTAGATACAAAAAAGAATTAACGAAAACAATTGCTCTAATACATTTTTAAAAGGGTACATGTTTTTAAAAGGGTACATGTTTTTAAAAGGGTACGTGTTTAGTAAAATCCTAACTTATTGAACTTATCATGGAATATGTATTCTAGGCAACAGAGCGAGTAACATTCACACATTATTTATGTTGATTTTTGAGCAAAAGAAATATTACACATTTTTTTGAGTGTCAGCTGCACTGATGATTGAACCTTCTTAGAACTGAATTTTACCTTTTACTTTCATCCGTTATGCCACAGTTCCTTGCAAACAATCTTCAACTCAAAAATTCAGAAAATTGACATTGTTTAAAACTCATTGTTATACATATTTCTTGTAGTAATGATTTTGAGTTCTTGGCTACTTATATGTATTAGAATTTCCAGAATGTGAGAGGTAATATAATTATTTTCAGTCGAACAGCGTTGCAACTAGGCAGAGCCAAAAAAACAATTTTATTTTTTAACAAATTAAAATCTATTAAAATCCATTATTCTTGATCAACCTTTTTTTTTTTTTTTTTTTTTTTCAGAGACATAAAAGCGTGAATTTTATCAGATGAAAAGCAGAATAATAGAAAACATTTTTTACTATTTTTAATAGAATTTTAAATTTACATTTTCCAAAATACCATTCACCGTCATTTTTGTTTCGATGAATAACACATATACTTATTTATATATTTTTAAAAGGTTTTTGAATCAAATTTTTTTTTTTTTTTTTTTTTTGTCTAAATAAGATTTAGGATGATTTGCTAGAAGAATATGCAAAAATATTAAAAGTACCTGAATTTCAAATAATTCCATCTTTAATCCCAGTCATGCATCAAAATTTAAAAAATCCAGAATAACAAATTGCCGAAAGAAATTATTGTATTTTTAGAAAAATGCGCAGTTATTTATCGTTTTTTCTTTTTTGGTATTGATTTTTCAAAGCATTTCTCATTTACTGGTATATTAGCAATATTGGGTTTACTAAAACAAAATTTATTTTTCAAAGATTTAAAGGTAATGTTTTTCATAAAAATAATGAAATATATAATTTTTGCTAATCTGAAAGAATAATTATTAACACATTCAACGAATTTCACACTTCAAAACACACTGGATGAAAAATTAAATTCATTCAAAATTCAGATTTTCAACCTTAAAATCTAATATGTATGCAATTTTTTGTTCTTGTTTTTTATCTACAATCCTCACCCTCCCAATACAATATATTTTGCTCAGTTTCAGCTAATTATTTTAAGCATAATTGTACCTACAAATAAAAAAAATGGGTGGGGTTGTAAACAAAAATATATATATATATATATATATATATCAATTATGAAAAAAAGTACACCATTATAAAGTTCATTCTTCACTTAATAATCGGTGAAAATTTCATATTGAGTAAATAAAGACTTGATTTTTGGTAGATTTTTAAAGACTCCATCCCAAAAATACTTACTCCCTCCTTCCATTTGCAACTCGCATAAACTATGAAAGCCAACAAACCAGAAAACCAAGATTCGAGTTTCACCCTCATTTGTGCTCATCAGTTGAACACATCTGAACTCTGGATTCAGAACAAAGTTTGGATGTGTTCAACTGAAGATTCCAAATGGGGGTGAAAATCAAATCTTGGTCTTCTGGTTTGTTGTCTTTGATGGCTTATGTTGTTTGACTGTGGAAATATATATATTTATATCACACAAGACTAAGTACAGAAAGTAGTTAATAATAAATTAAAAAGTTAAATTCAGTAAAAAAATTATAATGAAAATTAATTCTATTGCATTATTGCAAGCCGAAGTCATTTGACTTTATAAAAAAAAAAAATGAAAACAGACAAAAAAATAATTTAAATATTGAAATTAGACAAATTTGGCTGTGTAGTAATTCTGAATACAGAAAGTAGCATTACAAGTTGATTTTTTTTTTCTTTTTAGATAATTATTTTATCAACTTGAAAAGAGCTATGTAAAAGATGCTTAAAACCGTTTGAATTCTGCAATTATCATCAGTAGTTCAAAAGTTATGAGAATTTTAAGTGTCAAAATTTACGGTTTTCCTAGGACATTTTTCTTTAGAAAAAGTGAGCTAAATTACGGACCTCAACATTTCAAGAAATTCGGTAATTTCGCCACCATTTATTTATTTTTCAAGCTATTCTCATGAAACATTGTAAAATTGTGTGCTCTTTCTAATTATGCAGTCAAATCTGATGTATCTCTTTACCATAAGCCATGAATTATAAATTAAGATGTACAAATTTTAATTTTTTTTAAAACTGGTGCATAGTATCATACAGTGGATGTCTATTCATGAACAAAACTAAGTATTATATTGGTATTTAAATATCGCTTTATTGAAAATAGGTTTTTCCTACTTCCCTACCAAAGGAGAACTTAATCTGGGGTGTAGCCATTGAATGCCTAAAGCTTATTCATGGCCAGTATTTACTACTCCCCTCAAAGAAAAGAAAAAAATTGAGTAGATATGAATTAATCTCAGAAATAAATCGAAAATTTTTCATATAGATTTTGGATTTCTGTAAAAGATGGAAATTCCCATAGTCGACCAGAACTTAGGACCAGTCCAATTTTCAGTTTTGTAAATCCTCTCTATCTAGCCTAAAATATACCCCTATTTTCTGAGATGCAACCATAAATTGTACTCTACATGAATCCTCGATGTAGATTTCATAGTATCAGGAATCCTGATAAGCAATAACTATATATTTACCAGTTAATGGTAATTTTTGTCATTTCTATTCTGTTGTTTTACTGAAAATTTAACTATGATTATAATTATTAAAAAAATAAAACGGTAATTTTTTACCTCATTTCCACCTTAACATTTAAAATGATTACTTTTCTAGGTTTTAGGGTATGCTGAAAACGAATATCACATTTAAATTTTCTGCAAATAAGTAGTTTTCACGATATTAAGTAATGTTAATTATGTTATTGTTGGTGGCCATCTTGGTACGCACAAGCGCGCAAACGCAACCCCAAGAAACTATACGCAAATGCACGTACCAAGACGGCCACCAGCAATAACATAAGAAATGACATTGCTTAATATCTGGAAAGCTACTTATTTGCGGAAAATTTAAATCCGATATTCGTTTTCTGCATACCCAAAAACCTTAAGAGGTAGTCATTTTAAAGAAAAATGTTAAGGTGGAAAAAAATTTACAAAATGCATCACAATGAAATTCTTTATCGAACCGCCTAATTATTATTACTATTATTTAGATATCCTCAGTAAAAAAACAAAAAAAACGGGTTTGTTTTACAGATTTGAAAAACTGGTTTTGACAATGAGTTAAAAATAAAAAAAAAATTATACAAAATGCTATTAGAAACCCACCCAATAAATGTCACCAGGACATTTATTGGTTGGGTTTCTAATAGTATTTTGTATATTTTTAAGTTTGTGTCGAGATTTCAAAGACATGAAATATCATGTGGCTATTTTTCTTGTGCTTGTGTAATGCTTGACACTAATTTTCGAAATAAATAAACATTTTACATTAAATAAATACACTAAAAACTTATCCAACTAGGTAGGAGAGTAACTTATCTTGCCTTTGGTAATATTTATTTAGGTGCTTATGCACTTATGTTTCCGTGCTATTTTTTCAAATAGTATTTTCAAGTCAAATTCCAGTTTCACAATATCTTTTTTTATTTAATTCTTAGGTGAAAGTACAGAATAGTTAACAAAAAACACCCTTTCCTTCCCATGTTTAGAATAAGTTCCTAAATATTATTTCAGCATGGTAGCATAAGTGCACAAATGCCTTTTATTTGTTATATTTTTTTTCTTTTACCACTAAAAAACACAATTCTACCTTAAGTACAAGTAAGAAGTTATAAATAGCATGATAACAGAAACGTATGTATTTAGTACATTTTGTTTTTTAACGCTTTTTAGTACATTGTATTAAAGCGCTAAAAACAACAAAATAGTTTTGTTTGGAAATAAGATTTGAAAAACTTAAATATTTTTTTTAAATTGACAAACTCTGAATAAAAATGACTAGTCTAGTAAAACGAACGCAGAAAAAGTTGTCTATTTTTAAGAGAATAATACAAACAAAACTCGTTAATGCACTGTCTTTAGTCAGCTCAGCTCAGCGCTTAGCAAGTCGTTTTTCCGTTAAACGGATTTGAATTTCTATAAAAGATAACATTGTAAAGAAATTTCCGCACAGCTAATAATTATCAAATATTTACATATTATACATGAAAATAATTCTGAAACTATTATCTATATGAAAATAGATGAATATGCCGATTTATCTTGTCAATTTTGAAATATTTTTTGTCAACTTTGCTCAGTCGTAACTTTGCTTCCTGTGGTCATAAAAATATAAATCAGTCCGGTTGAGATGAACTTTTATTTTTATATAGTCTGTAAAATTTCAGCCATATCCAATCAAATTTGACCCTGCACATGTGTATCCAAACGTCACGTATGAAATGTAAACATTGAAAAAACAGTTTCCCTTTTAGCTGTCATCATTTTTTACTGTTTTTTCATTTTTAACTTGGAGCATAAAAATATTGAACGCATAAAAGAAAAATTAATTAACATCATTGGAATACATTCTCTTTCAATGTAATTTTTAAAAATTGGCCCACAAATAAAAGATATGACTTGTTGAAATACATTAGGTATGTAATATTGCTGATGTCCACGAAAATACAGCATACACTTGTAATGCTACAGAAAGTGAATGATTACTTGTGAATAAGGTTTTATTGATCAACAAAACACAGGTATGTAGGTTGTAATAGAAAAATAGGAGATTAAGTTTGCATACTGTAAACAATGTTAATGACATTCACCCTGAGTGGAAAGTGTTCAGGGTGAAGTTATGGAATGATACACAAAAGTTCAAGTTTAAGCGTCTGTTTTTTAGATGATAGGGATGGACACATTTTTGTTTAAGAAGCAGTTCTGATAGGTTTTTATTGAGTTATATCAGCATGTAAAGATTCATGAGGTTCTTCATATATGACAGGTTCAAATATAGCATCTGGTTGTAAAAATTGAGCTTCCAATGAGATAAGTCGTTAGCATTGGGTGACAAATCTTGTTTAGGGACAAGTTGTTACACGCAGTTGGAAGTCTAACATGAACATATTTAGGATTGTATTCTAGCAACTCGACTGTTGAATAGTTTGTATTCGATAACCGTAAGTTATGTTTCATCAGGACCAAGCCAGAATTGAAAAATCAACTGAGAGGTTCTAAATGTTGATTTTTTTTTTATTGTACTGGATTATCCAATCATGAGGTGTAGCATTAGTGCCAATACATAATAACGAGTGAATGGAATGTCAGGCATTTTGCAAAACTGATTCCCGGTAAGAAATTGGTAGTCTTTGCAACTTCAATGCCAGCCATATTGTTTTCCATATTCTACCTGACCATTTCCCTGCAGGTTATATGTGGTTGTGCAGTTTGTTGCTATTCTCTTTCTATGCAAAAAAATCTATTAGTTCAGGAATGATGGACCTCTGTCAATGAATAAAGGAAGGCATGGCAAATAGTTACAATACTTGACAATTTGACTGAGATCATATCTTGACAAAGGCAAAGCGGAAGTGCAAATATTCATTGATAATTGTTAATAGATATTTGCTTTATTAGATGACAGGGAGCCTTTCAAGCATTCAAATGGTTGTGTTGCTTTGACAAGCTTAAAATTAGTCAGATGAAAAATTGTGGTTTTAATTCTGCACAGACAGAACAGTTTCCAATAGTTTGTCAAACATCCTCGATGAAGTAAGGGAGGTTACACAGATAAAATGAGACATTCGTGTGTTACCTGGATGATACAATAAAACCTGTAGGTCTCGTAAACCGGCTGATTTAGTTGAGGAGCAACCCACTTGAGAAAATGTCTGTGGTTGCATCTTTTCGAAGACAATATATTTCGTTGAATGTGATTCTCCAGCGTTCTACCTTCTAATTCTTTATTTTGCTTTATTGTGTTTCAGGTCGTTTATGAAAGGTACAGAACGTTGGTCTGTAATGAATTTAAAGGTACAGAACGTTGGTCTGTAATGAATTTAAAGGCAGAAAAAAAGTAGTGACACCATTTATGCACTGCTTCGATGATGACATGTGCTTTTTTAATCAAAAAGTAATGTTGCTTGCTGACAAAAATCAGGAAAAGTACACAACTGGGCAGCCGTTCTAATAAAGAGTGGCAGCCAAAGCAAGATCCGAGGCTTTGGTTTCTACGGTAGGGGATATGTTGGGATTGATTGTTGTAAGTGACACAGGCTCGAGTTCTTCTTTGAGGTTGGTGAAATCGGTTGAGCAAGATTCAGGCAGAGGGAATACTTGATTCTGCGCTAGACCTTGAATTTTGTCTGAGAAACGAGGAATCCATTGATCATAATCTGAAAACATTCTGACAACCCGCTGCTATGATTTAGCATCTTGTGGTGGAAGTAGATATCTTAAGTCTTGAAAGCATTTACAACTCCAAACAACACTTCATACTTCAAGAGGGTGACTTTCTTAGTTTGCATAATGGTCTTGTTCTTATTGAAACTTATGCCGTGTTTCTTGGCAGCATCCAAGATGATTACGTACCAATACACATGAAAAAATTGAAATGGCTTAAAATATTTCAATATTGGTATATATAGAAAGATCTTGATGAGCTAAGAAAGAATCTTTTCAAATCAAGGAAGTTATGAGTATTTTTGTGCCTCGCACGTGATATTTTCCCTCTTTAATACCATATGCGTTTTGTCACATTTCTTACACTATTTTTTCAATAAAATATATCTTCATTAAAACACAAAATTACGCAATGGAATTTACCATATGTGTATTTTTGTGCTAGGAATTAGAATATGCCACTGAAAATCTTCAGAAAATGCACATAAATATACTGCAATTTCTTAAAAATGCCATGTATCCATTAAAAGAAAAGAAGTTAGAGCACTCAGTTGAATTGTAATGCATTTTATGTACAAATAACTGAAATCGAAATCTAGGACTGTTTAAAAATGAATATATTGCAATATTTCTTTGGTATTATTGTAGATTAATACCTTCCATTACCCCCCCCCCCTCCCCATCTGACCATTTCTCCAAAATATGTGATTTTACCTTTTGTAGACAATTGTGTGAATACCTTGAAAATTTTGAATGAAAGCGAAACAATAATTATTTTAGGATTTAATGTAAAATGATTTGGAGCCATTCCAGTGTTTTTAGGGCAGTGAACCATTTTTTCTAAATATGATTGTGTGGTTTTAAGAGGATCTTTGTGCAATTATGAGAGGGTGGGCAGGTTGTCACTCTGACTTTGGGTTAATGATAGAATTAAGGGAAATTATTTGCGAACATCCTGAAGACTTGATACAAACAACAACCATTTTAGAATTTAGAGTGGGGGTTGGTTTCACATAAATTTAACGTAAACTAATTCACCATTTCGAGACCATTCTAACGTTTTAGGACAGTTGATCAATTTATTTTTTAATTTAAGATAAATCTGCACTTTTCTTTAAGGGATGATCTGTTAATTTAGTTTTTATTTATTTTTTTTTATGCTTATATGTAGCTTACCGAGTAATTTTGTTTGGGAGCTTGCCACTCGGACAGCATTATTGTTCAGGCTAAAGGTTTTAGAAAGATGAGGCTTGCCACTCGTACCTAGGGTTAGAGGTAAGATTAAGGAAGTTTTTTCTTAAGAGGGTGTTTGACATCTGTATTTACGATTAGTGGTTCATAATTATTGGTTTTTGAAAATGTTATCCCTTAAATTTTGAACATCAAATTATTTTAAATATGTAAACTTACTTAAATGAGGGGTGTGAAACCTTTACAAGAATTATGACAAACAAAAATAAATTTTATTTAATATAAGTAATATCACTAACAGAAAACGTGATGTTTGAAAAACTAAGTATTTTTTGTGCATCTATTTAAATATCAAAAAACTTTTTGCTGAAGCTGACAAATCGTTTCCAAATTTTGGAGGAATTTAGTTTTTATTTTTAATTACATTTCTTGTCCGAGTGATACATTATTTCTTTAAACTCTCTAGTTTAAGACTGGTTTTAATTCTCTATCTGGACTTCAGGCCAAGATCAGTGTAGCATTCTGATGCCTCATTTCGCCTTTTCTGTCCTGTCAGTGGAGAAATCCTTCATGACCGAGACAATTATTTTTGTTCCTATCCAGATTGCCCCTTTTTGGGAAGCTGGATTTTCCCTACATTAAGAACCGACCTTGTGTCTAACTCTGCCCACCTGGGAAGGCAAGTAAGAACTTCACTAGAGATTGAGCACCTTCTACAAATATTTAAATATTGATTTTTTTTTTTTTTTTTTTTTTTTTTCATTATTATTATCATTATTATTATTGGATAGATTAGTGTCTATTCGATTATAATCTGCTGAAAAAAATTGTAAAAATGATGAAAAACAAATATTGGGTGTGGGAAGGTACTGCTTGCACACATGAAGCAAAAAAATCATTTTACATTTTCATTTTTTTTTTTTTTTTTTTTTTAACAAAACACTGCTTAATTTACCGTTAAAAACTAATATAATGGATAAAAGTGCACACAAGCTACATATTTACAAAGCTTATTTTCCTGTCTTTTCGATCATCTAAATATTTAAAAAATTTGACCAAAAATAACGCTGGACTGGTTGGGATTGCTTTAATGATATATTCTAATAACCGAATAGCTCTACTTAGGCTTAATTATGTTCTGATAACAAAATAGCTCCAAATAAATAAGAACATTTTTTTATCTTTTTCATTTTTAAAATTTTTAATTCGTTCTGGAATAAAAAGTAAAAAAAAGATGTTTATTTACCGCAATAGTAATGCTGCTGCTGCTACAGATAGTTTGTAGATACTGTTTTAAAATAGAACGATTTTTTCCTGGTATCATGATTTTAAATTGCTCGGTACCGCAAGAGGAAATTAGTTACAATTACACTTTTAACAAATAAAAACACTAAAAAGATCGATTTATTTAACAGTGAGTGGCTGAAGAAATTTTTTTTCAAAATTTTATTTTTTATTTTTTTTTTTTTTAACACAAGAAGAAAAAATGAGCAGTCAAAATTTTGGATGCCTCAAACTATTCAAAATGATATCTCTTCTAGTTATTTTCCAAATTTCATGACGAAATTCTTAATACAAACGTGGTACGGGCATTTACAAATCGGGGTGGCGGGAGTTGTTACAAAATGTTACCGAAAACGTTTTATAACATTTTTATCATTTTATTTGCTTAAAATTCTTAAAATATATAATGTACATTTTCTTAATTCATTTGAAAGTATATTAATTTCCAAACAAAACAGGTCCTGGCTATGACCTTAAATTATATCCGATGGTGAGGCCCCAGCTTGCGGGCTTTGGGGAGTTAGAGCCACACTTTAATTGCCATTGCTCCCAGGTCCACTCTGTACATGGTAGTACCTGTTAACGTCCCAACTATGGGTTAAATAGAAACCAACTTCAAATATATATTTTCTATTAAAAAACTTTTCTTCAAAATAACTGGATTCGGCATTAAATAAATGAAAAGGGTTGATATGCCGTAAAACAACCAACCAAACAAACAAAACAGTGGTATTTTGAAGACTTAAAACTGCTTTGGTTTTTAAAATATGATGATTTTAGCAGAACCCCCTTGAAATCTGATTATCCAAAGCATTTTATCATCCGTGCTAGATTAAGGTTTTCATCATTTTCCGTCATATTATGACCACATATATTGATATTACCGACATGTATGTACATGTTGGTGACCTTTTTACATTTTATTAAATTGTCTATCACTCATTGGAAACATGCTACACCATTTGTTATGCCAAATGGAATATGGCAGAATTGTATTGGTATATGATGATACAAATTCTGCAAGTCAAGGGTATTAAAAACAGAATAGCAAACAACTTTTCTTTTTTTTTTTTTTTTCACTAGTTCGTCAATTCTTGGTAAATAAGGATAAGCATCAAGGCATTGATGGTTTGGCTATAATTGATGACCAGATGCATCATTTGTCAGTTGTTAGTGATTACTAGAACCTGTGCTCTTGAGGGGGAGCGAGAGGGTTCTTTCTTGTCTTTTAGAAGGTTGTGAATTTTGGATTATATAAACTACTAATGGATCGGCGAATGCCTTCTGGATTTTGTCTTGCAACCAGGTGATAAATATTTCAACAATGGTGGAGAAACAAGACAGGACATCATTATGGCGCATATGGAGAAGGTATCTCTGACCTCCAAAAGGTATTTCTACCTTTTGAATGTAGTTTGAGAAAGTCATGGCCAAGTAAGACATCTGAGTAAAGAGAAGGAAGGACTGAAAGTCTGAAATGTAGGTAAACCCTTTATATGCTGATGCCACATAACAGTGACCTAATGTATTGCGTGTATTAAGCAATACATTAACATTATTGCGTGTATTAAGCAATACATTAACATTATTGCGTGTATTAAGCAATACATTAACATTATTGAGTGTATTAAGCAATACATTAACATTATTGCATGTATTAAGCAATACATTAACATTATTGCATGTATTAAGCAATACATTAACATTATTGCGTGTATTAAGCAATACATTAACATTATTGCGTGTATTAAGCAATACATTAACATTATTGCGTGTATTAAGCAATACATTAACATTATTGAGTGTATTAAGCAATACATTAACATTATTGCATGTATTAAGCAATACATTAACATTATTGCATGTATTAAGCAATACATTAACATTATTGCGTGTATTAAGCAATGCATTAACATTATTGAGTGTATTAAGCAATACATTAACATTATTGAGTGTATTAAGCAATACATTAACATTATTGAGTGTATTAAGCAATACATTAACATTATTGCGTGTATTAAGCAATGCATTAACATTATTGAGTGTATTAAGCAATACATTAACATTATTGAGTGTATTAAGCAATACATTAACATTATTGCATGTATTAAGCAATACATTAACATTATTGCATGTATTAAGCAATACATTAACATTATTGCGTGTATTAAGCAATACATTAACATTATTGCATGTATTAAGCAATACATTAACATTATTGCGTGTATTAAGCAATGCATTAACATTATTGAGTGTATTAAGCAATACATTAACATTATTGAGTGTATTAAGCAATACATTAACATTATTGCGTGTATTAAGCAATGCATTAACATTATTGAGTGTATTAAGCAATACATTAACATTATTGCATGTATTAAGCAATACATTAACATTATTGCATGTATTAAGCAATACATTAACATTATTGCGTGTATTAAGCAATGCATTAACATTATTGCGTGTATTAAGCAATGCATATACATTATTGCGTGTATTAAGCAATGCATTAACATTATTGCGTGTATTAAGCAATACATTAACATTATTGCGTGTATTAAGCAATACATTAACATTATTGCGTGTATTAAGCAATACATTAACATTATTGCGTGTATTAAGCAATACATTAACATTATTGCGTGTATTAAGCAATACATTA
Source organism: Euprymna scolopes (assembly GCF_053919585.1). Taxonomy (NCBI): domain Eukaryota; kingdom Metazoa; phylum Mollusca; class Cephalopoda; order Sepiida; family Sepiolidae; genus Euprymna; species Euprymna scolopes. The sequence continues at coordinate 61,394,484 of NC_136502.1, forward strand.
ACATTATTGCGTGTATTAAGCAATACATTAACATTATTGCGTGTATTAAGCAATACATTAACATTATTGCGTGTATTAAGCAATACATTAACATTATTGCGTGTATTAAGCAATACATTAACATTATTGCGTGTATTAAGCAATACATTAACATTATTGAGTGTATTAAGCAATACATTAACATTATTGCGTGCATTAAGCAATACATTAACATTATTGCGTGTATTAAGCAATACATTAACATTATTGCGTGTATTAAGCAATACATTAACATTATTGCGTGTATTAAGCAATACATTAACATTATTGCGTGTATTAAGCAATACATTAACATTATTGCGTGTATTAAGCAATACATTAACATTATTGAGTGTATTAAGCAATACATTAACATTATTGAGTGTATTAAGCAATACATTAACATTATTGCGTGTATTAAGCAATACATTAACATTATTGCGTGTATTAAGCAATGCATTAACATTATTGCGTGTATTAAGCAATGCATTAACATTATTGCGTGTATTAAGCAATGCATTAACATTATTGAGTGTATTAAGCAATGCATTAACATTATTGAGTGTATTAAGCAATGCATTAACATTATTGAGTGTATTAAGCAATGCATTAACATTATTGAGTGTATTAAGCAATACATTAACATTATTGAGTGTATTAAGCAATACATTAACATTATTGAGTGTATTAAGCAATACATTAACATTATTGAGTGTATTAAGCAATACATTAACATTATTGAGTGTATTAAGCAATACATTAACATTATTGAGTGTATTAAGCAATACATTAACATTATTGAGTGTATTAAGCAATACATTAACATTATTGCGTGTATTAAGCAATACATTAACATTATTGAGTGTATTAAGCAATACATTAACATTATTGCGTGTATTAAGCAATACATTAACATTATTGAGTGTATTAAGCAATACATTAACATTATTGAGTGTATTAAGCAATACATTAACATTATTGAGTGTATTAAGCAATACATTAACATTATTGAGTGTATTAAGCAATACATTAACATTATTGAGTGTATTAAGCAATACATTAACATTATTGAGTGTATTAAGCAATACATTAACATTATTGCGTGTATTAAGCAATACATTAACATTATTGAGTGTATTAAGCAATACATTAACATTATTGAGTGTATTAAGCAATACATTAACATTATTGAGTGTATTAAGCAATACATTAACATTATTGCGTGTATTAAGCAATACATTAACATTATTGAGTGTATTAAGCAATACATTAACATTATTGAGTGTATTAAGCAATACATTAACATTATTGCGTGTATTAAGCAATACATTAACATTATTGAGTGTATTAAGCAATACATTAACATTATTGCGTGTATTAAGCAATGCATTAACATTATTGCGTGTATTAAGCAATACATTAACATTATTGCGTGTATTAAGCAATACATTAACATTATTGCGTGTATTAAGCAATACATTAACATTATTGCGTGTATTAAGCAATACATTAACATTATTGCGTGTATTAAGCAATACATTAACATTATTGCGTGTATTAAGCAATACATTAACATTATTGCGTGTATTAAGCAATACATTAACATTATTGCGTGTATTAAGCAATACATTAACATTATTGCGTGTATTAAGCAATACATTAACATTATTGCGTGTATTAAGCAATACATTAACATTATTGCGTGTATTAAGCAATACATTAACATTATTGCGTGTATTAAGCAATACATTAACATTATTGCGTGTATTAAGCAATACATTAACTCACTGTTATGTGGCATTAGCTTATAAAGGGTTTACCTACCTACATTATTGTAAACTGTAAATGCCATATCTTTCTGCCAAGTGGGTTGTATTGGCTAATCATATTTATAGATGACGTTTGATGATATATATATATATTTTTCTGAGCTACCAGTATCCACAAGAGCCTCTTGGATTATTCCATTCAGTAAAAGTTTAATTATTGGCTTTTGACAGACAATTAGGTGATGCAGTGACTGTGACAGATTTGATTGATGGTTCACAAGCAAAAGTCACCTTCCTAGAGATGCAATTTGATCAGTAGACTAGTTGAAAATGCCTCTATTTGTTGCAGCTATTACAAACCGCATCATTGGCGAAACACTAAATACATGGATGTTGTTGATTACTCCAGAAGAAACATGTCTCCTCAGTTGCAGCTGAAACGCTTTCAAAAATATAAGAAACCTCACAAGTCCCTGATGGTTCAATGGTGGTGTCACATGGTGTGGGGACGAGATAAGATTCGTTTGGTTTTTGGGTCATTTCTAGAGAATGAGCTAAGTCTTTTCAAAGCGTCTTTCAAATTGAGTCCTTGTTTAATTGTATGGGAGTGAATGCCTGTTATGAGGGCATCACAAACTGCTTGGTCACCGTGTTCTTCTGCCGTTACTGCCTCAAAGTGACAATCAGCAGTAAGCGACTTAACCTTCTGCAAAAAAAAAAAAAACATCAATCATTTCATTGGGCTCCTGCTTAGAGGTTGCCAGAAGATGTCTAGAATGGATAATGTTAAAGAGCTTTATAAAGAGACTGGATTTTTGCGATGGCTGATTTGCATTAGTCATAATTTACAATTTGTGCACTAAATGCAAAATGTGATTGATAAGTCTAGTTTGCTAGTTGGTGAAGAAATTGTTGAATGTACACAGCCACTGTGTCCAATGGCCTGCGGAATTTGGTGCCGAAGGGTTACCATCAAAACTCTGCAGCTTCAGAAACTGGTCCATCCTGGATTAGATTCTTGATGAATAAATTGTAATAAGGCTTTATTCATTAAGAAACACAGGTATGTAAGCTGTAATAGAAAAATAGGAGATTGTTAAAAGTTTACACACGGTTAACAATGTTAATAATGACAGGCAGTTTATTTTTTTTACATAAAAAAAAATAATTTTCAGTATTTTGATATTAAAATGAGACTAATTTGGCAGTGTATTTTTTATATACATACAAAGAAAATGCTCTTATGAGTAGATGATTATTATTTATTAGTAGTAAAAAGCCATTGTCTGTCTTATAAAGCAACTGAATTAATCCAATATAAGTAGTAAGTGAAAACAGTGAACATTAAAAACAAACTTGTGTGTTTAACATTAATAAGTCGATAGAATATCAGATCGAATGCATAAAAAAAATGGGAAACAAAAAATTGTCTTCACTTCTGTTTTCTTCACACGCCTTTTGAAAACTGGGGGCAATAAAAAAATTTTATTAACTTTGTCTAGACGTTTGACATGGGACTAAGGTTTCGTAGCGATGAAACATTTCAGTTTAATCTCATTCATCCTGAATTGCCAATGGAACTTGTTGCCATTACAATAACACTTGAAAAATGAAGATTCTAGAATAGCACCGTTGGAATGCAGGCCATGACTGTATGAACCTCAGCTCAATAACTTTAACGCCAGATCCAAAACCTCCTAATGAAGTAAAGAATTTAATATAATATGCAGTTCAAAGGTGTATGATGGGTTTATGGAAAATCATTTGTGAATTTTTAAGGATTTTATATTTAAAAAAAAAAATAAATAATTATTATTTTTTTTTTTTTAACATTTCACCATTTCTAATTACAATATGTAATTGAAGGCTATAATCTCAAAACAATAAGTAACTTCATTTCTAATTATACATCATAGCATTCTTTATTTACTAATATAGTAGTATTCTCTACTTGTACCCCCTTACATATACAACTTTCAAAACCCACTTTATCTACCTTGAGAAATATTTCTTGATGCTGTGGCAATAGAAGCAAATTGCTTGTCTTTCAAAAATAAAAACCTACACCTTAAAAAAATGGTCTCCACTCCAGTCTGTTTTCTTTCTTTTTCATTAAACATTCACATTCACCTTAAGGTTAAAATAACATTTTAATTCAAGTAATCTTCTCTTTTTTTATAAAGATCTGTGCATTGTAATTATTTAATTTCACCTTTTTAATGTTAAAGAATTAAACATCAATAAAAATAGGTTTCCATTCTTAGTAATTTTAAATAAACATAAAACAATTGTCTTCAATTGATTATAATTACTAATTAATGTAAGAGAAGCAATTTGATACCAAGCTCCTTTTTGTTTTCATAGATTTATATTTTCATCTTAGTTCAGTTCCCACTTTTGGTGGTGAAGTCTTCCAGTCTGGGTGATTTAGAGAGTATGGAGTAATTGCTATTACTCATTCTGACCTGGAGTGAAATACAACCAATGAAAGACAGCATATGTCATGAAGCCTATGGAAATAATCTAACCACACAGAATTTGACAGAATTTGATTAATATTTGAAGATATTCAGAACTTGAGGCATATGTGAAGGGATTTGGTATTTCAATAACTTAAAAGAAAAGGTTGATCTGCTAGAAAACTACCAACCACCACAAACCTGTTTAGTTTCATTTCTTACTCTTAGCCCCTCTCCAAAAAATGCCCCCCCCCCCAAAAAAAAACCCTGAGACACTCAATATTAAGTTTGTCTAGACATTTGACAGGTCAGCCAATCAACTTCTCACCCGGTGACCCATTGACAAAGCCTTATTGGGAATAGGTCAGTGATGGAACACTTCACTTTTGTTTGCCTTATTTCTGTTAGCTAATGAAGTGTTTCAAAATCTTCATCTCTTATTCTTTTATTTTCCTGAGAATCTTTTCAATTCACTTTTCTAAAAGTTGATTCAGTTGCTATTCAGTTACTATTTGTCAGTTACTATTTGTCAGTTACTATTTTTCAGTTACTATTTTTCAGTTACTATTTTTCAGTTACTATTTTTCAGTTACTATTTTTCAGTTACTATTTTTCAGTTACTATTTTTCAGTTACTATTTTTCAGTTACTATTTTTCAGTTACTATTTTTCAGTTACTATTTTTCAGTTACTATTTTTCAGTTACTATTTTTCAGTTACTATTTTTCAGTTACTATTTTTCAGTTACTATTTTTCAGTTACTATTTTTCAGTTACTATTTTTCAGTTACTATTTTTCAGTTACTATTTTTCAGTTACTATTTTTCAGTTACTATTTTTCAGTTACTATTATTCAGTTACTATTATTCAGTAACTATTATTCAGTTACTATTATTCAGTTACTATTTTTCAGTTACTATTTTTCAGTTACTATTTTTCAGTTACTATTTTTCAGTTACTATTTTTCAGTTACTATTTTTCAGTTACTATTTTTCAGTTACTATTTTTCAGTTACTATTTTTCAGTTACTATTTTTCAGTTACTATTTTTCAGTTACTATTTTTCAGTTACTATTTTTCAGTTACTATTTTTCAGTTACTATTTTTCAGTTACTATTTTTCAGTTACTATTTTTCAGTTACTATTTTTCAGTTACTATTTTTCAGTTACTATTTTTCAGTTACTATTTTTCAGTTACTATTTTTCAGTTACTATTTTTCAGTTACTATTTTTCAGTTACTATTTTTCAGTTACTATTTTTCAGTTACTATTTTTCAGTTACTATTTTTCAGTTACTATTTTTCAGTTACTATTTTTCAGTTACTATTTTTCAGTTACTATTTTTCAGTTACTATTTTTCAGTTACTATTTTTCAGTTACTATTTTTCAGTTACTATTTTTCAGTTACTATTTTTCAGTTACTATTTTTCAGTTACTATTTTTCAGTTACTATTTTTCAGTTACTATTTTTCAGTTACTATTTTTCAGTTACTATTTTTCAGTTACTATGGTTTAAGTTACTATGGTTTAAGTTACTATTTTTCAGTTACTATGGTTTAAGTTACTATTTTTCAGTTACTATTTTTCAGTTACTATTTTTCAGTTACTATTTTTCAGTTACTATTTTTCAGTTACTTTGGTTTAAGTAAAATGACAACTTTATTTAAAATTGTGGCCATCTTCTTATAAGAACCTTTTTAGAAACTTTAGCAAAATATATTTTCTTTCAAAGAACATGACATAAAAGTGGCTAGTCATATTCAAATATTGATATATTGTATACATTGTTATTTGATTTTAACTTTGAAAACCTAACCAGATTATGTTAGATATAACAATATGTTAGATATAACAAGTACTGACTCATAAGATCACAGGTGTTATAGTCATATTTTTTTTAATTTGTCCAGTCAATTTGTCTATTTTAATATTGAGGATAATTAATAAGTTATAAACAGAGTTGTTTAGACATGTCTGGTAGTTATAAAATAATGAAATGAAAATTAAAACAAAAATGATTCAGCTATTTCCACCCTTCACCTAGTCACATGGCTGCTTAATTTGAAAATGATTAGGGGAAGGAGTGCTTGATGAACACTTCCTAAAATAACTACTGAGAAGGAAATTAAAATTATAAGTTAAGAAAAAAAAAAACATGAAATTCATGAAATAATCAAGAACAGCACAAAACAAAATTGTTTCTTCTAAAAATTAAACTTTAAATGTGTCTTTCTGTAATGGAGATTTTGTTTGCAGTTTTCACAAAAACTCAAAATATTATTTAAAAGGAATATGGTGTTAAATAACCTGGATTATTATGTTTTTGTATTTTGTAATTTACTTTTTTTGCCAAAGTGTAGTATATGCTCTCTCATATGATAGGAAATACTTCTTTACATTTTTATTTCTCTTCAATCTAAAGTTATCCTTTTTTCTTTAGTGCTTGATATTCCCCACGTAAAAATAAAAAAACTGACATAGTGTCTAATTTTGTCCACACGGGGAAGCAAAATCATAGTGGACAAAAATGTAGGCCAGAACACCTGCAGGATTTCTGAAAGGTATGTATTAACAAAGATAGTGATTCTTATGTCATGGACTTCATTACATTTTTTCAGGGTATGCATACTCTAACCTATGGATACTTCCAATTACTGTAGTCTTAAATGAAAGGAGCAAAATATTTAACACGTTCTTCCTATTCTGAGTATTCTTAGAAAGTAAACAGTTAATTATATTTTTAGGTAAGTTCTACTTAAAAGTAGCCCAAACACAATTTGATTGTAAGTCAATGGAAGTAGGTCTTTCATTGTCTACTTGTTTGAGATAGTTTGCACACACGCGCGCACACATTAATGACACAAACAACTAAAAATCTTGGAGCAGAAAGCAACATATTCAACATATGGCACAAAATATCATAGCTTAGAGATTGGGCTACATCAAGTAGTCCATCTTGTAGATTGAGATTTGTTGCCTATAATCAAAATGACATTTTTTTTGCATTTATTAGCATATAACAATGTTTCTCATGTTTTCTCTGGACACAAATATTTTATTTTTTCTGAATTATTAATAATATTAAGAGGGCCGAGTACAGAACCTTGATGGACCCTAAAGTTCTGTACTAAGCTTTTTTACAGGGGAGTCACCACTTATCAAGGCCCGAAGGCCACTCAGGGATAAGGGTTATTGCGTGTACAGTAATCAATGAGATAGTATTGTAGTAATCATTAGTATTGTGGGTTTTGAGTGTCTTACTTAAGGGGGCGGTTTGTTAGGAGTTTGTTTATGTTGGACTTGAAGACGTCCCAGTTGTAGTCAGGTGGGAAACAGGCAAGCGGCAGAGAGTTCCACTGGCGTGCAGTTCTAAAAAAGAAGCTTTGCTCATGGAATCTACGTTTGGATTTAGGCACAGATAAAGAGTGGGGAAAATTGACAGTAGCTCTTTGTCATTGTTATGAAAGCTTTGAACTTCCAAGACACAGCTTCCATAGCAATGACAGAGAGGACTGAGTACAGAACCTTAGGGTGCATCAAGGTTCTGTACTCAGTCCTCTTTTCTTTGCCATTGTGATTGATGCTTTGTGCCGGGGTTCTGCATAGGTTGTCCATAGAAACTGCTTTATGCAGACAACCTTGTCAGCCTTGCTGAATCAATGGATAGACTCCTTCACAAGCTGAATATATGAAAATCACAGATTGAAGGTAAGGGTCTCAGAGTAAATATGGGCAAAATCAAGATACTCTGCAGCCAGCATAATGCTCCAAAATGCAAGTATCCAATACATGGTAGTCGATAAATGGCCAAGAAAACTCCTTAACTTTGATGTCCCTAGAGCCTGTCCAAAAGGTTGACCTGGAAAGAGTTGGAGGTATAACATCAAGCACAACCTGAAACCTCATGAGTTAACAGAAGCATTTACAATGGATTGAATCGAGTAGACACCCTTGAACTCTGAACAAACGGTAATAAATGTGAAGTAGTAGTAATATAAAAAGTATTTATAATTTTTGTTTTTATTCGTTCAAATAACTTTTGAATAAAATTTACTCATTACTTATACTAAAATAAATGCAAAATCTAAAACTGAACTTGAATTTGTGTGCCTTTATTGCACAGGTTGAGATCATCCACTTGTTGTCTGTCCAAATTTGATGCTGGCCACAGGTTTATTCTTGGTTATTGCTTTAGCAAATGAGTTTTTCTTCCCAATTACAACTTTGTTTTTAAAATTACGGTTTCAAGCTTGCAATCAGAACAAGAGTTATTTCTAACCAAATAAAAACAAAAAACACTGATTCAGTAAAAATCCTGACTATATCCAAAACCTGATTGAATAAAAAAAAAAAAATTCTATCCGAACCGATAGTTTACAATTAGCTTAGAGCCTAAAGGGCCATCTCTGTCTCTGAGACTAACAAAAACCAGACATTTCTCTCTGCTTATTTTATTGAAATATATATATATATATATATATATATTTTATCATTTGGGATATGTCACACACTAATTAAACTTGAGAATTATTGGCTGTTAAATCACTGGATATTAAACAGGTGTTTAGTCTATCAGCTTAAGTGAACCTACAGCTGTGTGATCTTAAGTGGATGATAAATCTCAGTCTGGAAGCCTTTAAAGGATTACTTTTTTTTTTTTTTTTTTTTTTTTTTGTAATGATTGAATGGCTTCTCATTTTTTAGATGGTCAAATCTAATGAGATTTTTTTACATGACTGGTCTATTGTTTGCAAATCTGTGATATGAAAACTGACTCCAAATTTGACCATACATCATTTTTATTTTTTTAAGTTATCTTAATTAGATATTAAAACTCTTGAAACATTAAAAAAATTAAAAACCAAACTGTTAATTTTAGGGTATTTTTGCCTGTTATCCATTATGCCAACATCCATTTCTTTAGTAAATACCTTGATTTAATACAAATGATGCAAGACATATATGACAAAAATAGAATTAAAAAGATAGCAAGGAACATTTCTTTTACTAAAAGAATAAGTTATTTCCCTTAGATATTTCTTTAAAGGTGACAATTTAAGAATTGTAAACTATTGGATTAGGTTAAATATTTTCTTGAATAAATTATAACAAAGTATGTTAGTCTATTGGAAATAATTTCGTACAATAATAACAAATGAAAACTAGTTAGTCATCAGTTTAATATGTCATCTTAAATGCTCGTTAGGTCCGACACTTAACATTCAGTCAAATTTTGTATCTGATATTGTAGGTGTGTCATTTTAATAGACTAATCCATAGTAGCAACAACAGGCTTAGCACACATGCATATTAAAATTAACTTTACTCTGGAATGCGATATAAACTGGCTCAGTTTCTTTTCCAGAGAATCTTTGCAATTAATTTCAATGAATTATTTCAATTTCTTTTTTACCAGATGCAAAAATTTCAATCATTACAAAAATATATATGAAAAACCTTTAAGAAATAATGTGGCAGCAGTACATCTTGGGTCAAATCTCATATGTGTCAGGTACTTTATAGAATTGTAGGATGATCCAATTCTTTTCAGCGACCTTAGCAACAGATTGCATTATGCAAATGAAAAAGATAAAACAGACCTTTTAAATGTAAAAAAAAAGAACCCCAAAAAACAAAAAGGCAACAAATAAATTTCATTTCATTTCATTTCACAACTAAATGCAAATTACCTAACATATGTTAGCTTGTAAATTACCTAACATATGTTAGCTTGTAAATTACCTAACATATGTTAGCTTGTAAATTACCTAACATATGTTATCTTGTAAATTACCTAACCTATGTTATCTTGTAAATTACCTAACCTATGTTATCTTGTAAATTACCTAACCTATGTTATCTTGTAAATTACCTAACCTATGTTATCTTGTAAATTACCTAACCTATGTTATCTTGTAAATTACCTAACCTATGTTATCTTGTAAATTACCTAACCTATGTTATCTTGTAAATTACCTAACCTATGTTATCTTGTAAATTACCTAACCTATGTTATCTTGTAAATTACCTAACCTATGTTATCTTGTAAATTACCTAACCTATGTTATCTTGTAAATTACCTAACATATGTTATCTTGTAAATTACCTAACATATGTTATCTTGTAAATTACCTAACATATGTTATCTTGTAAATTACCTAACATATGTTATCTTGTAAATAACCTAACATATGTTATCTTGTAAATAACCTAACATATGTTATCTTGTAAATAACCTAACATATGTTATCTTGTAAATAACCTAACATATGTTATCTTGTAAATAACCTAACATATGTTATCTTGTAAATAACCTAACATATGTTATCTTGTAAATAACCTAACATATGTTATCTTGTAAATAACCTAACATATGTTATCTTGTAAATAACCTAACATATGTTATCTTGTAAATAACCTAACATATGTTATCTTGTAAATAACCTAACATATGTTATCTTGTAAATAACCTAACATATGTTATCTTGTAAATAACCTAACATATGTTATCTTGTAAATAACCTAACATATGTTATCTTGTAAATAACCTAACATATGTTATCTTGTAAATAACCTAACATATGTTATCTTGTAAATAACCTAACATATGTTATCTTGTAAATAACCTAACATATGTTATCTTGTAAATAACCTAACATATGTTATCTTGTAAATAACCTAACATATGTTATCTTGTAAATAACCTAACATATGTTATCTTGTAAATAACCTAACATATGTTATCTTGTAAATAACCTAACATATGTTATCTTGTAAATAACCTAACATATGTTATCTTGTAAATAACCTAACATATGTTATCTTGTAAATAACCTAACATATGTTATCTTGTAAATAACATATGTTATCTTGTAAATAACATATGTTATCTTGTAAATAACATATGTTATCTTGTAAATAACCTATGTTATCTTGTAAATAACCTATGTTAGCTTGTAAGTAACCTAACATATGTTAGCTTGTAAGTTACCTAACATGTGTTATCTTGTAAGTTACCTAACATGTGTTATCTTGTAAGTTACCTAACACGTGTTATCTTGTAAGTTACCTAACACGTGTTATCTTGTAAGTTACCTAACACGTGTTATCTTGTAAGTTACCTAACACGTGTTATCTTGTAAGTTACCTAACACGTGTTAGCTTGTAAGTTACCTAACACGTGTTAGCTTGTAAGTTACCTAACACGTGTTAGCTTGTAAGTTACCTAACACGTGTTAGCTTGTAAGTTACCTAACACGTGTTAGCTTGTAAGTTACCTAACACGTGTTAGCTTGTAAGTTACCTAACACGTGTTAGCTTGTAAGTTACCTAACACGTGTTAGCTTGTAAGTTACCTAACACGTGTTAGCTTGTAAGTTACCTAACACGTGTTAGCTTGTAAGTTACCTAACACGTGTTAGCTTGTAAGTTACCTAACACGTGTTAGCTTGTAAGTTACCTAACACGTGTTAGCTTGTAAGTTACCTAACACGTGTTAGCTTGTAAGTTACCTAACACGTGTTAGCTTGTAAGTTACCTAACACGTGTTAGCTTGTAAGTTACCTAACACGTGTTAGCTTGTAAGTTACCTAACACGTGTTAGCTTGTAAGTTACCTAACACGTGTTAGCTTGTAAGTTACCTAACACGTGTTAGCTTGTAAGTTACCTAACACGTGTTAGCTTGTAAGTTACCTAACACGTGTTAGCTTGTAAACTTTTAGAACTTACACCGAACTTGCATCAGATTTGATTCATTGATATTTAGTTCTCACTAACAATTTTGTCTTTTTCCTTTCACATTTCTTTTACAAAGTCTATTTCTTGCACATGTACAGACTTGAACAATCCTTCATTGTATGCCTCAGGAATGTTATTCCATTCAACTTCAAGCACCTCGCAGTGCGTATATTGTTGTTTTACAATTTGCGCTAACGTGATTACGCAGACACTTTCTATCAGATTTAGGTTAGGACTTTTGGCTCACATACTGCTCTTTCATTTCTTGGTTGTATGACAATATTGTTGAAAACTCATATTTTCCAACTATAGCTATCATGCAAAACCTCATTATGGATCTTCACATATATATATATATATATATATATATATATATATATATACATACACACACATACTAGCATGGGTGCCCGGCGTTGGCTGGTGTTTGGATAAGTGTGTTGAGCAAAAAAAAAAAAAAAGTGGTAGTAGAAAAGCAGGCTCGAACCCGTACTGCAAAGGAGGAAAAGAATGTGAAAATGTGACATCTTTGCTGTTACCACCACTGCCAAACCAGAAGTGACGTAGGTTTAAATTAAGGCTAGCCAATCGAAAAGAAGGGATGATTTTCGAAAATATTGGTGAAAAAAGCAACCCCTCCCTGTAGAAAAGTGTTCAGTTGAGGCTGAAGAAATTAATTTTTTAGGCAATGTTTCAGCATTTGTTGTCTGAAGGGTCGAGCTTCAAAACGATATTGATCTTGTGAAAATCAGTCGCCTCTGTCGAAAGTTTTAGGCAGACATGCAAACATACATACATAGATTTATATATTTGTAGCTCAAATTTTCGACCCAAACCGATTACAATGCTTGCTCTATCTCTGAATACCCTTTATGTAAAATTTCAAATGTTTAGACCAGAAATTGTCTGAGTAATTTGGTAGATACCGCAGAGGTAAATTCTTTTTAAACTTTGACCCCTATTATGACCCTGTAGTATTTATTGTTTTGGGCTCAAATAAAGTTAAGTAAGATCTATATTGTTTCCATATTTTTGTTTAATCTATTTGTCTATATATCTATAAAAGTGAAAGTGTCTGTCTGTGTACATTTCCCTATGCAATAACTCTGTCAATTTTAAGTCCACAGACTCAAAATTTGATATACAGTGTACTGAGATTTGGGAAAATCTTTGATCGGTTTTCAGCCGAAAATTTGGCTGTTAAGGGGTCAACATTCACGATTTGACCTTTGAGAACTCTACCAAACTCCTCCGCCAATTTTGTGTCTAAACACTTGAAATTTTAGATATAGGTTCCTTGGACATGGATCTTAATAACTTGATTTGAGCCCAAAACAATAAATACATGTGTGTGTATGGAGATATATATATATATATATATATATATATATATATATATATATATTCATACACACACACACACACACTATATATATATATATATATATATATATATCCATACACACACTATATATATATATATATATATATATATATATATCCATACACACACTATATATATATATATATATATATATCCATACACACACACACACTATATATATATATATACATATATGTATATATATATACATACACACACTATATATATATATATATATATATATATATATATATATATATATATACCCATATATATACATGTCTGTGTAGACAAAAGATTCTGAGACATCAGTTGGAGATATTCATTGATTTAAAACCACCTGAACAGTGAGAATTTTTTTTTTTTTTTTTTTTTTCTCCACTGTTCTTCCAACTGAAACCAAAATTCCCCTCTTCCCTCATTCGTTTTCTTAGTTTTTAATCTATCATTCTGACGTTTCCTCTTAGAGGGTCAGACGATAAGGCCTTAGGGAAAATTTTAATTTCACCTGCCCATTTCTTGTTTTTTTTTTTTGGTATTTAAATTAAATTATGTTTCCTCTGAAATTTCTCCTTCCATTCTGCTGTACCAAAAATTTACTTATATATATATATATGTTTATATATATATATATATATATATAGTGTGTGTGTATGGATATATATATATATATATATATATATATATATATATAGTCTGTGTGTTTATATTAGTGGTGGGACGATTAATCGGAATCGTTAATCGTAAGAATCGTGTATTTTGGGAGGTATCGGAATCGCATCGTTAAAAAATACCTTAATTTTCCGATTCCTTCATTACGATTCTTTTAGTCTGATGTTGAAAAAAAGAAAAAAAATTCCTGATATTTCTAACCGCAAGAGAGAAATAAAAAGAAACCAAAGAAATTCATTATTAACAGGGCAATGCTTAGTGCCCCTCCCTTACAAGGTCCATTCATTCAGATCTATTGTAATAATAAACTACAAAAGAGTTAACTTGAAAAGAAGTATGCAGGGCTCTACATTGCGAGTAAAAATAAAAAAAACGCTTATCTTTTTGGCGATTGTTTTTTTTTACTGACAAATCTTCTAATACTGAATGAAAATGCTTTTTCAACTTATATTTTCTTAAAATAAAACCAGCAAAGTCAAATTATTTAAACAGTAAAAGGTTTAATAGAACAATATACTTTTTTTTTATTTTTTTAAAAGAAGGCTTTTGAAAGAAATATCTCTAAAATGAAATTGATCATGTTGTATTATTTCGCAAAGTTTTGACAGTAGTCGGTTTCTTTTGAAGTTTCAAAAAAATCGACCCCATACCTATCTCTTCCAAACCTAAAGTTATTAAATAACCCCTTCGTTAATTTAAGGGTAATTAATTCAATTCAGTCAAGTTTTTTTTTTTTTTAATTTCATTGAAATAAAATCCATTATTTTTTTTTTTCTCCAGAAAGATAAAACCCTGAATTTGATTATATTAAAAGCAGAATAATATAATCTTTTTTCTAGAATTTTAAATTGAAAATTAAAAGTGTTTTGCGCAGTTTTTTGCCGAACGAAAAAGAAATTAATATATATTTTTTTAAAAGGTTTTGTAATCAATTAATTTTTATGTCTAAATAATATTTACGATTAATTAAATAATTTCATTTTAAAAAGTATTTATAAATAGAATTTTACTAAGGACTTATAGTTTAGCAATATTGAACCGCATCAACCATGTGTGAATTGAACACAGTCAACCAAAAAAAAAAATTCAAAAGAAAATGCGGGTTTGTATTACTGTACACATAGATTCGAAAAAGTTGTCAAAAAACAAATATATAACAAATAAATGTTATCAAAGGCAAGATAAGTTATTTTTCTACCTAACTGGATATATTTTTCGGGTTTTTATTCAATGTAACATGTTTATTCAGCTCGAAAAGCATACAGTGTTTACCGATGTATTGGAAAATTCAAAATGGCGCCCGACACTCTCTTTAACACGGTAAGTTCAGGAAAAGATGTTATAAATAATAAACTATACAAAATACTGCTAGAAACTCGCTCAATATATGTTACCGTGACATATTTTGACATATATTCAGTGTTTTTTAATAGTATTTTGTCTAGTTTATTATTTATAACACCTTTTCCCGAACTTACCATGTTAAAGAGAGTGTCGGGCGCCATTTTGAATTTTCCAATACATCGGTAAACACTGCATGCTTTTCGAGCTGAATAAACATGTTACATTGAATAAAAACAAAATAAATTACCCAGTTTGGTAGAAAAGTAACTTATCTTGCCTTTGATAATATTTGTTTGTTATATATTTGTTTTTTGACAACTTTTTCGAATCTATGTGTACAGTAATACAAACCCGAAAATGCATATTTGCATTTCATTATGTAAACTTTGATACATTGGTTTCAAAAATTAAATTCTATAAGTTTTTTTTGTTAACTACCGGTTGGTACAATTTACCGCCCCATCCCTTTATATTTTTTTCTTTTTGTCTTTTTTAGCGGATTATTTTCAATTAATTACCCAAATAAGTGACTAGCTTTAAAACAAAATTTAATAGTAAATTATTTGTTTACAGAAAAAATGAATTTTCTAATATGGCCCAAAGTCCAAAAAAAAGTCTTTTTGAAGATGATGAGTTGAAAGCCATTTGCAAAGTCTGTCAAATTAAAATATCGCGAGGAATAAAACCATCTAACATGACCACAACCAACATGTTAAAACATTTAACTATGAAGCATCCAAATAAATTGGAGGAGCAAAATAAAAAAGAAAAGGAACAAAAAATTACCAACTAGTCACTCAGAGCAGTTTTATTAGTGAGGGTCGAAATCGCAGTGTCTTTTCTTTTTTTTTTTTTTTTTTTGCCTACGTCACCATCTAAGTGTCACCATTTTTTTTTTAACCCTCCTTAACTTCAAAGAGTAAATACAATATATACAACTAAAAAAATAATTTTTGAAAATGCTGATTCCATTCATGAAAAATTCTTTTAACTAGAAATTAAAACTTAGGTAAAGATAGCTGACTGACAGCAACAGGAGCACTGGTTAACTACTGAACCACGTGGAAAGGTGTGGGGGGGAGGAAAAAAAGGAAATTAAATGATGATAATAAATTATGATAACCGTCTTTGAAAGGCACTAAACTCCTAAAATTTACTTCTTTAAAATTTTAGGCGGCACTCCCCGGCGATTTTAAAGCACTCTCTCTCTCTCTCTCTCTCTCTCAAAAAACAAAAAAAAAAGATTTCATTTTTAAGTTTGGGAAAGATATATTTATTATAACCAAATTCCTGTATGAAGGCTGGATCTACTTTATTGGACGTTAATTTGTGAGATAAGTAATTTTTGAATGTTTAATATGTTTTTAAAGTTTCAATTATCAATTAAATTTTTTTTAATTGCATTTATTTTTCAATTTATTTAAAAAAAAAAAACAGGGTTTTAAATGTATTTTTCAAGGTAACAAGCTTCGAAAGAAGTCTAATAAAAAAAAAATCACTTAATTTTTAATTTTGAAAACCCTGAGAATTTTATTATTAAAAAAATATTGAAATGTGACATTGTTTTATTTAACATTTCTATTAGTTCAATTAATTTTCTTTCAATAATTCATTTCACTCAACAAACTTCATCATTTTTTGTTTGTTTTTTTAAAATCTTTTTCTGTAATTTTGGTAATTATGTTTGCTCAATTTTATCTAGTATTTCATTTGTTTTTTATAGTGGTATCGTTTTTATATGTGTTCCTTTGATATACCCTATTTCAAAATTAGTTTGGCTAAACTTATTCTTCACGTTAGAAACAACGTGTAAAAGCAATGAAAAAGTAAGAAAAAATAATAGGTGTTAACTACTCCTTGTGAATTATGGAGGTCTGAAGAACTGCCGTCACAAATACAACTATCAATAGCTAAACAAAAAATCGTTTTTGAAATTCCTTTAATTGTAACTTTTCGCTATACCTACCTTTTGGTATAAAACACAAAAACTTTCGATTAATGGTATTTCTCATATATGGTCGTTAACTTTGGAAAGGTTATTTTGTATCTACGGCACCATGTCACGTGGTATATTGTTTTTTTTTTCATTACGCACGTTCATTTATAAATTATTAAATCAAATATTTATCTTTTTTTATATTTAATTAGTATATATTTTCTTTCTCTTCCGCTATATTTCTTTTTATTTAATTCATTAAATCTGTTAATTATGAGAACCAAAATAATGAATCGTGTGTATTTATTCTCTAATTTTCTTGTTTTTCTTCTGTTATATAAATTCTATTTTATTTGTTTTTTCTCTGAAGGATAAATTCTATTTTCTTTGAGTTTTTTTTTCTGTATTCCAATTAAGTAAAATAAATTTTCTCTAAAATAAATTTTGCTAAGTTTTCCGTTTAGTTTACTATATAATAATTTTATTTAAACCAAAACACGACGGTGTAGACATAAAATATCTCTTCCAAAGTTAGGGAACATATTTGGGAACTAGCGACCATAAGTATAAAACTACCTGGTATATTTCAAAACAATAAATTCCCTAGGAATCGGAATCGTACTTGGTATTGGAATCGTTAATCAATATTTTCCTGGAATCAGAATCGGAATCGTATAAAAATTAGGAATCGTCCCAACACTAGTTTATATATATATGTGTGTGTGTATGTATATGTAAAGGACGAATGAACTCTTTTTCTGGGTCAACGGCCAACTAGCACCGTGTATATTTGTGTGTGTGTGTGTATATGTGTATTGGGGTAGAGAGGGCTCCCATAAGCCGTGGTGAAGGCAACCTTTCTAGGAGAAGCAAATCTCTAATTTAAAAAACCATAAAGCGGAAGACCAGTACCCGCATTAAGCTGGTCTGCAGTTTAATTTGTTGCTGGCTATCTTGCTCTTGCTTGTTGCTGGATCTCAACATTTTGAACCGAGAGAGAGACTTAGCTGTCGTACAAAGCTATACAAAGCTAAGACTCTGTAACATCATATTTGTATAGATATTCCCTCAGACATTTGGGCTCATGGATTTTAAATGTCTGAGGGAGTGGCACTCGTCTGACAAGACGTTGCAATCATCATGTATATGTGTGTGTATGTATGTGTATGTATGTATATATATGTGTATATGTTTGTATGTATATATATATATGTGTATGTATGTATTTTTTTAAAATTCAATTTTCACCCCAAACAAGGCACAGTGCCACTTTGAAGCAGGGGGCTACTATTAGGGACTTAATTAGCGGGGTTATTATGAAGTGAGATGAGTAGAAAGATGTTTGTTAACATTACACTTGAACTTCTGCATATCATTGCAGTTGGGAAAGCAGAATCCCGGAAGGGAGTTCCAAAGACCCGCAGTTCTGGAGAAGAAACTATTGGAGTAAAAGGCTTTCTTGCACCTAGGGATCTCTACTGTAAAGGGATGAGACTTAGTAGCTTGTCGGGTTTGTCGGGGGTAGTTACGTCGGGGAGGTACAAGTGTTTGCAGTTCGTCAGAGCATTCACCATTAAAGTATTTGTAGAACAGGCAGAGGGATGCAACATCTCGTCGATGGGACAGAGGCTGAAGCCTAGATGACAGTTCAGGACCTATCAGGTTGGCGACTCTCTTTTGAACCCTGTCCAGGAGCGAGAGACAAGCAGCAGATGCACCAGCCCAGATGTGACAACAGTACTCCATACATGGGCGAATGGTTGCCTTATAGAGGTATAGGATACTGTCAGGCGTAAGTAGTTTTCTAGCACGGTAAAGGGAGCCAACCTTCCTTGCAGCAGCCCTGGCAATGCTCTCAATGTATCTATTCCAGTTCATATTCCCTGTAAACGTTAGGCCGAGGAGTTTAAAAGAAGTACTTTCAGGCAATGTGTTCTTGGCCATTGCTATTGGTGGTAGAGAAGGTTTCTTGTAGTTATTGAAGGAAACAAGCTTAGTCTTAGCAGCATTGAATGTGACAAACCATTTTTGTCCCCATTCCACTACGGATTGGAGGTCATCCTCTAGAGTTTCTGCCATTTCCTTGGATATGTGTTCATTTGTTTTCCCCTCATATCTGTTATAGAGAGTGGTGTCATCGGCAAATATACCCATCTCCGAAACAATTTTATCAGGGAGGTCATTTATGAATATCAGGAATAATAGAGGTCCAAGGATAGACCCCTGAGGTACTCCCGCATTTATGTCATATTGTTTGGATGTACGGCCGTCGAGGACAACTTTGATTTTTCTATTATTTAAGAAGGATTTAATTACATTATGAATTCTTCCAGTGATTCCATATGATCTATGTGTATGTATATATATGTATGTATATGTATGTGTATATATATGTGGGCAAAATCAAGACTTCAAGACAAGGTGTTGATGGCAACAAAAAATGTATTTCTTTTTACAATTGTTTCAATGTCTAGTTTCACAATTTCAAGTATTATATCGTTTGAAAATTTTCAAAACCATTTCTTTAGACTTTATGAATAAACACACTGTAGGCAATGTAGCATTTTTTGAATAGAGAAAAAAAAGGCGGTGGGGGGAAAAACATGCGAGAAACATTTACCTTGGTTGTGGTTACGGAAAAGCCCATTTAAATATTAATGTATCACCTAATTTTCATATCCGTATTTAAGAACAGAGTTATGTGAAGTTTTTATGGGAAGCCCTAAGCCATTTAAAAAAAAAAATTTTTTTAATATATCCCATTAGTTGGGTTCCTAAATTCCTTTATTCCCCAGTGATTGATTTTTTGTAAAAAGAATTTTTAAAAGTTAAAGGTAACGTGTTCAAGTATTGTTTTATTGATTTTAAGAGGGAGAGACTAGTTAGTATATATGTTATTGATGATTATATCAATTTTTTATGGGTATATTAGTGAATAAGCTTTCTATATCAAGAGGGGATGCTTTTATTGCTCGGTCCCTGTGGTTTTAGGATATTTAATAATTGTGTGGCTTAAACACGATATTTACAAGGTAGATATGGGCTGATAAGGATTTTTGTTAAGTAATAAATTGGAATAGTCATTTGTGATATGATAGGTCGGAGAGAAGAATTAGATTTATGTATTTTAACCGTTTATTAATCAGGTTTGTAATCTCCATTAATTTTGGGAAGTTGGTAATTACATGCATTATCAGCAATGATGAGTCTGTTAATTTATGTCTTTAATTTATTCGTAGGATTGTTAATTTAAAAAAAATGATGTGGTCAGTTCTGATATAAATCGATCCTCATACAAATAAAGGTAAAGAATTTTTTTTTTTACATGGAGTTCACAACTTATCAAGGCCCAATGGCCACTCAAGGATAAGGGTTATTGTGTGTACAGTAATCAAAGGGATAGTGTAGCAATAGTATTGGAGAATTGGTAAAGTGTCATTACTTGGGGGGGGGCGGTTCATCAAGAATTTGTTTGTGTTGGACTTGAAGACATCCAGGTTGAAGTCGGGAGGGAAACAAGCAAGCAGAACAGTTCCACAGGCGTGCAGTTCTAAGAAAGAAGCTTTGTTCATGGTATCTACGTTTTGATTTAGGCACAGATAGGGAGTGGGGAAAATTATTGATGGTGGTTTCAGCTAGTCGGGTGTTTTTTGAAAAAGATTGGCGAGGGGGGACCAGAGAATGGAGCTCAGACGAGCACCTGCAATGGAAATAACGATAGAACAATGACAGGCTTGCTACGTCTCTTCTGTGGGAAAGAGGTTGCAGGGTAGAGAAAAGGGCATCCCCCACCAAGCCACGGAGTCTATTTTGTACTCTGTCAAGGCAGGATAGGCTGTTTTTAGCAGCCCCCGCCCAGATGTGGCAGCAGTACTCCATCTTTGGACGTACTTGGCTCTTATATAGATAGAGAATTGCATCATTAGTGAGATATCTTCTGGAGCGATAGAAAGATCCCACCATTTTCCCAGTGACCTTGGCCACAGACTTGATGTATGTGTTCCATTTAAGATCAGGTGTAAAGGTCAAACCCAAGAGCTTATCAAAGCCTGCGGCCTCCCTTAGACGAGAGCCATCCATTTCAATTGATGCCAGATGGGGATCAAAGCGTTTATGATGTAGAGATAGGAGCTTGGTCTTAGATGCATTAAAGGTAACTAGCCACCTCTTTCCCCACTGTACCACGTGCTCAAGATCAGATCAGAGAGAACATCATCATTTACGGCCTTTGATGTGTTGCCATAGATGGTCATGTCATCAGCATAGATGTCGACGAAAGATTTTAGTATGTGTTTTGGGAGATCATTGATGTAGATTAGGAAGAAAGTTTGGCCCAGTATGGACCTCTGAGGGACTCCAGCATTAATACTGTGGGCCTCTGATTTCTGCTCATCAACGACTACTCTTATGAGTCTATCTGAGAGAAATGACTTAATGATAGAGAAAACATTTCCAGTTATATCGTAGCTGGAAATCTTGTGAAGTAGGCCTTTATGCCAAACCTTATCGAAGGCCTTTGATATGTCGAGAGCAATTGCCCTAGAAATGAAGCCTTTGTCAAGAGATTCGCTAATCCTATGAGATATAACTGTTAGCACATCTGCTGTAGATCTAGCAGAGCGGAAATCATATTGCGTGTCGCTAAGAAGGTTATTTCTGCTGAGGTGGTTGACTACTTTTCTATTGTGGACTCCAGCAACTTACTCATGACACACAGGAGACTTATTGGTCTGTACTGAGTGGGGGATGACTTATCACCTGTATTCTTAAATACGGGGTATACTGATGAGGTTTTCCAGGGTGTTGGGAAGCACTTCTCCTTAAGGCAACGCTTAAACAGTTTGGAAAGTATGGAGGCAAGTTCTGGTTATAATTTTTTTAACACTATAATTGGAATACCGTCGGGACCAGTTGCTTTACTGGAGTCAAGGTTCTTGATTAGCTTGGCGACCTCACGCACAGATATTTGTATGTTGAATAGCGTGTTGTCTGTTATAGGAGGGAATATGGGGAGTTGATGGCCTTCGTCACACGGTAGAATTTGCCGCAAAGTTTTTGGCAAATAGTTTGGCCTTGTCGTATGCTGTTGAGATGACCTCTGGTCCATTGATAATGGTTGGGATAGAACGCACGTTTCTGTTCAAGATCCTATTTGCTATTTGCCAGAACTGGTGGGAACCAAGCTGCTGCTCAGCTACTTTGGACTGAACGGATTGCGCATATAGTTCTCTTGCATTTTTTATTACTCTTTTTACAGTGGTTGCTGGCGGTTCTGAAAGCAGCTTTAGTCTCAGTGCATCTATTACGTTGGTAGCTATGGAAAAAGTGATTTCTGTGCAAGATGGCAGCAGCACATTCTGGGGAGAACTATGGCTGGCTGTTAGGTTTTTGTTGGAATTTTTTGGATGGTATGAATTGGTCTATGCCTACAAGTAACCATTCGGTCAGGTCTGATACTATAGAGGACACATCCTTTTTAAACATGGAATGGAGAGGGAGATCAGATATGAATGTACGGAAGCTATCCCAGTTCGCCATAGAGTATCGGTATACAGTACGGTGGAGAGGTACGTCTGTAGATTTATTATATTTCATTTTTATCTTAACAGATACAACGCAGTGGTCGGAGGATCCCAGAGGAGATAGAACGGAACATGAGCATAGCTCAGAGGAAGTGGATAGAAAAAGGTCTAGGAGGCTTGCGAACTGATCGGTACTATCAGGCACACGGGTGGGCTCGCGGACAATCTGAGTGAGGTCATAGGCAATGGCAAAATCATGACAGAACCTCCCCTCATCATCAGTCTTACTTGAGTGGGTCAGCCATTCCACATTATTGAAGTCACCGCAAATGTGACTGTTAGCCGAGGGATGAGCAGACCGGATGTGGTCAATTTTTCTGATATACTCTTAAAGACAGTAACTCCACTGTTGTGGGGGCAATAGAGGGCAAATATAAATGCGGTGGTGTAAGCAAGTGCAACCCGGAAGCACATATAAGGTAGATTAGGGTCTTCTCTGGATATATCCCTGCCACATGGGAAGCCATCTTTAATGTAGGCACATATTCCATGCCCGTGGCGATCTTGGGGGACAGATTTAGATGTTAGGTTAGAGTATCCTTTAATTATGAACTCATCTAGGGGGGGTGATCGGCCCTATTCCAGTTTCGCTTTGCCCAAAATGGATCGGGATCTTTACCCATTGATTTGTACATTATTTGTGATACAGGTAAAATAACAATTTTCAATTAAAAACTTAACATCAAGTTTGAATAGATTTGGAGAAAGTTTTTGTTTCCTTCAAGATTCCAAGTGGATTCTTTCTTAAAAACGAAATATAATTTTTTTTTCATTAAATGCTTTGTGAATACCCATATTTAAAATATCTATCAAATCTGTGTACAAAGTTGTAAAATTGAGTGTACAGAAATTCCCTGCTGCAGATATATACATGGATTTGACATAAGACATCTGGCTGTTTGGTAATCACTATTAAATTGAAAAACAAACTTTCCCAATTGTTAAAACATACTTTACTGGCTCATATTACTGATGTTTCAGTCAATGTGATCTTCGTCAGAGTATAAAATGATGTTGGCCAATTTATGAAAAATTAAATTTATTTTTTTTTTATGAGAAAACTGATTTTCACGTATACATTTTACTTTATTGGATTATCGCATTTTTGTAGGATTGTTTTAAAAAAGAACCATTGATGGTTTTTATGCGACTGCTTATAGTCTTTGTCTCTCCCTCTTTTTGTTTCACTGTCTTTCTGTTTCTCTTATCTCTTTCTCATGTATAATCTGGATGTGTTTGTTTATAAAATTGTTTTTGTCTATGAATTGAAAATATTCCATTATGAAATGCTCTGTTGTGCTTTTCTTCAATCATTTCTAGAGCAATAGCTCTTGACATATCAAAGTCTTTTAATAGTGTGACATAAAGGTCTTTCACAAGATTTCCAACTACAGAATAGCTGAAAATGTCCCCTCAGTTATTACATCCTTTCCCTCTGATTGACTTGTAAGAGTAGTCGATGGGCAGAAATCAGAAACTCATATCAACGCAGGCATCCCTCAGGGTTCCTTCCTGGGTCCAACTCTCTTAATCTTCATTAATGATCTCCCAAATCACATTTATGCAGATGACACCACTAACGCTTCAAAGGCTGAAAATGACAGATATTTCTGATTCTCTTCTGAGCATGTGGTGTAATGGGGAAAAAGGTGGCTGGTTAATTTTAATACATCTAAAACCAAACTTCTCTTTTTATCACAATCGTTCTGAGCCCCATATGGCCCCAATTGAAATGAATGGCTCTCGTCTTGTAAGCATCAGGTCTTGACAAACTTCTGTGATTTTCACTCCTGATCTGAAATGAAACAACTAGATCAAATCTGTTGCCAATGTCGCTGGATAAATGGTGGGATCATTCTACCATTCCAGTAGGTATCTCACTACCTATGCAATCCTCCACCTGTAAAAGAGCGAACTACGTCCGAAAATGGAATACTGTTGCCACATCTGGGCATAAGTTACTTGCTGCATCCTATCCTGCCGCCTTAGTAGTTCAAAATTGGCTTTGAAACTTGGTAGGAGATGCCCTTCTCTCTTTCCCACAGAAGAGATGTTCTGAGCCTGTCTTTGCTCTATCGTTACTTTCATGGCAAGTGCTTGTCTGAGCTCCAATCTAATTTCCCTTCTTGCCAACCTTTTACTAGACCACTCGACTAGCTACAACCTCTATCAACAATTTCCCACACTCTCTATCTATGCTTTAATATTAATTTTACTCATTCTACGCCATAAATTACGACACTACCTCCTTGCATTCATTAATCCTTATCCTTGAGTGGCCTTGGGACCTTGATAAGTGGTGATTTCCTTGTAATAAAAAAAAAAATACTAACAGAAGAAAATGTTTTTTCAAACTTGCTGTTTTCTCGTTCTATCTTTATTTGTTCAGGTTAAAATAAATCATGTTTGGAAAGTAGTTAACTTAATTAAAACAAGGTATTTTTCTTTTTACTGTTTTACTGGCTGTATTTTAAACATACCCGTTCGATCATAACCACAAGTTTGATTAAATTAAAAAAATTCATCAACTGTAGCATATTCATTAAAGACATTCTTCTTACATTTTATAAATGACATCAGCTGAAATATTGTGAAAATAGTAATCAACATGAACCCAACATTTTAGAACTAAACTCTTTTCACACACACTCACACTCTAATACTTATGAAAACTTTACTCCAGTTGTTTTACACTAATTGTAGCTTGATAAATTGTTGACAATTTTGTTGCTGTAATAACTACTTGTATAATTGGCCCAACCAGTCCGAACAACTTGCACCTATTACTCAGATGTGATGCACAACTTTTCTTCTTTCTAGTTTTGTTTTAATCAATCAGCCGTGTACGAATTGGCATTGTACATTGGCCGTGTACGAATTCAACTGGATTTCAACTGAACGCCGGATATAGTACAATCAAATTTTTTTTTATTTGATCGTTTTTTTATTATTTGAATGATTTAAAGTATTATTCTCATCTTAATTAAAGTATTATTCTCATCTTGGTTGTTATTGGCACAACTTTTCAGCAACATTATATAACAACGAAGGAGGTGAATGACTTCAATTTGATTTAAATGCATCCCCTCAAATTTTGGAATATTTTTTATCAAATTTGGGAAACTTTCAAGCTAAACCCTTTTTTAATCTATGGAGATTGTCCTTGTTCCATCAGTCATGACCAGAAAGAAGTGTTAATTTTTATTATTCTTAGTTATTATCGCTTATAGCAAGGATTGAACCGCCAACATCTAGAAGACCACCAGTTAGAACTGAATACTGTACATTCACAACATAAGGATTTAATGGCGTTGCTTAACAATCATTAAAACAGCAGACCTAATTTCCTTTTCTGTTTCGTTTACAAATAAATGGATCAGAATAGAAGCATTTTAATATGTATGTATATTTGTATTAAAAATATATTAAAATGTTCAAAAATAAATGAAAAAAATTATTACTGAATCGGAAATTATGTTAAAAGGAATAATTTTCTGAAAACTTCAGAGCTGTAGAGTCGATAACCCAAACATGGACTGCTGAAATTTTAAAAGGTCTGATTTTGAATTTAAAAAAATCTTCCTGCTCCATTGATAATAATTTATGTATACTTTATATTTATTTAAAAAATACTATTTAACCAAAAAAAAAAACAAAAAGGATTTTAAAAGACCCTGACCAATGCCGGATGAGGACATCTAGTGTTATATTTTATAAGATTTAAATGTCAGATTAGTGTTGGGATGATGAATCGGGAATAAGAACTTTTTGGATACATATCATGTTTTTTATTTTATATTTTTATTTTTTTATTTTTATTTTATTTTTTTATTTTCTTATTTTTATTTATTTTTATTTTTTATTTTTATTTCTTTATTTTTTTATTTTTATTTTTTATTTTTATTTATTTATTTTTTTTTATATTTTTTATTCAATTTTTTATTCAATTTTTTTATTCAATTTTTTATTTTATTTTTTATTTTTTATTTTTTTATTTTATTTTTTTATTTTATTTTTTTATTTTATTTTTTTTATTTTTTTTTATTTTTTTATTTTTATTTTATTTTTTATTTTAATTTTATTTTATTTTTTTTATTTTTTTGTAATGAATGAAATCTAAAGAATTGAATTTTTAAAATTTATAAATGTGTCACGAGAATGAAAGTGATTCCAAGTTTGACTTGAAGAAATAAATTCCTGGTCCAGTTTTAGAAAGACTCGTGTTAAGTTTTAGAATCTTCTAAAGTCTTCATCTGGAGTCTCGTATGTCAACTCATATGTGAAAACAGTTGTCGTCGTCTCTCCCGTCTTATCCCTTTTCATCTTTCACTCTCTCCTCACAGATATACAGGGTGGAATGATATGGGTCCGGAACTGGAAGAATGCCTTTTCCACAAGTGCCAGCAAAATGCTTGGCAAATGACGGCGACCCAGCTGTTGTGGGAATCATGTTGATGTTCTCGACGTATGATCAAATGAAGTAGCCCCGCAAGTTCAGGTCGGGGAAGGAGTGAGAGAAGGATACAAAGTCGTAGCACTCCTTTTGAAGCCAAGTTTAGGTCTACTTTGGACTTGCAGGCCAGCACCGAGTCCTGCTGCCACACCCAGGGTCTGCCAGTGGCCATCTGATTGCACCAGGAGATAACCACACTCTTTAGCACATTCAGGTACACCCAGGTTGACTTTCAAACTGACTTCGAAGATTTGAGGTAGCACTCCCTTGAAACCACACTGAAGACTCTAACCATGGCTAGAAACTTTGTTGAGCTGTGCCCTCAAGCGTTGAACCATCTGGATTCGAATTTTGAGTGTTGGCAATGGCCCTATTGTCATAACTTGAATCGGTAAAGAGCACAAGTTCTACAGCGGCACATCTCCGATCTCGCTTGTTAAACATTGTGTATCACTTTCAGACATGATAGAAGGTTTCTATCACTTTTGGGATTTATACACAACTGGCCAACTAGTAGATGGCCTGCAATAACCCCCCCCCCCCAAAAAAAAAAAATAAAAAAAACAAAACAAAAAAAAACTGGTTTTCATCAAACGGAAATGGAATTATGGTGTCTTTTCTAGGGTGACAATTTTATCGTTTTATCGTACATTCTTTGGAAATTTTGGTCACATGATTTTTCTCCCAAAAAAGAATTATTTGGATAATCAATTTTTTAACAGATGAATATCGAAACCCCCACATTGAGAAAATACAGATTTTTATGTGTATACATTGATGAACATTTTAATTTGTAACCGTTTTGCACTTTTGAAGAACCCTTTTCAGGTTTTCATTTCTGCTTAATAATTGATAAATGTTAACGTTTTTCGCATTTCATATATATATATACATATATATATATATATATATACACACACACACACAAATTATTTTAAAACTGTTGGATATTCCAGAGACATATGTAGTGCATAGTTTTAAAATAAATAATGCTGACAGGCAAGCATTTTACCAATCCTTGTCTAATAATTTTTTCACGTTTTTAATATATTAGTGTTGGCACTATTGATCAGAAATCAGAACTTTTTGGGAGTATCAGAATTGGAATCTGAAAAATTTGAGCCTCACATTTGATTCCAAAAAAGATTCTTTGAAAAAATATTTCTTGACACGAAAAAAACTGGGATAGATAAGTCTTTATTAGAAGATTATTTCTTTAGAACTAAAGGACCAAAGACTGCAGGTAAGGAATCCCATTCCCAAATGTATCACTGACACTCGAGTCTAATTTATGTAGTTAGTTTTTATTGCTGAACTATGATAAGCAGAGTAACCATAGTCGCTTGCATATTCCCATATGAAATTTATTTTGACACCGATTGTTAAACGTCTGCATCTCAAAATTCACAGTTTAATAATAAACGATCTGGAAAAGTTTTATTCTATTTCTTTGGCATCGCTCTGACCTTCATTATAATTCAAGAACTCCTTCTGAACATGGGAGGGGGTTTTAAGTATTCTATTCATACACCATCTTATTTTTCATGACTTAAACTGTAAGCTACACAATTATCATATTTCATAATTCAGCATTCATATACTGTTTGAAAAAAAATCAAGACTTTAAAGAATGGATTGATAGCAACAAAAAGTGTATTTCATTGTTAGTTACAATTGTTTTAAGATCATTTGGACAAATTCAAACAGTATGGCGTTTGAAAATGTTCACATGAACAGCCTTTCTTCAAACTTATTGAATAAAAAGCACTTTAACAGTAGAACATTATGGAAACCATTTCCCTTAAAAGGAAAAGAAAACAAGCGAAACTATTTTACCTCTGTCGCATCCTTGCAAGGTATTTAAAAAAAAAAATATATATATATATATATATATATATAAAAATATAAATATATATAAGTATATATAAGGAATTATTGTGGACACTTGCTATGAAGCATTTCACTGTGAAATTTTAAGATTAGTTTCCAGCTTTTAAAATAAATGAACCTGATCCAATTCTACATCACTAGTAAACTGAATTATTAAATAAAGAAATATTCACACATCTTAGGAAGCATCATGAATATTTAAAATAGAGTGAAAGAAAAATCATACAATTTTACAATAGAATTATTCATTGTTTTATATAAGCTGACACTTTTGATATCTATAAATATTTTCTTTGAGCAAGATATTTTCTTTTCCTCCTTGACGCCAAGAGTGTTGTTGGGGCATATTATTTGATCAAACGATGGTTCTATTTGTAAGTGTAGACTTTTCTTTTGAAAAAAGCACTTTTGAAAATTGGGTTTGGAAAGGTTAACTTAATCTCCATGGTTTGCTTGACAGACAAAAAATAATCAATTTCTCCTACTTGGATAAAAATAAACTTTCTAATTGGTTGGATTATTTTTATAGGGTTGCACATCTTTAGAAGAATTTTCATCTTGCCAAATTTATACGGGCTTTGCCAATTGTGAGTGGGTGGAATAAACTTTCTTTCCTCGTTTCTTTATTACGGACTGTAGTTTGATTTCTTTTATTGTATATCAACCATTTTTGTGTAATGCTGGATCGAGTCGTTTTGATTCAAGATTCTATACTTAAGATTCTTAATATCTTTATATATTACTAATGTCATGTATACGAATAGTGTTTGGATAAAGTTCTTTTATAAACTAATTATACTTTGTAAATAAATGAAAGATCTTAATTCATTTATCAGATATAGGCTTGTCCCAAACTAATTCTGTGTGTTTGCATGCATATATATATACAATACCATACTAAACCGATAATCTTCCTTAGTTGGTTAGAACTCATGACATAATGATTAATGGTTAATCAATTCCATTAAACAGCAGACCTAACTTCCTCTTTGGTTTCATTCAACAACAAATATATCAGAACATATTGGTTTTGGGTAGGTGTTTATATATTAAAAAAACTCAGGTAACTAATGCTGACGGACAATTTGCAGGTCTTTTAGATCTTTTTCTAATAATATACCCTAAACTATGCTCATTCTCAGTTCTATCTGTACTGACCTTCTGATCACTCTGTCTCCAAAATATAACAAAATCTGAAATATCCATTTCCATCAAACAGTGGATCGATATTCTGTGACTAACTGGGACATATTGAAACTACCCCTATGCTTTGTTTACAAAGAATGAATCTGCTGTAGCATCAGACTTAACCAATTGGTTAATTGTTGGCATAGACAGTTATATACCCTCCAAGAAATTCCAACAGAAACCAAACGGGCAGCCATGGTACATCCCTGAAAGTGCTGCCACCATTGCACATAGAAACCACTATTTCAATTGCTTTAAACTTAATAGGTGCTACCAGATCAGGCTGTCTAGTGGCTTCCTGAGATGAAATGCATCTACATTAAACTTCTGTTTTTGTTTTCTATTCTCTTTTGTAAAACTTAATTATGTTCTGCAAAAATAAAAACAGCCCCCTTCCCTTCCCCTTTTTTCTTTTTTTCCTTCCCTACTTCCCAACCCCGTCGGTGGGGCATTAGAATACATCAACTGTCCCCCTGCAGAGAGTAAAAGCCTCTCAAAGGGGCCACCTGTTAGCCGTGAGTGGCGACCCGTAATGACTCTGAAAAGAATCCTGGTGGCTGAGCAACTGATATCTAGGGAAATTAAAGATATCAATTGCAACACTCCACTTTGGCCTCCTACATGGCTAGACGGGCGGTCAGAGGGGCCCGATCCAATCAATCGGCTAGTTACGTCAAACCCTAACACCTCTACTTTTCTATCAATTTCCTCTAAACCGTAACAAATGCAGTTCTACCCTGTACCACTATAAACAATATACATGTTTTCCCCTCTTTTCCATGTGTTAGAAGGCAGTGGCTAGGGTCAAATGTGCCAAATGATTAAAGTCATGACATGGCTGTATAGTGCCGAAAGTTACCACAAATGACTTGGATTGTGTAAATAAAGTATTATGGGTGGTCATGGCTCCCATTTGGAACATGTATACTGTTTATGTAGCCTTGGCATGACAAAGCGAATGGGTTTCCCCCTTAACATGCCCCAGTATTGAGAGCATAAACAATAAATTTAAAATATATATAATATCTATATATATACAAGAATAAAAAAGCATTGGAAATGCAAAGGTATATAGGGATGGTATGCCAAAAAGTATACAAACAAGATAGCTATGAATGGCTAGGCACATGGAAATAGAATTGCATCCTAAGTATAGCCCTATAGCTTTTCTCCAATCTTCATTCCGTGCCATCATTACGGTTGTAAAAAGCTATAGGGCTATACTTAGGATGCAATTCTATTTCCATGTGCCTAGCCATTCATAGCTATCTTGTTTGTATACTTTTTGGCATACCATCCCTATATCCTTTTGCATTTCCAATGCTTTTTTATTCTTGTTAATTAGTATTTTTACTTACAGTCTTATTTTTAAACTTACATTCATGATAGTATTGTCTTTTTTAGGAGGCGGCTCATTGCCGCCTCCATTAGTAGCAGGTCGCTTCCTGCTGGGTTTTAGGTCTTTGGGTTTTGGGCCTTAGGAGTTGCCTCTTGGTCCTCCATCGGTTCTATATTACATAGAGAGTGCTACCGCCTCTCTGATAAAACAGTTAGAGTATTATAAAGTTCTAAAATGTTCATACCTTCACTATTAAATTTTTCTTGACTTTCTTGCAGTTTCTTTTGCGGTTAATTTAACTTATTTCCTTTGGCGTTTGGTGAGTTCTTAGAAGAACTGGTCTGATCTACTTTTCTTAGCGAGCGAAGAGATTCAGCTGCATTTAACAATGGTTGCTATAGTGTATTTTTGCGCATGCGTGAGAATTTCAAGTTTCCTCCTTATTTTTCAATAGTTTTACAGTAGTCATGTGTATTTCTGCCAAGAGCGACAGACGTCAGTGTTAGCCGTGATCGTCTAGAGGTTAGGACCCCACGTTGTGGCCGTGCTAACTTAGGTTCGAATCCTGGTCACAGCATTGACATTTTGTACATATTTTACAGTCCAAAATCTGAAGAATTATTTGTTTTTATAACATTGTTTTTTGACGTCGTACTTGCTGATAGGTTACTCTTATAACAATTTTGATCAACTGAGATAAAGATTTCGTGGTTTCATTAACGCTGGTGGGTTACTGTTTAAAGAAAAAACCTTAATGTTCACCTCAAATATTCAGCATCCAAGAAATATACGCCACTGGCAAACTGGAACGTCTGTGAGCATCCGGTGTATTATTTGGAGCTGTCCCTTTTGAGAGAAGTTCCGTGTTCGAAGTGGTCTGTCTACATTGGGTATATACTGTTTAAAACTTGTTATTACACGTAATCTTATTTAATTATGGAGTTAGCTAAAAAGCGATGGGTCACTGCACTTCTCCGTGTAAAGAGCAGTCGATTGATGCTTGAACTGTTGTCAGAGACCGTTCGTACACCGAGATACATCGTCTCAAAAGAAAGAAGAAGAAAGAAAAACAATTGACCATTTTTGTACCCTTTTTTTTTGCTCTCTTTTGACATTTTAACCGACGTTCTCGCTGGATTCGTAAGACACTTCTCTGTAAGAATATGTGCTTTTTGAAACTTATAAGTTGATTTTAGTTGAGATTTGGATAGTTTTGTTTTGTAGGCGTATATAGGCGTGTACGGGCCATCCCTATATAGAGAGTGCTACCGCCTCTCTGATATATATATATATATGACCAATAATAAAAACTCCAAGCGCCAACACGTCAACTCGGATAGTTCAGGTAACTGCTAATTTAACTTAACATTTAATTATCTGGCCACCGTTTATTATACATAAAATTATATTGGTATACATTACCCCCAAAAATGTAAAAACTTTAAAAAATAAAACCCTACTGGTGGAAGTGGAAAGAGAAAAACATGCCACTTTTCTCCTTGGAATGAAAACTTTCCACAACATAAATATCAAAACTTATCCACACAAAAATCTGAATACATCCAAAGGTGTAGTAAAATCGAAAGACCTTTCAATGTGCACTACTGAAGAGATAACAAAAGAACTTAAAAACCGAGGAGTAATAAACGTTAAAAGAATTACAATAAAAAAAGAATCTGACTATACATACGAACACTTACATTATGCAATTCGATAGACCCACTATCCCAAAAGAAATAAAAATTGGGTTCAACGTTGAAAAAGTTGAACCTTTTATACCAAACCCACTTTTTAAATGCCAGAAGTTTGGGCACCATGAGGATGCATGTAGGGGACGAGCAGTGTGCGGCAGATGTGGCCAGAGAGATTCAGACCACACTGTCAATGACTGCAATCTTGATTGCAAATGTCCAAATTGTGGAGAAAACCATCCTGCTTATGCTAGAGTATGCAGAATCTGGAAGAAAGAAAAGGAAGTCGTGTCAATAAAACATACCAAAAACATCTCCTTCCTCGAAGCCAGGAAAATAGTTGATGGATACATCAAGGAAAAGA
This sequence comes from Euprymna scolopes, assembly GCF_053919585.1. Lineage (NCBI taxonomy): Eukaryota > Metazoa > Mollusca > Cephalopoda > Sepiida > Sepiolidae > Euprymna > Euprymna scolopes. Next base: position 61,428,308 of record NC_136502.1, read on the forward strand.
CGTACTCTCAAGTCACCTCAAGTTGTATATCATCCAACATCACTAACCAAGACTCCAAATACGAAATACTAATAAACAAATTGTTACAATTGGGACCAAACGACTGGCCCAAATTTATAAATGAAACCAAATATATCAAATTAATCATCCCATTAAATCAACTAATGTTACCAATAAAACAAATTCTCAACCAAAATCAGAACATCCAAGAAAACAAAGTTGATCAAAAGAAAGACCACAAAAATCACCAGTACGTCGTACAGATGCTGAAAAAGACGAAACTAAGGAAAAACAAAATCAGTTAAAAGAAAGACCACACAGGTAACCAAAACGTCTTCCCCGTGGTGAAAAAAACACACTTGAAAAACAAACAAAAAATACATCTATCAAAAAACAAAATGATATAAAGAAATTACCACGAACAGAAGCCACTACTACTACTACAAATAGATTTATGGAATTAGAAGACATGGAAACAGAAGTTACTCCTCAAACCAAAAATAAATCCTCATGAATTACAAGAAAAAAATATGGAATTGCCATATATTGAAGGCAAATTACAATGAAATTTTATTGTTGCAAACCAAATTTAATCCTTTGGTTATTTATCTCCAAGAAACCTTCCTTAAGAATGAGGACAATTTTAATATAAAACACTAACAATATAACGGCATTCATAATAGAGGACTTAATAATACTGTAACCCTTTTCCCCCTCCCATTGCAAAACCCAATCATATTCTGCAATGCAGAGAACAAAAATGACAAAATCCACTATAAAACAACCAAATTAAAAGCTACAAACTAACAATTGAAAATACAAGGAGCTTGAAGAATAAAAAATCTCATATAAAATAACTGGGTACAACATCGAATACTATTCTCAAAATAACTGGTTTCGGCATTAAATAACCCACAAAGGGTTGATATGCCATTAAAAAAAAAAAAAAAAAATTTAAACATAATAGATGTTTAAAACTAAAGTTGATTTTAGAATTACCAGCAATCACTGCAAAAGGATTATAGAAAACATGAGTCATATGCTCAGTAGAACAGAGGTTTGGTTTCCATAAGTTTTAGTGAATAACAAAGATGTGTTTCTTCTATCCTGACCATCATCAATGGGCCTGAAGTGATTTCATCAGCATCTAACAAAGCCAAACTCTTTGCCAAGAACATTGCATCAAACTCGGCCCGATGCAATCAGGGCTACCTACCTCTATAGAATTACAAAGTTTATTTAAACTAGTGGTGGGATGATTAATCGGAATCGTTAATCGTAAGAATCGTGTATTTTGGGAGGTATCGGAATCGCATCGTTAAAAAATACCTTAATTTTCCGATTCCTTCATTACGATTCTTTTATCCTGATGTTGAAAAAAATGTCCTAATATTTCTAACGGCAAGAGAGAAATGTAGCATGTTATAAAAAGAAACCAAAGAAATTCATTATTAACAGGGCAATGCTTAGTGCCCTTCCCTTACAAGGTTCATTCATTCAGATCTATTGTGATCAAAACTACAAAAGAGTTAACTTGAAAAGAAGTATGCAGGGCTCTACATTGCGAGTAAAAAAAAAAACAAAAAAAAAACGCTTATCTTTTTGGCGACTGTTTTTTTTTACTGACAAATCTAATAGTGAATGAAAATGCTTTTTCAACTTATATTTTCTTAAAACGATCAAAGTCAAATTATTTAAACAGTAAAAGGTTTAATAGAACAATATACTTTTTTTTTCTTTTTTTAAAAGAAGGCTTTTGAAAAAAATACCTCTAAAATGAAATTGATCACGTTGTATTATTTCGCAAAATTTGGACAGTAGTCGGCTTCTTTTGATGTTTCAAAAAAACCGACCCCATACCTATCTCTTCCAAACCTAAAGTTATTAAATAACCCCTTCGTTAATTTAAGGGTAATTAATTCAATTCAGTCAAGTTGTTTTTTTTAAATTTCATTGAAATAAAATCCAATTTTAAATTTTTTTTCCCCAGAAAGATAAAACCCTGAATTTGATTATATTAAAAGCAGAATAATATAATCTTTTTTCTAGAATTTTAAATTGAAAATTAAAAAAAAAAGTGTTTGACGCAGTTTTTTGCCGAACGAAAAAGAAATTAATATATATTTTTTAAAAGGTGTTGTAATCAATTAATTTTTATGTCTAAATAATATTTACGATTAATTAAATAATTTCATTTTAAAAAGTATTTATAAATAGAATTTTACTTAAGACTTATAGTTTAGCAATATTGAACCGCATCAACCACGTGTGAATTGAACACAGTCAACCAAAAAAAAAAAAAAAAATCAAAAGAAATGCATATTTGCATTTCATTGTGTAAACTTTTATACATTGGTTTCAAAAATTGGTTATGGTTAACTTTCGTAACCCGTTGTTTACAAAGCCATTTGCCGGAAGTGACGTTTTATCTACGGATGATCAAAACCGTATAGAATGAACCTTTTTTTTTTTTTGTATAAGTTTTATTCAAACAGACTGTATTTGAACTTAATGGACTTTTTTTTTGTATTTATTAACTGTTTTATTCTTTTTATCAAACAAAAATAGAATTTTTATATTGACATATTATGGACTGTTTTTCGAACATCGAAATTTAAAAATTAGTTTTATTTAAAAAAAAAAAAAAAAAAAAAGAAAGACGGTGTGGAGTCTTTGCAAAAATAAATTCAGGTCCATGAGGGGGACTAGCGTCGCTAGTCCCCCTCATGGACCTGATGCAAATTTTAATAGTCATCTACAAGAATTCCTTTGGCGGCGGCGAATCAAAAGCAATTATTTTGGGAATATAATGTATTGGATACGATTTTTTTATGATGTAATGAGTTAACTACATGAACAATGAAAAAAAAAAAACTTTTTCTTTAAAATTTTTTTAAATTTTATGTTAGAAAAGATCTATAAAGTCTATTTTTTATATGAAGGCAAAAATTTGTTAAAGAGTTAAAATAAACAAAGACTTTTCATTAAATATATTTAAAATAAATTATAAAATATCTATAAAGTCTATTTTTTATGTCTGTAAAAATTTGTTAAAGAGTTAAAATAAACAAAGACTTTTCGTTAATATCTATAAAGTCTATTTTTTATCTCTGTAAAAGTTTGTTGAAAAATTCAAATAAAGTTTAGAATTTAATTTAAAAAAAAACACCGTCTTTCTTTTTTTAAATAAAACTAATTTTAAAATTTCGATGTTTGAAAAACAGTCCATAATATGTCAATATAAAAATTCTATTTTTGTTTGATAAAAAGAATAAAACAGTTAATAAATACAAAAAAAAAGTCCAATAAAGCCTGTTTGAATAAAACTTATATAAAAAAAAAGGTTCATTCTATACGGTTTTGACCATCTGTAGATAAAACGTCACTTCCGGCAAATGGCTTTGTAAACAACAGGTTACGAAAGTTAACCATAACCCAAAAATTAAATTCTATAAGTTTTTTTTTTTTTTTTTTTTTTTTTTTTTTTTTTTTTTTGTTAACTACTGGTTGGTACAATTTACCGCTCCATCCCTTTATATTTTTTTCTTTTTGTCTTTTTTAGCGGATTATTTTCAATTAATTATCCAAATAAGTGACTAGCTTTAAAACAAAATTTAATAGTAATTTATTTGTTTACAGATAAACTGAATTTTCTAATATGGCCTGAAAGTCCAAAAAAAAGTCTTGCATGGAAACTTTTTGAAGTTTTGCAAAGTCTGTCAAATTAAAATATCGCGAGGAACAAAACCATCTAACATGACCACAACCAACATGTTAAAACATTTAACTATGAAGCATCCAAATGAATTGGAGGAGCAAAATAAAAAAGAAAAGGAACAAAAAAATTACCAACTAGTCACTCAGAGCAGTTTTATTAGTGAGGGTCGAAATCGCAGTGTCTTTTTTTTTTTTTTTGCCTAAGTCACCAATTTTTTTTAACCTTCCTTAACTTCAAAGAGTAAATACAATATATACAACTAAAAAAATAGTTTTTAAAAATGCTGATTCTATTCATGAAAAATTCTTTTAACTAGAAATTAAAACTTAGGTAAAGATAGCTGACTGACAGCAACAGGAGCACTGGTTAACTACTGAACCACATGGAAAGGTGTGGGGGAGGAAAAAAGGAAATTAAAGGATGATAATAAATTATAACCGTCTTTGAAAGGCACTAAACTCCTAAAATTTACTTCTTTAAAATTTTAGGCGGCATTCCCGGGCGATTTTAAAGCACTCTCTCTCCAAAAAAAAAAAAAAAAAAAAAAAAGATTTAATTTTTAAGATTGGGAAAGATATATTTATTATAACCGAATTCCTGTATGAAGACTGGATCTACTTTATTGGACGTTAATTTGTGAGATAAGTAATTTTTCAATGTTTAATGTTTTTAAAGTTTCAATTATCAAGTAAATTTTTTTAATTGCGTTTTTTTGTTCAATTTATTTATAAAAAAAAAACAGGGCTTAAAATGTATTTTTCAAGGTAACAAGCTTCGAAATAAGTCTAATTAAAAAAAATCACTTAATTTTTAATTTCGACAACCCTGAGAATTTAATTATTAAAAAAATATTGAAATGTGACATTTTTTTATTTAACATTTCTATTAGTTCAATTAATATTCTTTCGATAATTCATTTCACTCAACAAACTTCACCATTTTTTGTTTTGTTTTATCTTTTTCTGTAATTTTGGTAACTATTTTTGCTCAATTTTATCTAGTATTTCATTTGTTTTTTATAGTGGTATAATTTTTATATGTGTTCCTTTGATATACCCTATTTCAAAATTAGTTTGGCTAAACTTATTCTTCACGTTAGAAACAACGTGTAAAAGTAATGAAAAAGAAAAAACAATAGGTGTTAACTACTCTTTGTGAATTATGGAGGTCTGAAGAACTGCCGTCACAAATACAACTATCAATAGCCAAACAAAAAATCGTTTTTGAAATTCCTTTACTTGTAACTTTTCGCTATACCTACCTTTTGGTATAAAACACAAAAACTTTCGATTAATGGTATTTCTCAAATATGGTCGTTAACTTTGGAAAGGTTATTTTGTATCTACGGCGCCATGTCACATTGTTTTTTTCATTACACACGTTCATTTATAAATTATTAAATTAAATATTTATCTTTTTTATATTTAATTAGTATATATTTTCTTTCTCTTCCGCTATATATTTTTTATTTAATTCATTAAATCTGTAAATTATGAGGACTAAAATAATGAATCGTGTTAATTTATTCTCTAATTTTCTTGTTTTTGTTCTGTTATATAAATTCTATTTTTTGTTTTTGCTCTGAAGGATAAATTCTATTTTCTTTGTTTTGTTTTTCTGTATTCCAATTAATTAATATAAATTTTCTCTAAAATAAATTTTGCTAATTTTTCCGTTTAGTTTACTATATAATAATTTTATTTAAACCAAAACACGACGGTGTAGACATAAAATATCTCTTCCAAAGTTAGGGAACATATTTGGGAACTACCGACCATAAGTATAAAACTACCTGGTATATTTCAAAACAATAATTCCCTAGGAATCGGAATCGGAATCGTACTTGGTATCGGAATCGTTAATCAATATTTTCCTGGAATCGGAATCGGAATCGTATAAAAATTAGGAATCGTCCCAACACTAATTTAAACCAAGAATCTTACATGCTCTCATTTGTAATTGTATTAGTATTACCAACACTGAAGATTGAACCTTTAACCTTCAAGACTGATTTTGAACTAATTATTACTCCACATTTTATCTATGCAAATACAAAGACCATAACAGATAAAAGTGCCAAGTAATAATCAGTTCTAAGTCTTCTATTCATTGAAGATTCTGTCCTTGCGCAGTTGATGCTACATCAGCCAAAACATAACATCCCAAATGAGAGCAGCAGTCCAAATAATTTAAAGGATACAAATTCTATGCAAAAAATGTTAAAATTCCCTCAATTTATGGGAAACTTAAGAAATAAAGAGAAAATAAAATATCCCCGAGAAACTAACTTTTGGAAAATCTGTATTTACCTTACAATCATACTTCCATAAGCTTTTTTTTTTTTTTTTTTTTTTTTTTACAAAAGCTTATTAAAATTTTTGGAAAAACTAATCAAATAAAAGTCTTATTTAATAAAATCTGCCTGTGTGTGTATGTATGTATGTATGTATGTATGTATGTAATATATAAAAACAATGAAGAAGGTGAATGACTTTTTATAAGCAGATAAACATTACCTATGTCATTAGGATTATCCTCCAATGATATTATATTTTTCACTTATATAATGACAGATGATTTGGAGGGGGGTAGAAATTTTGGTCACAAATTAGCAAATAAAAACAACAAAAATCAAACTAGTTTCAAGTGCAGGGTTTCACATTAGATAAGTTTGAGTTTTTATTACTTGGCATCTGTCAGTGGCTTTTCAAATAACAGAAAAACAAACATAAATGTAATTCCAAGACTTGCTGAAATCAGCTATTCCCAATCTGGGAGTCATATGGCCTCAAAGCAAAGTTTAGGAGGTCCACATGAGATTTTTAGATCTAAGGGAGTAGATTCAATGAAAGCGAATACAGAGCTACAATCCTTTGCCTTTCCAACATCTTACCAATGTAGGGTTTAGCGGTGTCGTTCAGTTATTATTAAAAGCTTACTTAGAGACAAACGAAAATCATCAATTCTTAACAACCACATAAAAGTATCCATTAATATACTCTGGACCATTTATAAACTGGACAAAATAAGAACTGTGAAAATGGTTTTAAAAACAAACAAACTAGGAAACTAATGATCATACACTAAACCCAAAGGATGATACTATGTAAAAAAAAAAAAAAATGCAGAAAAGAAGGGAGTTAAGGTTAGCAGCTATTCAAGTTTGCATGGACACTATGATAAAAGTAGAAAAATATCCAGTTATTATAAAAACCTGGTAATACTGCATCAATCAGAGATTTCACCAAATATATAAAGTTGGTGTTCCTATCTCTTTGTTCATAAATTCTTCCTATGGTTTTGCATATAAATTCCTATAATATGTAAAGTAATGGTGATCACATGGCTTAGGAGGGGTGCAACTTTCTTGAGTTTTGTGTGCAACAATGAGCAAATTTCAATTGTCTAATGCCTATGAGGGACGTGTGAGAAAGGAGATTAGTATTGTATATTAAAGTTCAAAAGGAAAATGTACTATTGTTATAGAATTGTAAACTTTTATACAAAAGAATAATTACAACTGCTGCTATGAAGAGATAAACTCTTGCTATGACTGAGATCAACACACAAACGTAACATTAATGAGACACAGATGCAACTACGTTCACTACGCCTCTCAAACGTTACAACAGTGTATGATACATGACGTATATAGTTGTTTGGTGAAGATTTGTCTGTTATGCTACACATATCTGTTGAAACTCCATTAAGCAGAGTACGTGCCTACATTAAATATGATTTTGAGTAAAGGAAGTAAATTGTGGGGTCTGTAGTTGCACTATGCATCAATGTTTTATTTCTAGCTTTTTACTTGTAAATTATCCTCATTATTACAATCACATATTTTTGCTAGCATATATGATGGCCCTTTCTTTTTTCCAAAAGGAGGTAATGCCTATGAGTATGGTTTCTCGGAAGCAGAAAAGATACACTATCCCATTTCGTCTGAATTGAACATTGAAAGCTAGCACATTAGTCTAATAGTGGATTTTGAACTGAATTGAACATTAAAATATAGTACAATAGTAAAATTTCGCTTATTTGACTTATTGTTCTCATTTGGAATGTTATTTTCACGATCCAAATTATCACTCTTCTCAACAATTCAGAAATATAATAATAGTATAGTTTCCGTTTCAAACAGCAAATCTCCATTAGTAATAGAAATATTAGTTTTATTTAGAAGTAAGAGACTTGCTTGTGGTGTGTGCAGAGATGACGCTGCCAGAAAAAAAATCACTTATAAAAATGCTCACAAAGACATAAAAAAATATTAGTGATTGGCTCAATATAAAGTGAGAGAGAGGGGGGGGGTGAAAGAAAAACATAAATAGCTAAGAGAGCAGTAGGTGACTTTACTGATAAATTACAGCTAATTAGAACAAGTGAAACAGTTTGTTTTTTCTTTTAGACATAACTCTATCCTAAAACTAAGGTATATATGTATATAGGTTTTTTAAGCCTTTCGGAAACGAATGTTGATTAGCTCATATTTAGCATAATAGTATATGCACGTAATAGACACCTGTTTTTATGTATATAATTATGTATTTTTGTGCTAATAATGTCAGAGTATGGACTACAAAAGAATTAAAGATGTCAAAGCCTTCACCTCCATGAGCTAGAAGGGTTTGGCAACTATTGATTTAATTCCTATTATTCTAATGTGTCAAGCAGCTTATTTTATAGACTTTATTAGCTGTACAAATAAATGTTCAATAATTATTGGTATAAAGAATGTTTACCATAATTGTTCAGATCATTGAATTCATTATTTGGTTAACAATATCAACACATTCTTTTATGCCTGTTCTACGTTTTCCTTCTAGAATTTTAACAAAATTCCTGATCATGAGTGTAGCATTCTATGCTGGTAATGGCAAAAAATCAGAATATTGATAAACTCCTTTCCAGTGATTGGCTTATATATATATATATATATATAATTATTTTTTTACTATAATAATTAAATATATATATATATATTAGGGTTGTACCAATTAATCGGCAAGTAATTGGTAATCAGCCATTTTGCTGATTAATCGATTATTTTTCTTTTTCCTATTAAAATTTAAGTCATTTCATCTCTGCCAAGTGACCCATCAGATAGTTTTGACACATTAACATAGTAACTGCTAATTTAACTTAACATTTAATTATCTGGCTGGCCACTATTATGGCTTTTTGTCTTTTATCAAATAAAATTACAAAATACAATTTCTAATTCTTAAATGAATATAATTAAATAATTAGATAAGAAAAAGAAATTACAAACCAACTACAAAGTACAAATTGTAATATTTTAAGTGAATAACTATAAGCTGAAGTTCTGCAGCTGCTCTACTTCATCATCTATTCTAGCTGCTTGCTTCCTCTGCTCTCATAATCTCCTCAGTATTAAAAGTTGAATACTTTGAAGTTGTAATGTAGAACCATTAGACTCTCTATTTTCATGACGTAGCGCGTTCCTCATAAGTTCATACACATTACCACCTGTACTAAAGGAGCCTTTCACTCTAAGATGAAGGTATATTTATATTTATAAATATTTTGAAGCCAGTTTACTCAGTAGTGGTAAAGTCTCCTGTGTCTACTTCCACCTCTTGCAAGTAGTTTTAAAGCTATGTAATGGTAAAGTTCTTCTGTGCACTTAACAGTAAGGGATTTAATCCTTTTGAGTTTAGATTATGATTTTGTATTTCTGTTGTAGTTGCAGTCTCCAGGTTTAACTCAGCTTTTACCTGCTATAAGTTTTGATTTGTTACTGCAGGCTTATTCGAAGCTAATTCCTCAAACAGGCTTGAAATAGATAGTTTTCTTTGATCTTCTTGATCCTCAACAGAGCTTGAAGAAGTGTATCCTGCCGATTCTGCTTCATTATAATCAGTAGAAAGTAGATATAGAATCCAATTCTTAGTGTTTTCCATGTGAATGTTGGATTTAGGAAAGTAGACACGTTTTTATCATTTAGATTGGATGAAAATTTTGTTTCCATTGATTCATTGAATCGTTCAACAATGGTAAGGATTCTGCTAAAGTTAGAAATATCAATTAAATTGGACAGCTTTTGAAAGAAATAACCTCAAAGCTAAAATTGTAGGTATTATCATAGATATGGTTTGAAGTTCTGTGACTTTCTTATTTGGTGATTTCTTCAAATGGACTCGATAACTGGACAATTTCTTGAACAAGTTCCCAACAATAAGTTGTTAAGGTTTATGCAAATTCTTGTATGAAAAAAAAAAAAAAAAATCAACAAATATCTTAAAAAATTCCGGTTTGTGCGAATCATTCTGTTTCACATTTATGCCATGAAAAAGTCCTTTCTTATTAATGTTTACCAGATCCAAAAATATTCTGTTATTCTGAAGCCAAGTTCGTTTGCTTATTTTAAAACTGGTAAACATTAACCAGAAGGAATTTTTTCTGGGCAATGTAAAGCAGAATGATCCGCACAAATGAGAAATAAATCATTTGTGAACAGTTATAACGTTAACTTGAACAAAGTCAATACAAAAATAAAATAAAAAGATGTTAAAACAATAGTACTTATGCAAAGAAGTTTTTGGAAACCCATTTCTTAACATGTGGAGGAGAGGGTGTTTTTCTAACTAGTCTGTATTTTCACATTTGTGCCACAAGTATTGAAGGACAACAAGTTTTTTTCTCTATATTTGTTTGACTGAGGAAGTGGTTGAGATATTTTTGTGATTGGAACTAATTTAGATAATGGACCCTCAGCTGATCCTCATCTCAACCCAATTTTGACCTTATACCACATCATTTTTTTAATTAAAAAGTTAGTTTTTGGTAAAATCTTGAGATAAATTGCTTGGTTTTTTTTCGAAGACTAAGCTTTATTCTGATGTTTAGTTTTTTTTTTCTGTCTTCAGTCTAGCAGAATTTCTCCTTCAACTTTTATTTTTGCTTAAATCAAGAGTGCCCCCTTTAGAGGAGCTAGATTTTCTCCACATTAAAAGTCGACCATGTGTTTAGCTTTGCTTTCATAGAGAGGCAAGTGAATAGGATCTCCAGAAGGATCGATTATAAAACAAAGAATCGTTTATATTTTGCTTTGGCAACCAATAAAAAAAAGAAAAAAAAGATTGATATGCCAAAGAACAAGTCAACTGATTCATTAAAAATATCTTATATGCAAAATGACTTGAGTAAATTTACTGAATCCTTCATAGTTTTTTTTTATGTTTGAAAATTTTTGAGATAAGGATAAGTTCTATTATTTAGATTATATGGACTATTATTCTCATCTTTGTTTTCACATTTCAACCAAGGTAACCAACTTTTTTCCGGTGCATGTTGTTAAACTCTGAAAACTGCAGGGAATTTCATAAGTAATTCTTATAATTCACTGAGATAACTTATTTCGTAAGTTGTAGTAAAAGTCTTAAGCAATTCATAATTGTATTTTTAGTATTATTCATACTGAGGATTGAACATTCCACCTTTGGAAGGGTTCTGTTTGAAATTCCATACAGATTCACAAATTAAACTAAGATTTCAGAATTCGAGAACACGCCCTTAAAGAAGTTTACATCAACTGAAACGTGAGAATAATATCCAAGATAAGAACAATAGTTTGATTAATCCAAACACAATTCAGTTACTTTTGATTAAAAAAAATATTTTTTTTCATTTAATTCTGTGGCTTTTTATCATAAGTTGTCTTCATATAATGTTTCTTTCACATCAGATGGTATTACAGAAATGATTTTTTTTTTTTTTTTTTTTTTTTTCATGAAATGTTATCATTTCTATTGGTGCCATTGCTTGACGTTATCCTTGACAGTCATAGCAAATGTTTCTCAACTTTTTTTTCTCATTTACCTTCAGTTGAGATGTATGTCTGTTTATCCAACCAAAGCTTTATACAACACTCTTATAAATGAAGCTTTAATGTTTGAAATCTGCTGACTTGAGAGGTGCAAAAGACGTTAAGTGATATTGGACCACATTATTTTTATTGGCTCTCGCAACAAGTTCATCTTTTTCATATTTGGTGAAATAGTGCCTTAAGGATTACATTGAAATTGGTGTAAGCAGTGCCCTGATCGCATTTTGACCCTTTTCAGAAATGATAAAAAGCAAACATGTTAAATAATGACGAGGATTAGGAGATGCTAGAGGCTCTGATTGGTCAAGAATGAGCATATATTGAAAAAGAGAGTAAGTTTGAACAAGTTGGTGTTCAACAGTTGTATGTTTGTGGGGAGCGGTTAGTTTTGTCTCCAAGGCTGCATAGTAACAAGAAGTCTTTGAAACCACTAACCATAACCTGATTACAAATACACAAATTGATGCTATGAATATTTAGCATATCTGTGTCCATCTATTATTACGAGAACGAGAGAAACAACGAGTAACTGGATCAATTCTTATATATACATTGTAACTATATGTACTCGGACCTTTATATGCTTATGGGTTCAGTAGTGGTACTATTCTTCTAAAGTCATTTACATAAGAAACACAAAACTGTAATGTTTAATTATATTTATTTTGACATGCTTTAAAATGCAACATGTCCGTTTATGTTTGCAAGAGTCCATTAGCTAAATGAAATTTTGAAATTGTTTTTCTTTAGTATGTGTCATGGAATCATATCTCCTGAGTTATAAACTATTTTTATCAATATATATGTATTTCTATTTTTACTAGCTGTATCTGCTCAACATGTTTCAGGATGCAGTAAAGTCATTTTCGTTTTTAATTTTTGTTTTCACATTTTTAAAAAATTTATACAGAAAAAGAAATAAAATGTTGGTTATGATACAATGTACAATTATTCCCTTTGCTGATTTTATTTTTAAATGATTATTTGTAGTAAGGAAAGTTATATTTTACAGTACAACAATAACAATTGAAAATAGTAACAAGCAAAGTTTGATGCTATTTGGGACTGATTTTGAAAATCTGACAAGATATCTTTGTATGTTAGATAATCTGAATACCTAAGCAATATAGATTTCCTTTACTCTGATTTTGATTGATTTTATTATCGAAGCTATCAACTTTTTAAATTATAATTTTGTAAGAGTTTAGCCCAATAAATTAGTGACCAAACGATACTGTAATTAAATTTAACCTACAAAATCTTACTAAAAAGGTAATAATTTGGTGAAAAAGTATTTAATGATTTGAAATAGTTTTTTTTTTTTTTTTTTTTTTTTTTTTAATGAATTATGTTCATTGAATTATCTTTTATGATACTCATGCAGTTTAAAACCTGTACTAAAACTGATATATCGTTTGCATCTTTGGGCAGTGTATATAAACAGAGGAAAGATACCAAAACACTTAGCCAATCAGATTGCAGCATACGATAATTTTCAATTAAAATTCAACAAGGTAATGAAATGGATTAAAGTGTTAATGCATTTCGAGCTAGTACAGACACACTAACCCAACAAAAAATGAAAATCAGCCCTAACCTAGTTTAAGTTTAAAAGCTATACCAGTAAAAAAGTAAAATTCATTGAGACACAAAAAAAAAATTGCTAACAGTTGTTTCATTATATATATATCATTTTTTTAATTTATTTTTTTTTTTATTTTGCAAAACAAATATTTTTATTTTCTTTAAAATTATCGTATGATTTTTTTTTTATTCATTTGAATGTTTCCTAATTTTTTTCAGTTTGAGAATGTTTTCATGGAAAATACATATTTTCCTGTTTCATTGCTAGTTTTGATTTTGAGATCACAAAATTTTAGTTTGGCTTTTTTTCGGATGCTTATTTAAACGTTAGTTACAGAAAGTCATAAACTGACAAGAAATTCAGCAAACCTACAAAAAAAAGTGAGATGGGCATTCAATGAATGAAACAAAAATTAAAGCAAAAAGACTCCTGGACAATTCAGAGTATGTAATACCGCTTGATAATCATAATGTTTTATCTTTGTTTTTGTATTTCTTTTTTAGTCACAAGTCAAGGAATTATTTAAATTTTATTTTTACTCTTTTTGTTTTTGTTTCCCTGCTTGATTTACTTGTTTGGCATCTTTTCATTATATAATTAGATGGTTTCTTGTTTGTCTGCTGTAATCTGGTTTGTTTTGATGAGCATGCCAGATTTTTTTTTTTTACAAAGTGTACGTCAGAGTAACATCCAGTTATGTCAGTAGAGATGCCTTTTATGTATTTGTGCAATATATAATTCATAGACGATCATTTATATGTGCACACATCTACCTACAATCGAGTTCACATTATCAGCTGATAATCAGCTTGCAATCTCTGACATTTTCTGAAATGTCACATTAATTTCTACCAATATCTGTTCCTCATCAAGTATGCCAGTACGTGAAATTTACCTGTAACCTCATCTGCAAAGAGTCCCAGATGCTTGGGGATATATTATGCAACTAGACATACTAAGGTTTACTCATCTACTTGTGTGTATATTAACTAAATCCATATATTGCTGACTTACTGCTGTTAAAATTCGGAAATACAAAAGATGAAACATAAATAGGGGAACTTACCTTAAATCCTGAAATATAAAACGGGGGCTTATCACCTGTTTATCATGTAACTGTTTACAAACAGAAAAGCTATTAAATCCATGACCTCAGAAATATTGAGCAAAATTTCGCCAAAATAATCAATATAAATAATTAAAAAATATAATTAAACACTTAGTAGAGAGTGTATATCTACTCTATGTACTAATATATATTCTAAAAGGACCTGTGCACCGGTGTTACCTGGTGGCAGTTTGGTCCCAAGCCCGAACAACTATGGTGAATCCTCCTTCCCTAAAACCAAAAGTACTTATGATTATCTACTGCATTATTGTATCTGAGTAATGTAAAATACTGACTATAAACAGCAAAAATATTCAGTGATGGATTGTAGCAGATGCTAGTGGTAGCCACTGTTTGCCCTAGAAAAATTGTAGCAGATGCTAGTGGTAGCCACTGTTTGCCCTAGAAAAATTGTAGCAGATGCTAGTGGTAGCCACTGTTTGCCCTAGAAAAATTGTAGCAGATGCTAGTGGTAGCCACTGTTTGCCCTAGAAAAATTGTAGCAGATGCTAGTGGTAGCCACTGTTTGCCCTGGAAAAATTGTAGCAGATGCTAGTGGTAGCCACTGTTTGCCCTAGAAAAATTGTAGCAGATGCTAGTGGTAGCCACTGTTTGCCCTAGAAAAATTGTAGCAGATGCTAGTGGTAGCCACTGTTTGCCCTAGAAAAATTGTAGCAGATGCTAGTGGTAGCCACTGTTTGCCCTAGAAAAATTGTAGCAGATGCTAGTGGTAGCCACTGTTTGCCCTAGAAAAATTGTAGCAGATGCTAGTGGTAGCCACTGTTTGCCCTAGAAAAATTGTAGCAGATGCTAGTGGTAGCCACTGTTTGCCCTAGAAAAATTGTAGCAGATGCTAGTGGTAGCCACTGTTTGCCCTAGAAAAATTGTAGCAGATGCTAGTGGTAGCCACTGTTTGCCCTAGAAAAATTGTAGCAGATGCTAGTGGTAGCCACTGTTTGCCCTAGAAAAATTGTAGCAGATGCTAGTGGTAGCCACTGTTTGCCCTAGAAAAATTGTAGCAGATGCTAGTGGTAGCCACTGTTTGCCCTAGAAAAATTGTAGCAGATGCTAGTGGTAGCCACTGTTTGCCCTAGAAAAATTGTAGCAGATGCTAGTGGTAGCCACTGTTTGCCCTAGAAAAATTGTAGCAGATGCTAGTGGTAGCCACTGTTTGCCCTAGAAAAATTGTAGCAGATGCTAGTGGTAGCCACTGTTTGCCCTAGAAAAATTGTAGCAGATGCTAGTGGTAGCCACTGTTTGCCCTAGAAAAATTGTAGCAGATGCTAGTGGTAGCCACTGTTTGCCCTAGAAAAATTGTAGCAGATGCTAGTGGTAGCCACTGTTTGCCCTAGAAAAATTGTAGCAGATGCTAGTGGTAGCCACTGTTTGCCCTAGAAAAATTGTAGCAGATGCTAGTGGTAGCCACTGTTTGCCCTAGAAAAATTGTAGCAGATGCTAGTGGTAGCCACTGTTTGCCCTAGAAAAATTGTAGCAGATGCTAGTGGTAGCCACTGTTTGCCCTAGAAAAATTGTAGGCACTGTCATAAGTGGTTGCTTTATGGTGGTTACTTGCTGTGTAGATGTTATAGCGCAACACACGTTTCGTAAATATGCATAATATGGACTGTACATATTATGTTCAAGTAAAATCAAAGTTTATTGAATGGTTAGGTGCTTCTCATGTTAAAAGTGAGTCAAAAATTAATAAGGCTATTCTTTCACCACTGTCAATAATTTGCATAAGTGGGAAGACATGTAAAGATGAAGATGCAGAGAAAAAGGATGAAGATAAGGAAAATAAGAGGAAGAAGATGATGTAGAAAAAGAAGACGAAAGAAGACAGCTGGACTACTAAAGAAGAAATGCCAGCAAAGGGAGAAGCAGATGGAACTGGCTGACAGCCAGCTATAAAAAAACGAATTTATTTACCTGATGGTCGTAATAAAGGAATTAGATATTGTAATTAAATGTAACTTTCAAAATCTTACTAAAAAGGTAATTTGAAAAAGTATTTATTGAATTTGCAATGGTGTTTTTTTTTTTTTAATGAATGATGTTGGCAAAAAATGGACGCTGAACCATTATGGCAAACAGGCATTAAGTATTTTAAAATTCATCCTAACAAATGTATTTCATGTTACCTTGTTTAAACTTGTTTTTCTTGTTTTATTTATGTATATGTATTTATTTGTCTCTACTTTTCCTGTCTCGACAAACTTTTAAGATGAGATTCATATATATACTATTACTGTAAGCTTGCTTATATTGAAAATGCTTGCTTCCTGGCTAACCAATCAAACCATCTAATATAGTTATTCTTATTTTCAATTATATTCGAAAAATAATACACAGTGACATTAGCAAAGAAAAAGTCACCTATGAAAACGAACCTCCTAAATTAAAACCTTGAATAATTATCTAAACTCAAATGTAAATTAATATTAAGCCGACTTCACAAATTGATAAAAGTTAATTATTGGATTTTAACTATAAGATGAAGCTCCAATGATTCAAACTCGAGATAGATGACGCCAAAAACATCCACCCATTAATATGGGAAGGGAGATTATCATCAAAAGTGTCCTGAATTGATAATTTAGCACCAGACTTTACTAAATAGATATTAATAAGTCCCTTGTACCCATTCCCCTCCTCCCCGTTTATTTTTATTTATTTATTTATTTATTTATTTTAATGGAGAGTAGATAATTCATGTGGATATGTTATCAGCAGCTCCAGTAACTCTCGCTTCTCCCTTTTTGTCCCTCAGTCCTCATTCAAATGAGTGATTTTTCTGACAAAGGGTGAAGAAAAAGCTGCTTTAAAGGTCGGTAGTACTTGGTGAACAGTAGTCTGAGATGTCGGAAATTTTTCTGTCTCTATGTCTATCCTTGTGGCCATGTCACTAGTAAGGGTCCTGGAGGTAAATGTTTTGTCTGGGTTGACGTTATCCGCCTGATAGTTAGGGACCCGAACCTTGGATTAATCACTAAGGAGGCTGTCCTATCAGCAGGCGCAAAGTACTGGGACTGCTGTATTGCCATTTGGTGAATGGATTCTGGACCATGCAGTAGTCTCTGGTGGGTCCTCTCAATGCCATACTAGTGGGTAATTGTTACGGCTTTACCTTATCATGTGCTACAAAAAAAAAAAAAAAAATTCTTGTCTTTTTCTCTCTTACTTTCCCTCTCTGTACTGCTCTAACCAAGTATGCCGACCTGTTCCACAAATCCCAAAACCTCAACATGAAATATCTCCAGAAAAAAAACTCGAATAAACCTAGAATCCCATCTTCCAACGTAGACCCCTACTACCAGGTCTCCTTCTCCAACATCAGGGGTCTACGTTCCAACCTTCCAGAGGTTGAAACCCAATTACAGGAGATGAAACCGGACATATTCTTTCTAAGCGAAACTGGAATAGGGCCGACCACTTCCCTAGATGAGTTTATAATCAACGGATACTCTAACTTAACAGCTAAATCTAACCCTCAAGATCGCCATGGGCATGGAATATGTGCCTACATTAAAGATGGCTTCCCGTGTGGCAGGGATATCTCTAGAGAAGATCCTAATTTACCCTATATGTGCTTCCGAGTTGCATTTGTTTACACCACTGCATTTATATTTGCCCTCTATTGGCCCCATAACAGCGGAGTTACTATCTTTAAGAGTATATCTGAGAAAATTGACCACATCCTGTCTGCACATCCTTCGGCTAACATCCACATCTGTGGTGACTTCAACGTCCATAATGTGGAATGGCTGACCCATTCAAATAAGACAGATGACGAGGGGAGGTTTTGTCATGATTTTGCCATTGCTTATGACCTCACTCAGATTGTTCGCGAGCCCACCCGTGTGCCTGATACTACTGGTCAATATGCAAGCCTCCTAGACCTTTTTCTCTCAACTTCCCCTGAGCTATGTTCATGTTCCGTTCATTCTTCTCTAAGATCCTCCGACCACTCCGTCGTATCAGTTAAGATAAAAATGAAATGTAATAAGTCCCCAGACGTACTCCTCCACCGTACTGTATACCGATACTCTATGGCTGACTGGGATAGCTTCCGTACATTCATATCTGATTTACCTCTGCATTCCATGTTTAAAAAGGACGTGTCCTCTATAGTATCAGATCTGACCAAATGGTTAATTGTAGGCATAGACCGATTCATACCATCTAAAAACTTCCAACAAAAACCTAACAGCCAGCCATGGTTCTCCCCAGAATGTGCTGCTGCTATTGCGCACAGAAATCACTTTTTCTATAACTACCAACATAATAGATGCACTGAGACTAAAGCTGCTTTCAGGAATGCCAGCAACCACTGTAAAAGAGTAATAAAAAATGCAAGAGAACTATATGCCCAGTCTGTTAAATCCATAGTAGCTGATCAGTGGCTTGGTTCTCACCAGTTTTGGCAAATAACAAATAAGATCCTGAACAGAAGTGTGCGTTCTATCCCAACACAGAACACGCTAGGTAACATACAAATATCTGTACATGAGGTCGCCACACTAATCAAGAACCTTTATTCCAGCAAAGCAACTGGCCCTGACGGCATCCCAATTATAGTGTTAAGAAAGCTTCAACCAGAACTTGCTCCCATACTTGCGAAACTGTTTAAGCGTTGCCTTAAGGAGAAATGCTTTCCGACTCCCTGGAAAACCTCATCAGTATGCCCTGTATTTAAGAATACAGGTGATAAGTCATCTCCCTCTCAGTACAGACCAATAAGTCTCCTGTGTGTTATGAGTAAGTTGCTGGAATCCATATTAAATAGAGAAATAGTCAACCACCTCAGCAGAAATAACCTTAGTAACACACAATATGGTTTCCGTTCTGCAAGATCTACCGCAGATGTGCTAATGGGTATATCTCACAGGATTAGTGAATCTCTTGACAAAGGCTTCCTTTCTAGGGCAATTGCTCTTTACATATCAAAGGCCTTCGACAAGGTATGACATAAGGGCCTACTTCACAAAATTTCCAGTTACAGTATAACTGGAAATGTTTTCTCAATCATTAAATCATTTCTCCCCGATAGGCTCATAAGAGTAGTGGTCGATGGACAAAAATCAGAGGCCCACAGTATTAATGCTGGAGTCCCTCAAGGGTCAATCCTGGGCCCAACTCTCTTCCTGATCTACATCAATGATCTCCCTAAACACATACTTAAATCATTCGTAGACATCTATGCTGATGACACGACCATCTACAGCAACACCTCAAAGGCTATAAATGACAGTTCTCTCTGATTCTCTCTCCTCTGATCTCGAGCACGTGGTTCAGTGGGGGAAGACGTGGCTGGTTACCTTTAATGCATCTAAAACCAAACTCCTATCTTTACATCATCAACGCTCTGATCCCCATCTGGCATCAATTGAAATGGATGGCTCTCGTCTTGAAGCCCCATGCTTTTACAAGCTTCTGGGTTTGTCCTTTACTCCTGATCTGAAATGGAAGACGTACATCAAGTCTGTTGCCAAAGTCGCTGGAAAGATGGTGGGATCCTTCTACCGCTCCAGAAGATATCTCACTACTGATGCAATTTTCTATCTATATAAAAGCCAAGTACGTCCAAGGATGGAATACTGCTGCCATATCTGGACAGGAGCTGCTAAAAACCGCCTATCCTGCCTTGAGAGTACAAAATAGACTTCGTGGCTTAGTGGGGGATGCCCTTTTCTCTACCCTGCAACCTCTCTCCCACAGAAGAGACGTTGCGAGTCTATCCTTGTTTTATCGTTATTTCCATGGCAGGTGCTCGTCTGAACTACAATCTCTGGTCCCCCCCCCCCTCGCCAATCTTTCACGAAAAACACCCATCTAGCTGAATCCACTGAAAAATTTTCCCCACTCTTTATCTGTGCCTAAATCAAAACGTAGATTTCATGAACAAAGCTTCTTTCTTAGAACTGCATGCCTGTGGAACTCTGTACCGTCTGCCTGCTTCCCACCTGACTACAACCTGGATGTCTTCAAGTCCAACGTTTACAAATTCTTAATGAACCACCCCCTTAAGTAAACACTTCATTAAATCTCCACACTAATGTACTGTACTTGCAATAACCCTGATCCCTGAGTGGCTTCCAGGCCTTGATAAGTTGTGACCACCGTGTAAAAAAAAAAAAAAAAAAAAAATCTTCATTGAATTATCTTTCCGGAAATATATCTATGAATGATATTCATAGTTTACAACCCGTGCTTAAACTGATATATCGTTTGCATCTTTGGGCAGTGTACGTAAACAGAGGAAAGATACCAAAATACTTAACCAATCAGATTGCAGCATATGGTAATTTTCAATTAAAATTCAACAAGATAAGGAAATGGATTAAAGATTAGGAAAAACGGATTGTGACTTGATACCTTCAATACAAATATTGCATGTTGATGTAAGATAAAATATAGCCTTAAATTTTAGGGAGAACAAGTTTAAATAATAAACTATGTAGTTTTAATATTGAGTAAATATGTTGTTGCGAGTAATGTGTTTGATAGTGTTACTGCTGAAGGCTTTTTCAGTGTTCAGGAATAGTATTCTCTTAATCGAAGAATGACTAATTCTAACGCTATGGTGTTTGTCAGTACCATTCCGTCATTCTGCTGAACTTAGAACTGAAAAAGAACAGTCCATTTTTTTAAATGTTACGCCAATGTAATATGTATGTAATGCATTTAGTAAGTGGAATAATCACCCAGTGTCTTGTATCTAAGTATGACTGTTAATAAAAGAATTGGGACTAAAAATTAAAGAAGAGATTTTTGCTACTATCATTGTGAGATTATGGTGTTGAGTGATTCAAGGAGGAGAAAATATAATTTTTATGGAAAGATGAGAAAATGTGTGTATTCTTGTACAAAAACATGCTTCATTATGAGTTTGGAATGGTGGATGCAGAAGCTTTGCATAGGAATTGTCTTGTGTTCCTGTATGTCTGAAGTTTTGAGGGGGAAAATTGTTATCATTTTAGTATATTAGAAGCGGGATATATAGGGTTAAAAGGAAAAAATCCAATACAAACGTAGCCCAATCTTATAAATTTATTTTGACCAAGCGTGGGCCATCATCAGATGAGAAGATTCTGCTGTTATGGTCTACACTCTCAAATCGCACATCCTTCTAAACTCCCACTCCTCCTTTTTCCCCTACCATCTGATAGGCTTCACCTCTACTCTAGCATCCTCTCTCAATAAAATTATTTTTCCACTTTGTTTCATTTCCCTTCCCATCCAAATAATACAAATGCTGTAAATTGGTCACTTTTTAGTCAGCTAGAGACCTGATGTTCATCTCCTGTGATGATGACACACACTGGGTTGAAATAAATTTATGAAATTGGACTAAGTTTGTGTTGAATTTTTTTTTCTTTTAACTTTATATATGCTCTACTCTGCATTGAGTTCTACCACTTGAGATTTCCTACAAAAACGGTGTTCTTTTTGGAATACACAGACTATATCCATCCATACTCCTATAAATTTGTTTCCTTTTGTGTATTGATATTCATATTAAAAACCTTTTTTTCTATTTATTTAAAAAGAAATACAACTTTGTTATATACGAGTCGTGGAATTGCATTCATCTGCAAAAGATCTAGCTAATTGCATATAGTTTTAGACATTCATTTTAATTAATTCCCTGTTAGTTTCCTCTGTTTTCTTATGGGATGATCATCTTTAGTTAACTATTACGTGTAATTATATTCGTGCAGATACTCTACATGATTTATACTTGCATAATATTTGCATAAAAAGATTATAGTAAACACAAACCTCTTTCTATATATATTTATGTATGTATTGGTTGAAAATATTTTGCATACCAAACTCCTGTCTGTTTTTGGTCTAGAGTTATGAAACTTCATATATAGGGTATTCGAACCCAGGCGAAACTTTATGCTTGGGTTTTAGCCTGGGGGAAAACCAGTACAAAAGTGAAAATTTAAAAAAAAAAAAAAAAAAAAAAAAAAAAAAATTAAATTTGCCTGGTGAAGGTCAAACAACGGCATTACAAATATGCATACGTAATGTAATAGCTATTGGTTCATGTTTTAATTTTTAGCCTTGCAGCAAACACGTCTCCATAGATCAGGCATTAACGCCAAAGGAAAAGATAAATCATAAGCTAAATGTTTTGGTTTTGATTCTCGGTTGCGGCACACGAGTCTTAAACTTTTTAAATAATTACTATATATTGGGTGCAATATAATAAATATGAAATCTGCATTAATCAAATTAATTAATTAATTAATTAATTAATTTAAGCATATTTTAAGTTTACGGGCGACAAAGAAACCAATTCTACTCTTCTGTTTTTAGATGTTCTGGTTTCCAAGGTTTCTTACTTCCGTCAATTGTAAACCAACATTTACTGGCCTCTATACATGTTAGGACTTATTTTTTCCTACAAATCAAAAATTCAAGTTACCCTAACACACAATGATTTAATGATTTGTTCAAAGGCCAATCTGAATGACAAGATTAAATTCATCACTAAGTAACAATGGCTATCCCTTAGATAATGTTGGATCTACTATTAATAAGAAAGTTTCCAATTTTTATAACTCTAAAGAAACTATCATCGATAGATGTCCTGTTTACTTTCATCTACCTTGCCTAGGTAATATCAGTGACTGATTTGGAAAGCAAATTTCTTTGTCTATACAAGTGTTATTTTGCGTCAAATCCATGTATTGTTTTTTCAACTAGACCTATGTTGTTCATTTGCAAAGATGTTCTCCCCACTGTAATAATTATATTTATTTATTTAAATGTAGTAGCAATACGCACAACATTGAATGGACATAGCAAAGATTGGATTTTCTTTTAAAACAAAGATTCGTTATGCAAATTTTCACCTTCTGATATTATGAATAATACGTATGGGTCTGCAATCTGCGAGCACCTTATAATGAACTGTACTTGCATCACAAATTGCATTGTCAACATGTTCACAATCTTAAGCAGATTGCACTCGCCTTTCCATTTAAAAATCCTAGAAATCATTTTTATTAAGTCCTTGAGACCTTCTCTTTGCAAACAAAAAGAAAATCTTTTAGGACTTAATGTGATTTTTATGTGATTCTTTTTCTATTTATTTTTTAATTATATATTTTTTCTCCCCACCATATTCATGAAAAAAATTTTTTTTTTTTAATTGGAATTTTTCCTCTATTTTGCTCTGTCGAGCGGGAAAGGAAACCTGTTTAGCTAATCCTTTTTTATTTTTTAAAATCCATTGTTATTGGTCTTCCCCCCCCCCAGCCATTATTAAATTTTGTACCTTCCCAAAATTATTCAAATGTATATATACAGTGGCACTAAAAAAGCCTGCACCTGTCACTTTTTCAAAAACTGCAAATATAAGCCCAATTGAATGTAACTGTTTAAACAACCTATACCTCATTTGATTCATCTTTTATTCCTCTATAATTTTCCATCCCATCCATCCATAACCTTGAGCCCCTAAGGGGCATAGGCCATCTACAACTTTGTAGATGCTTTTGTAGCGACTGAGTTCTTTTTACGGGGTGAGGGTGCTGGCCCCACGCCCAACCTTCCCAGAAGGTACATACAGCGCCTAGCCTTCATAAATGGTCACCCATCTGCTACTGGCCAGGCTCAACATTGCTTAACTTTGGTGACTTGGCGAGAACTGGTTTGTCAATGTGATTGTGCCATACTGTTTTACCTGTTCATATTTGATTTTTAATTGAAGTATCCTAGTGTTCACGTCAATTTAAAAAATTAACTTCAAATAGAGAAGGCAAAAAGAAACTCCACAACAGCAAATGAGGTTAAAACCAGCTTAAAATATCCTTTCAGGCAGCAAAGAATCTGTAATTGTAATTATTGTTCCAGGTTATACAATGTAACATATGCCTCGACTTTCTCTTTGTGATCATCAGGAGCTCATTAATCTCCACCTTTCGAGTTTATCAATTCGGCCATAGTTCGCTTGCAAGGTTGAATTAATTCGACCAAGTACATTAATGTTGACTGAGCATTTTCTACCCTACTTTGGTCGGAATTTGGATGATAATTCCATCTTTATGCAGGATAATGCTCCCATTCACACAGCTAACAATGTCAAGAGGTTCCTTGAAGAGCATGATATTCCGTGTTTGGATTGGCCTGCATAATCTCCAAACCTCAATCCCATTGAAAACATATGGCATTACATCAAGCAACAGCTACGCAATGATAAAATTTCAAATTTAAAAGAACTTTGAAAAATAAAGTGGGATGCCCTTTCACCAGAGTATTGCCACAGACTAATTCAAGGAATGCCCAAAAGATTGCAAGCTGTCAAAATACAGGACTATGCTAGTAAATATGAACTAGTTCATTGTGTTCCTGTTGTGTTGCATAAATGCTCTAAAGTTACATTTAAATAACAATTTTACATTGTGTGGAGTTTCTTTTTGCCTTTTCGATTTGAAGTTAATTTTTTAAATTGATGTGAACACTAGAATACTTCAATTAAAATTCAAATATGAACCGATAAAATTATAGAGGAATAAAAGACAAATCAAATGAGGTACAGGGTGTTGCAATAGTTACATGCAATTTAGCTTAAATTTGCGGTTTTTGAAATAATAGCAAGTGCAGACTTTCTTTTTGACGCCATTTTATACATACATACTTGTAGCCAAATTGAATATTGAAATATTAATATCTTTGGTTCTATGGGACGAAACTACATGAAAATTTGCAGGCTTTTGAAGATTCTAATCCTATTCTATGGTTAAAATTTTATGACTATTAGTAAAAAAAAAAAAAAAATTTTTCAAACTAAAACATGCCCAAATTTACCTACATTTGTGTGTGTGTGTGTGTGTATATATATATATATACTAGCAGAAGTACCCATCATTGAATGGGTTCAAACAGCCTACAGAAAATGAACTGTGATTGATGAAAGTATGATAGGTTATGAAAAGGAGGAGGTTGTAAAGATAAGTTTTGATACTCAAAAATTTTACCCTAAGCAAAATATGATGAAAGTAAAGATAATTTTCGCGAAAATATATTTTTTTATATCAACTTTGTTTCCATTCGTAGCCAAGAGTGACCAACAAAATGATGTTTCCTTAGAAAGAGAAAATGTTATATATATAATAATATAAATATACAAGAAATAAATGTTATCATGGTCAATAAAAGTTACTTTATGGTATAAAAGTTCATTGGTTTGTATTTTTAAGTAGTTTGTAAAAAAATTTTTTTTTTTTTTAATTCACGAACCGGTTTTTTAAAAAATCAAAATGGCAGCGACTTTGAAATGGAGAGCCCCGTTTTCAATTTGAAGGAGGTGAGCATGCTGTGTTAACAATTTAAGAGTTCTGTCAACGTAAGGAATATTTATAAACATTTTAATGTTTTCTGTTATTTTGCGCTTGAGGAATATTCGATTATGGCATGTGTAGCTTATATAAAAATTCATTTAAGTAGTTATCGCCTCAAATTTTGTTTTAATTTCTGTTCGCTGAAATTATTTCAAGTAAAGAGCATTAAAAACTATTTCAAAACAAAAAAAAAAAACATGAAATTTTATTGACTATGGTAACATTTATTTCTTGTATATTTATTTTTTCGGGTAGTTGTTTGTTGGCTTTTCTGCTAAACACTCTTACTAAATAATATCGACAAAATATCGAAAAGCAAAGAAAGAAAAAGTTTTGAAAAGTAATGAAGCTTTACTTACTTTAGTAAAATAATCCGAAACAGCAAAATGGGATATTAAAAAAGTAAAAACATAATTACTATAGTATTTTAAAGTAAAGAATCGATATAAATATGAATAAGAAAATGGCGCCCTTTTCAAGCAGAACAGCTTCGTTTTAGTTTTACAGTATTGAACGGTGTAGTATTGCGCCATCGGATTTAAGGTTGTACTATTGTAATGTAAAGAACACGCAGAAAGGGTTGTAATCAACTGAATTCCTTCCAGTACACTGACAAAAAAGCTTAAACAAATAAATAAAAATAAAAAGCTTATGTAAATGTTTTTAAAGACAAATAATCACGTGAGTAGGATTTTGTCCTTCTTTTGACAAGATAAAAAGTAGCGTTCTTATTTTTTATTTATCTATTTTCGAAAGAGTGCCACATGCAAGTGCAGAAGGAAAAAAAGTTATGCAAAATTTGTCGAATTGTATAAAGTTCCGACTTTTTTTTTTTTTTTGGCTTTCACTTTAATAAGAACGTGAATTTATGAGGTGAATTTATTCGACACAATATGATTCATCTCGAACAAATAAAATTTAACGTGAATTAAGATTAAAATTAAGGTGTTATTGTGGACCCTCACCCCTTTTAAAAAACCTTGTTAGACTTTGTGACATATTTACATTCTATGGAGGTCAGGTGCGAACGAACACCCAATAATTTTATTATGCCATATTTCTTCAAACTGAAACATAATTATCAAAGTATACTTACGCAAATAGATATGAAAAGTGTTTGTTAAATTTTGTACCATATTTCCATGGAGTACAGGCGCGACCGCAGACCACACAATTTTATTATACCATTTCTATTTAAGTTGAAACATACTTATCAAAGTATTCTTATGTACATCTATATCAAAAACCCTTGTAAACATTTTTTTTTTGTTTTTTTTTTATTGCCATACTTTGGGGGCCAGGCGCGAACGCAGACCCCACAATTTTTATGAACCACCATTCTGCCAGATCAAACATACCAATTCCTGATCCTCGATACATCTATCATTATATGTAATCAGTTTTTTAAAATAGTCAACCATATAGGAGCCTATTCGTGACCAGACACACACACACAGACGTTCAGCTTTATATTATGGATATATATATATATATATATATATATATATATATATATATATATATATTAGTGCTGCTTTGGGATGAAGTTTGCTTAGGGTTTTTTTGCTCGATTGTCTCCTCTGTGGCCTTGCCAGGTCACTAATATATATATACAGTAGAACCCCGGGATACAGTGGCCCTAGGATACGTTTTTCAGGTTACGATGTGGAATACAATGTTTTTCTGGCCCCTGATTACCGTATTTGCCCCATCTTACAGTGTTATTTATAATTTGATTATATACACGTGTGCATTAGATATGCCGTACTGCATTTTGTTACTAATTTTTAATGCTGTATCTCAGGGTTCTACTGTATGGATATGTTTATACTGGTAGCCAAATTGAATACTGAAATGCTCATATCTTTGGTTCTATGGGACAAAACCACATGTTAATTTGTAGGTTCTTTGAAGATTATAATACTCTTCTCTGGTTAAAATTTTATGACAATTGGAAAAAAAGAGCCTATATTTTATGAACCAATAAAATATATCCAAATTCGCCTACATTTGTATATGTAGTATCCTGCAATAATATAGGATATATAAATATCTCCTTAAAAGTTTTCATGAAAAGCTTCTAAAATTAAATTCGGTTTCTAACTTGTGAAGAAAATAGCTCAATATTCCTTTTTATGAAGTTCAGGAAACATTGCTAACAATTTTGGTCATAAATGTATATTTCAATCCAATCAATTTGTATATGCTGTTCAGTGCTCAGCAGCTAACAGTTCTGCAATCTAACCCAGTACCACAACCATCACAAGGAACCATTTTGCAGTTTCAACTCCTACTCCTCTACTGCATGTCTGAAGTGCACCCGTCCCTAACTGGAGGTCATATTGGTACTTTTCTCTCCATTCATTGTTTCTTTTTAATCAGATCCAGTGTGATGCCTTTCCATTGCTTTCTGCACATCACTCACAAAGTTTTTGTTGTAAAAACAAAAAAAAATGTCACATTATGTTGCTTAGTTTCCACTCAACATATCCTCAATATAACAAAATAATATGGCTGCCAATGTGCAGCCAATTTTACAAAATGGCTACTTTATACTATCTTATACTAACATACATGCAACACAACATACTAAATATCTAAAGTACATACTTATTCTTCAAAAAACCTTTCAGATCTTAGAAGTCAAAGATCGGTAAATATAGAGGTTCTAGATTATAAGGAATGTATTGAATTTAGAACAAAAGTGAGGATAATATATATAAGTAATTTTTAGTCTTAGATAAATATTAGCTGAACTATTTTGGTTATAATTACATTTTAATATTTCAAATAGTCAAAAAATACATAAAAAAAACAATCTTTCTCATATGTATATATATTTACACACACATACAGACTACTTGCATGCTTATAATTTATAAGCATACTAGCAGCAGGGGTGCCCGGCATTGCCCAGGTGTTTGGATGTGTGTGTGTGTGTGTGTGTGTGTTTTTTTTTTTAGATCAAAACAAAACGGGCAAAGTAATAACCCCTGTTTAAATGTGATAAAATAAAACAAAAAAACGATGTTTAACGTCTTAAAAAAAAAATTTTTTTTTAAAAGTTAGGACCGAAGCCTTGAGGCGAAGGTGGGGAAAAAAAGGTGGGACAAAAACGTGATATGTTACCGCTAGGCCAGCAAGGGAGAGCAAGTGCAAAACATTTCAATTTAAGGATTAAAAACAATTGCAAGGTGCGTGGATTTAATGAAGTCAAATATTACGCCATAGACTGAATGAAATCCCCGAACTTTTACTGCGAGACAGTTTTTTTTAGTTTGTTTACCAAACTTTGGCTGCGAGGTATTCTTGTTTTGTTTCCCTAAGATGTTGGGATGGGGGTGGGCAGCTCCCCATTTAAAGCAAATTGCAATTGTCTGATATAAGGGGTTTCCCCCACATTGATCAAAAGCTGATTGCTTTCTGGACGTTCCAAGCAGAGAACCGATCAACTTAATTTCACTTTATTTATACTAAAAAGCCGAACATACTCGAGAGAAGCTAAAATAGCAAGAACTTTGTAAAAGTCGATGTAAATAAATCTAGATGCGACACCCATTCGCAAATCTTAGATATTATTATTTAGACGGTATATAAAAAGTTCTCAGAAATAGTATAGAGTAGCCCAGCGAAAAAAGCCTTTGGTGGACATACAGAAAAAATACATGCACACACAATTTTCGCTTTTATCTATATATAGATTATACATGTTAAAAGCTATTTATATATATATATATATATATATATATATATATAGATTAAAAGCTATTTATATATATATAGATTATACATGTTAAAAGCTATTTATATATATATAGATTATACATGTTAAAAGCTATTTATATATATATAGATTATACATGTTAAAAGCTATTTATATATATAGATTATACATGTTAAAAGCTATTTATATATATAGAGAGAGATTATACATGTTAAAAGCTATTTATATATATATAGATTATACATGTTAAAAGCTATTTATATATATATAGATTATACATGTTAAAAGCTATTTATATATATAGAGAGATTATACATGTTAAAAGCTATTTATATATATAGAGATTATACATGTTAAAAGCTATTTATATATATATAGATTATACATGTTAAAAGCTATTTATATAGAGAGATTATACATGTTAAAAGCTATTTATATATAGATTATACATGTTAAAAGCTATTTATATATATATAGAGATTATACATGTTAAAAGTTATTTATATATATATAGATTATACATGTTAAAAGCTATTTATATATATATATAGATTATACATGTTAAAAGCTATTTATATATATATATATAGAGAGAGATTATACATGTTAAAAGCTATTTATATATATAGATTATACATGTTAAATTTAACTTTGTATAGATAGCTTTTATTAAAATTTTATTATTTTATCATTACTTCTTCAAGTAGGAGTTTTTAGTTGCATTCATTTGTTACAATCTAGTGTTCACATTGCTTGACTAATCATCAAAATTTGTCAAAATATCATTCTTGGTTTTAGAATTGATTTAATTTTGGGATATCTAGTCAACGGTCAAAGTCACAGAAAAAGGTGAGTAACACTTTGGGCCAGAACATCAATTCTGTTCTCTTATTATTAACTCACTACTTGGCCCATATTATTGCCAATGAAGTCTTGCATCTTACAAAACCTTGACTGTTCGTTCAAGGTCGAAATTTTAAATAAGTAAAGAAAGCTAAGATCTATTTGTTTTATTACGAATATTTAGCTGATAATGGCAATTATTTTTATGGTTTTAAGGTTTGTAATGCATAAAAGCAACATTATTTGTAACAGTAAATTATACAGATCGATAGTTCCACTACGTTTTTTATAATTACAATCCGCTTTTTAAAACTATCTTTAGCAAAATTGGACGTCATTTTAATTGGGCCTTGTTTCATAGAATGTTCTATGAAATGTTTTACTGTCAAAGTTTGATCAGGTATTGAAAAGTTTGATGGGGGTTTTTGGTTTGGGAATTTAAGTGTGTAGATGAGAAAAGAAAAAATTGTCCAATTGAAACGGACCAACAGAGTGGAAAATGGGAAGTCAGGGATGAATTCGCTATAAATTAATCTATTAGCTGCTGCATCTAGTGCTCTCTCGTTGACTGATTCAGTTTCTATGGTTACCAGAGCCTGTTGGCCTAATGCCACAAGTGCCTTCTGAGAAAATTGTCCCGTTGCTGTGGATACAAGACCATTTGCCCAACCATCTGTCGACAGATCTCTCTCCCTCTCTTTTTCAAAGAAAATAATTTTACACTTGCAATGTTTTGTTTTTTTTTTGCTCTTTTTCTTTTTTGCTCTTTTTTCCTTTTCTTTTTTCCTTTTCTTTTTTCCTTTCTTTTTTCCTCTTTTTTGTTCTCATTTTTTCTTTTTCTCTTCATCTTATTTTCTTTTACTTTTTCATGTTTTCCTGTTTTTCTTTTTTTTTTATGACTCCTCTTCGTTTTTCTTTTCCTCCTCTTTCATTCCATTTTTTTTCATCCTCTCTTGTTCTATTTGTCTTTTTCCTTCATCTTCCTCGTATAGATTCCCTTTCTTCTTCTCCATCATCTCCTATTTCTGTCTCTCTCTACTCCTCCCTTTTCTCATTATTCTTCCCATTTTATTTTACAAAATTATTTTGCTTTTTACTCTCTCCCACCTCAAAAAAAAAAAGTCTTGAACTCTTTTATCCATTGTTAAAATGAGCCTCAATTTATTTCTCGTCTTCCTGAGCATAGAGTAGAGCGTGGTTTGTAGGTTCTTGAAGACATTCCTCCCAAGCATTATTACCTCATTTGGCTTGAGGCGTTCGTTTATCACTGATTGACCCTTTTGACATTCTAAGCAATCATGTCAAAGAGACCTTTATTTGAGGTGGGGGGGGGGCGATTCAGATTCTCCAACATATGTAAGGTTATTACTTCAAAAATGCACCAAACGTATTTAAAAACTCGGAAAAGAAAATAAAACTTTGACACAAGATTATTTTAGGTGAAAGAAAGTTATTTAATTCGGTTTCACACGCAAATCCATTGCACTTATTTATGATACAACACAATATGTTCTTGTTGGATAGCAGTCTTTTGTTTTTAGCCACAATCACTGTTGTGTTGCAGTAATTCTCTCTAAGACCCACTGGTCGGCCAGCTCGCTTTGGAAAGGGTAGAGAAGACTCACGTGCTTGTTAACTGTTACATTCCAAATCACCACATCTTTTTTTTTTTTTCTCTAATAGTTGTTTCGCTTTCACTTGAGGGTGGGGTGGGTGTTGATGAGCAAAAAATCAGCCGTGCATCCCTTCCTTCATCTTCTGTCTTTTCCTTCAATCTTGATATATATATATATATATATATATATATATATATATATATATATATATATATATATATATGCATTTCATTCGGTGACGTCATGCTCATGTTAATGTGACATTAACTCTGCACAGGAGTCGTACATGTCCTGGTCATTTAAATAAGACAGCAACTATATGACGCATAGACTGGCCTCTAACTTGCTGCAATTACTCGCATGATTTTTAAATACTTAATAAATCTAAGTAGCATGTGAATCTCATGTTTTTTTTTTACTCGAGTTCTTCGCTTTTAGTGGAATTTTGCTTAAATCGATGAAGCCTTACTTTCTTACTTTTTGTCGATTTTTGGCTAAATTTTTTCTTTGTTTTTTCTTTTGCTTTTACTTTGTGTACTTTTTTCTGAAACTTGAAATGTTAATTTTGTTGTGAAATCTAAGACTTCAAACAATTCTAAATGAAGTATGAAAGAATTCCTGTTCTCACATGAGCACTTTGTGTTTTTCTCTTAATTTTGATTTTCTTGTTTACAAAGATATTTCAAATGATTTCACATGTATTTTACTACTTAATTCAAGTTGTAGTTTTTTTTTTAACACTGTCCTCTCTAAACACCCACATACACTAGGGGGGGGGGATCCCTTTCAGGTTATGAAATTCATTTGGATTTCAGCTTTCTTGGTCATTAAAAGATGTCAGTAAAAAACTCGTATCACTGTTGTACCACTTTGTCCCATTTCTGGCATATCAATCCTTTATCTGTTATTCGATAATGAAACTGAATACAGATTATATATGATTGGTTTGTTTTACAGCATGTCAACACTTTCTAATTTTTTTTATTTTACCGAAATACAATACTTATTGGAAAAGTCCTTTACATTATTTTAGTTATTCCATTGTAACAATCTTTCTCGTTGGAAAAGCTATTTTTCCAAAGAAACCTAAATGTAATAAATTATTATTTTTTTTCCAGAGAGCATGGTAGAAGGAAAATTAAAATCGTTATAATTAAATGGATGTTAAATACATTGCTATTTAGATCTAACTTTAAAAATCTGACCATATAACTTGTATATAAAATTGTTATTCACTATAGGAAAGCAAATACTTAGTTGTAAATTTATTTTAATATTGACGCTTTTTTGGTTCACCGACAAAGGAGGGATTGGACCTGTTCATTTGTTTGTTCACACTTTTCTCAATAACCATGCCTTAGATTTTAAAATTTTGCACTAACATTAGTCATGGTGAAAGTAAATTTTTGCCAGAACGGAGATTCCAGGATAATTTTGGTTGTGCCCCTAGTGGCTATTCTAGGAATAAAGTTTCCCCCAAATCGTTCATCAGTTCATTTGTTCGCACTGCTCTCAATAAACACGCCTCGGATTTTTTTTTTAAATTTTGCACTAACATTAGTCATGGTGAAAGTAAATTTTTGCCAGAACGGATTTTCCAGGATAATTTTGGTTGTGCCCCTAGTGGCTATTCTAGGGATAAAGTTTCCCCCAAATCGTTCATCAGTTCATTTGTTCGCACTGCTCTCAATAAACACGCCTCGGATTTTTTTTTTAAATTTTGCACTAACATTAGTCATGGTGAAAGTAAATTTTTGCCAGAACGGATTTTCCAGGATAATTTTGGTTGTGCCCCTAGTGGCTATTCTAGGGATAAAGTTTCCCCCAAATCGTTCATCAATTCATTTGTTCGCACTGCTCTCAATAAACACGCCTCGGATTTATTTTTAAAATTTTGCACTAACATTAGTCATGGTGAAAGTAAATTTTTCACTTGTTGAGGGGACCCTGCATGCTCGGCTTGTTAGGTTATGTATTTTACCTTATTGAAGTGTTACCACTGTTGACTAAGGGAAGACTCTAGCAAACATGTACACTCAATGCACTGATGTACAGAAGTGAAATCTGGCGAGTTGAAGATGTGTTGCATGGAGAGAAGTGATGTGACAGTGATATGACAGATGTGAGTCAAAGACAAGCTTAGATCTAATAATTAAATCAGACCAGTATATAGATATTTATGCAAAACGGGAGACTCTGATGATCTGGTCATGTTGAAAGTATGAATGAGAGTTGAGTTAATAAACGTAGAATAGTTGGGCTAGCAGGTTTAATTCACAGTGAAACATAGTAAAGATGGACCTGAGAGAAAGAGGGATACAGACGGAGATAATTTAGTAAATTTCTACATGCTATCTAAAACCATATCAATGTGAGAATATTTTCTCACCCTACAACCTCTTTCACACCGAAGAAATGTTGGTAGCTTCTCTCTACTGCATCATAATGTTGATGGTAGGTGCTCAATAATTCAACTCAGCCAGTTCTATATACCACTTAAGTATATATTACATGAACTTCACACACACACACACACACACACACACACGCACACATCTTAACCTCTTTGAAATGGAAAGTAGGAAAAGAATTTCACATGGGATAAGCAGTTTCTTGATTAATGTTGATAATTTAGTAATTAAAGAACATGGATCAGTTAATTCTATCTCAAATATTCTCTTTTTCTGTTCAATTGAAAGTTTTTGCCAACATCAAAGAATAAATAGTTTGAGGTATCTCGCCAATGATTGGTCAGTTTCTCTTGTCAGCATTTCAAGATGGCTACTAAAATGCTGGCTATTTAAAAAAAAAAAAAATAGAATCTTTAAAAATATTTATTTTTTATTAACTCTACTAGACCGGAGCTACTGAAACTAATTTATCCTGTGCCTGGCCTACTGGGCAAAATTGTGAAAAAAATTTAAATGCGTTAGTAATTTTTTGTCTTTCATCTACCGCCAGTATTCAGCCTTTGTGCACTAGTCCACTCAACAGGTAGACTTCTCCTTGATGCATAGGTACTTTCTGCAGTGGGTGCACCAGAACCTTGTCTTCACCTTCTTTTGGATGCTGTCTGTTGGATCTTAGGTGTTTCTCCATGCACACAGCACAGATGTGGTCAGATGAGGTGCCAGGGGGAATTTCAGGGAATTGGTTGCCTGGCATCAGGCATTGAGCAGAGGGTTCTTGTTCTCTGCAAACGGCTGTAAAATGGTATTTTTCTACCAGTTCCAGTCACAGTGTTTGACTGTATCTTGTAAAATACAGAGGTTTTCTGGCAGCTTCTTGTGTAGAAATGGTATAGCACATAGGAGTTGTAGAAAGCCCATATAAAGAATTTGATAAAAAGGTGTCAGGGCCAGCAGTAGTGGCATCATGAACGGTGAAGGCGGGTCATCTGGTCGTTCTTGTTGCAACCACCCATGTACTTGTTGTAGTCCAAGGTAAGCTGTGGAATGCTCACTTCAGTGAAAGTACCATCCTTCTTCCTCCTGTTGACAGTTCCCATCTTTACAGGATCATGGTAGTTGGAGATGAAGGTGATGGGCTTGTTGTCCTGCCATACTATACATGTGATGCTATCCTGACACAGGTAGCGAGTTCCTGACCGCACCCAATTCTTGAACTGGCATTGATGCTACCCTGGCGTAGACTTCTGCATTGAGAATATATCCAGTCTCCGCTTCACAAAGAAGAAACGATTTGATGCCTCGTTTTTTTCGCTTCTTTTATGTACCGTTTTAACATACTCGCCTTCATCTGAATCAGAATTTGTCACTTTATCCAACACTTGTTGCACCATGAAACTCTTTGGTCTTTTACCTGTCAAATTGCTTGGCTTGTCACTAGCTTGCTTCATTTCTACTTTAGTCTACAAAACAACTTACAACTCCACCAAAACAAAGGAAGCCATTTGCAGAAGGTTGGGCTTTCACTAATTCGAGGCTAAGCAACGATTGGGTAGCTATTTTTAGCTCCCTGACAACACAAAAACACGTGGTCAGAAAAATATCTGTTTAGTGGTAACTCAGTATATAGCATTTTCGTAAATTACCGCTATATCAGTAACTCTGTCTGGTAGGGTTAAAGTATTCATAAAATTTGTTTTCTTCATCAGTACAATGATTTATTTAATTTTACAATTGAACTTTAACCTAGGTAGGTGAGTTAGTGCAATGATCATTATTGTTTGTGTGATAACTACTCTATATATTAGGAATGTGAAAGTTGGAAACCAGTAAAAACTAAAGAATATAACTTCAATATAGATGTGTTTTCTGTTCAAGAATGCAGTTGAAAATAAAGACCACACGAGTTTTTCTCAAATTTTATTCTATTAGTCTTTAATATTATGGAGTCTGTGTACTGTTTCTCAACTGATTACAGCAAAATTATCAAGTCTTGTAGGGCCGTCCACTTGGAAAATCAAGCTCTCTCTGCCCATTCCACCTGCTGTTTCCATTCCTTTTATGACGGTAATCATCATCCAATCAACTAACCTTTTAACTCTTGTCCTTGATAAGCAGTGATTCCCCCAGTAAAAAAACAAAACAAAGATTTTCACAGATGTTTGAAGGAAATTAAGTGAAGCACATTTGAGAATACATGGAATATCATTCTGAGAATGAGAAGAATTGTTGAAAGATGAAATATGTATTTTTGTAATGGAAACTGATAAGCATTAAACAATACAAAGAGGAAATTATGTCTGAAAGATATTATCAAAGTATGTATTCTCATTTATTCAATCTTTAAACGCATCCTCTCTTCCTCAGCTATGTCATTCTATGTATTTTTAAATATAGTTGACTTATTTTGACTTCTAATTTTTATACATGTTTTGTGTACACACATATGTAAATTAGATGGCAACTTAAAAAGTCGCTCTTTCTGTAAATGCTGACATGTTGAATGGTTGAAACATGAAATGAGAGAAAGAGAAATACATAACTAAGAGAGATAGTTGATTTGTTCAGTTAACTATGAATTATGGTTAATAAGAATAATTAAAATAACTTTTTTTTCAAACATAACTCCATCTTAGAACTAAGGTATATGTATTTTGTGTTACTAAAGTATATAGGAAAAGACCTTAGCGAAACAGTGATCAACTCGCATGATGGAAAAACGAATGAACACATACGAAAGGCAATGACTAAAACCTTAGAGGAAGACGTGTCTGTAGTGGAATGCGACCATAAATGGATAGTAACATACAATACTGCCAAGACTGAGCTTCCTTCCTTTAATAAATACAAGAAACCTCCTCAACGACTGATTGTCATGGCTAATGATACACTACCTCAAAATGCTTTGTTCAAGCTCCTTAACCTAACATACATATGGAACATGAATTGAATGTTAAGTTTTGAGATAGCTTTGTTACAGTGTAATATATGTCAGGCCTTGTTGCGGTCATCAAGTAGATGAGGCTTCCTACCATTTCCCTGTATATTCGGTTATCTATGAATTTTGTTTCAGTCCCTATATTTTTATTTATGTCCATTTCGACGGGAGTTGAACGCGGCTTACAATCTTGCATTCCAAACTTGAGCAGAATTTTTTCAATGTATCGTGATTGGTTCATAGTTATAGTTTCATTTTCACAGGTAAATTTTATACCGAGGAACCATGACATGAAATTCATTTTTAACATCTCTTAAAGTGTTGTCACAGTTTGAGGCGAGTAATATATCGTCAACCCAAAAAACGAAAATCAACAATTTATTACCTACATTTTTGGTATATATGCACGCGTCTACGGGATATTGTTTGAATTCCTGTTCTATTAAATAATTATGGAGTGTTAAATTCCAAGTGTGTGCACTTTGTTTTAGTCCATATAACGATTTATTTAATTTCCACACCCAATTTTTATTTTTCCTTTTAAATCCCTCTTAAATGTAGATTTCACAGTCAAATGCGCTAATTTCGATTCGATAAGTAGGCATCTTGTCATCACAAAAAGGGTTTGCCATGCCCTTTCAGCAGTGCCACTTTGGAAAGGGGAGTATGGCGCCGATTTCTCGTGTTTAATACGGTGGTTAATTAATAGAAGTTCAAAGTCTTTACTAGTAAATTCAGTCCCATTGTCTGAGCAAATACATTTTACTGACCGTACGGGGCGACATCAGCTAAATATTTCTTAGTGGCGAGGATAGTGTCGGATTTGTTTTTTTTTTCTTATCGAAACTGACAATTAAAGACCTTAATCGTGCAAAACAAATCCTTCGTTACCTAAAAGGAACCAAGGAACAATCTTTAAGATTTAAAAAATCTACGTATCCTCTAAATTTAGAAGGCTTTTCGGATTCAGATTGGGCTAACTCTGAGGATAGAAAAAGTATAGCGGGGTATTGTTTTAGACTGTCAAAGACTAGACCTATGATCTCTTGGAAAACTAAAAAGCAACAAATTGTTGCACTTTCTACTTGTGAAGCAGAATATGTGGCTCTTACTAATTCCGCGCAGGAGGCCATTTTTCTGAACACCCTTCTAAAATTTATTTTAAAACCAGATCTAAGTAAAAAAACCTATAGTAATTCATTGTGATAATCAGAGCAGTATCTTATTAGCAAATAATTCTATGATTCATCAAAGGTCGAAGCATATTGATATATCATTTTATAAGGGATGAAATAAGAAAAAAAATCTATTACTCTTATGTGACGTCTGAAAATGATATAGCCGACATTTTTACTAAACCTATAAAAAGAATAAAATTAAGACATTTTATAACCGAACATTTTGGAATCTAATTATGAATAAATCTCTTTTCAGAAACCCAAAAGGAGAAGCATGAACAGTTAAAATCACACAAAAAAAAAAAAAAAATGTAAATTGTCCCGGGCACGACGTTAAACTGCGACCATTTCTACCTTACTAACCAAATTAACAATTAATACCTAACAATGTTTCCAGTTTTTGTTACAAAAAAAAAAAAAAGGAAAAAAAGCCACTTGTTAAAACCCTTTTGTAAACTTCCTATTTGTCAAATAGTTCTTTTTGTATCTCTTTTTTTTTTTTTTTTTTTTTTGGTAAACATTTGTTAAAACAAAACAAAAATGTATATTTGTGAATTTTTGTGCATATGTTTATATGTATTTGAAAAGTATTCTATTTGTATGTTTATATATATTTGAAGTGTTTATTTTTATATGTATCCAAAAAAAAAAAAAATGGCTTTTTGCACACATTATACCAATATATTAATAATTCTTTTTGACCGATGGGAATAAAGACAAATTCCCATAAAACCAGAAGAAAAAAAAAGAAAAAAAAAACAAATATTTTATTGGTTTATTTTTCTTTGTTCATTTATTTTTATTTATTTATTTATTTTTATTTATTTATTTTTCTTTCCATTTCTCAAGTTAAACCAAAATTGAATCCGAAAGGATTTTTCCATTATATCAAAAAAGGGTGTGTGTAGAATGTTTTTGACGTGATGGGGGTATGAGACGAATGGATTCGCTAATCATTTTTATAACCAACAGCTGTTCTAAACAACCAATGAAAACGTCCCAAAATTATTATAAAAATTGTCGAATTTGGGATTCAATCAGTTCGTTGTTTACTACGTCACGGACCGCATTTAATTCTTGGCCGCCATCTTGGTTACTGATCTGAACTACGCCGCCATCTTGGTTACTGATCTGAACTACGCCGCCATCTTTGTTCAACACAATGTCTCAAAACTTAACAGATACACTATCTGAAAATGCTTTGTTTAAGCTCCTTAACCTAACATACATATGTAACATGAATTAGAATGAATACATTGCCAAGGCTGCTGTGAAGAAGGTGGGCTCTCTCTACCATGCTAGAATATTACTCACAGCTTAGAGTATCTTGTTCTTCTACAAAGCCACTATTCACCCATGCATGGAGTATTTTTGCTACATCTGGTCTGGTGCATCTACCACTAGTTTCTTATTTTTAGATAAGGTTCAAAAAAGAATCGCCAACCTAATTGGTCCCACACTAGCAAAAAACTCCAACCTCTGTCCTACGGCAAGGAAATGTCACGTTCCTGTGTCTGTTTTATATTTTAATGGAATATGAATATTCTCTGACAAACTGAAAGCACTTGTACCCTCTCAATGTAAATACCTTCAACTAACCCAACAAGTAGCAAAATTCCACCCCTTCACTGTAAAGATCACTAAATGTTGGAAAACTTTCTACTCAAATAGTTTATTCCGTATATTATGCTAGCTTTTGGAATTCCCTCCCAGGTCTCTGCTTCCCTGACTGTACTAACGTTGCTAAACTCCTTACATAGTATTTCTGTAAATTTGGTCACAATTAGTAACCTCTTATGTCAAAGTGGCACTGTTTGCGATGGAATAACAGTTTGAAAAAAAAAGTATGATAATAGATATAACATGTTCATTTTCAAATCCAATTTAAACAAATGTCATAACCTAAGTAATTGAACTTCATTTCATGTATCTTTTCCTCATTCAACGTACAATCCATCAGTCCATTTTAACCTTTGACCGTGATAAATTCGCTCGTAAAAGAAAAGCTCTTTATTTTAAATCGTAAATCATGACTAATAGTAGTAGTATGTTAACAAATTAATTATCTATATAATTATAAAACTCAAATGACATAACGATGTATGTAACCCACTTTCCGGTTTACGACATCCGGTTGTGCATGCGCGCATGACCTGCACACTGAAATATTAACATTATTTCGAAATTATTATTTAACATGGGAAGAGTGGGGTTTAAAATAACTTAAATTTAATACAGAATGAACAATGTAAAAAAAAAAAAAAAAAAAATGGCAGATATATCAAAATTTGAATTTAACTATAAGCATTATGGTATCTATTCAGTGCACATTTACCTATAAGTATGGCAAACCACTTATAATTCAGTAACTGTAAATTTTTTTTTTTCAAAAATAATCAATTATGATAAACAGAATGACTCCTAAAAATCTATCTATATTCTTTTCTCATTTTAATATACTTTCATAGAAATGTTTCTGTTATGTCAAAAAAAACAAAAAAAAAAAACGATTTTCTTTACGTCACAAGTGTCACGCTCGTACATGAATTCCATAGCTAATATAACATACTGACCCAATGGGTTACAGGTAGTCTAGTATTTAATAAATATGTTAAAAAAATAAATTTTAATGTTATTAAATACTTTATTTTAAATCCTAGATAACTAATAGTAGTAGTATGTTAACAAAAGGTCATCATGTAATACTGTAAGAAAATCCTGTTCTCCTGAAACTTATTGTGTTCTCTGATGCTGGATCTCTATCTACACAAGAGAAAACGACATGGCTGATTCTGCAGCTAAATTAGCTTTTTGTAGGTACCCAGTTGACTTAAAAACACTCGATACAGAGCTGAAAGTTAAAATTAATAATTCAACCTCCAAAAGATGGCAAGAACTCTGGAACCACAAAATAAATAAATTATTCTTCATTACACCAACTTAGGAAAATGAAGCCATGCTTTAGAAAATCTAGAAGGCAACAGGTAATACTCGTTTATGTACAGGTCAGACACCACTAACACATACATTTATCCTAAAATAAGAGGAACATCCAGAGTGTATAGTGTGTCAAACGCCGTACAGCATTAAGCATTTTATGGAATGTGGTGACAACTAATTTTATGCTGATTGCATGAGTCAGTATTGGAGATAGTTTTGTCATTTTTAAGGACTATCAAAATATGTAACAAACTTTAAAAATATATCCTGGAATGACGTTCAACTACAACCGGTGGTAATGCAAAAAAAAAAAATCACCACCTGGGCAACATCTTAAATTTTATCAAAAATAATAGGACGCTCTATTAAATTAACTTGAACTATCATAAAAAATAAGCTATCTATATCTATAAAAGTGAAAATGTGTGCGTGTGAGAACACTTCTCAACCTATATACTCAACGAATTTTTGATCTACAAACTTAAAATTTGGTATAAAGGGTATTCACACACAAAACTTTTTAATCGGTTTTCATCTGAAAATAAAGGGCTGCTAAGGGGTCAAAATTGGTATTTGGAGGGGGGAGGTCATCAGATTGTTATCAGTTTGTCAACTGCTTCACAACTGCACATATGTGAACATCGTTCATATGACCGATTCCATATGTTAAAAATAAGTAGGTTTGAAAACACTTTCAAATACGTGTCTAACTGGCCTAATGGTTATCGTACTTGACTCACTGTCTTTAGGTTTTGGTTTCGATCTTGGCTTGAAATTTTTTTTTTTTTTTTTACTTACAAGTAAACTGTCTAGAAAAAACATAACTTGCATAACAGTTTCTTTCTGTATTTTTTTTTTTTTTTTTTTTTTTTTACTTACGTTTTATCCCTACGGTATTTCTGTTTATAATAAATAAGAAATCTACATTAATTAAAAGATAAAATTTGTGTATTTTACGATCAAGCAACGCTTTTCTATAAATATATAAAAATTATCTCACCTATAGGATTCAAATGACGCATTGGTATTTGACATGTTGTAGAATAACAAAAACATGGATATCATTGCATACACATTAAATAGCAAATACTGAAAAAAAAAAGACAAAACTGAAAGTTAAAACTAAATTGTAACTGTATTCACTAATTCCACTTAAGTTATGCGACCATAAATAATAATCAAATTCTGATTAATGTCTTTAATTTTCCAACTTTAGAATCAGGAAGCCATTTTTTTTTCATTGTGTATAATTGAGAGAAAAGAAGGTTTGAGTCTGATGAACATATAATCACAATGCATGTAGTTGATGGCTCGGTGGTGTTCAGAAATAATGCCACTATTTTGAGCTCAGGATTGGCTTGCATTATTTTCATTATTTATAAAGATAGCTTATTAGAGTTTATTCTTGGATTTACCCACTCTAGATTGCTTTATATATTGCATATGGGGATGTATTGATCTGGGGATGCACATTGGGATGTTTTTATATTGATTTCTATAAAGTATTTTTCCCTCAATTTCCATGACCATTTTTTTCTCAAATTCAACGCTATCTAGATAATTCTAAAGTGAAGAAAATATCAAACTCGAATCTATTGATATTATACTGTTTATTTACTTGCATCAATAAATACAGAAGTTGCAGTTTTATGTCTGATCAGAGAACAAATAGTAAATACACGATTTAATTGACAAAAAGTTCCTTTGAGTATCCTGCATCAGTTCTTTGTGGAATTAGTTTTGCTGTTCGTGGAAGAAAAATGCTGTATTTTTTATTTTAAAAAATTGTTTTTGCAACATGACGTAAAAAAATATAGCAGTCGTCTTTCACAAATGGCAAAAATAATTCTTTCGAACATTGTTGCAAGGAATGAACGCTGCCCAAAATAGAAATTTCCAGTTATTTTCAACGTCTTTTGTTTTATTTCAATACTTTTTTGTGACCAACAAGGGAAGACTGCTTGAAATATAAAGAAATAAAATATTAAATACAAAAAATAACATAGTTTTCATGCTCCAAAAACCTTCATAACTTTGAAATCACTATTCTAGAAGCATACATGGACTTTTAACATTTTATATGTATTAATTTATGGAATAGTGGATAAGCAAGTCAACAGGCTAATCTATATATATACAGACACAATCGATGGAAATATTTTGGTTCATTATTAATGATGTCATATTTCCACCGATTTGATAGTTAAATAAATATAAAGTAGAACTCAATATACCATGTTGAAGTTAATCTGAGGAGTAAATTAAACGTTGTAAATAGTAGGTTGAGTGTGGCAATGTAATGTCGGGGAGGAGCACAGTAGGAGGCAATTAATGAGAGTGAGTTAAATACCTGAGAGACTAGTTAGGGGAGGGGGTAATCAAAGGAGGCAGAGATGCTAGAAAAAATAAAATAGATAAAAAAAAATAACACGAGTTATCTATTTTTTATTAGCAGTACATGTTAACCGGTTTTGCCCGGTGAAAGCATGACAGATCCAGAACAGAATCGGAAAAGGACCTCCCTCGAAAACAAATTAGCATATGGTTATTGTTTGTGGCAACTACCATCCTTGGAAAATAGTGTACACTGGCATCTGTGGCCCAAATGAAAAAATCTGGCTTGCTGATTCTAAAGAAATCATTTATTAACTCTTTAGAATAAGCACGTGGAAATTTTAGGGTGGTTTTTGGGTAAGAGGTGGTAGAGGCATGTCGGTATTTTGTGCATAGTTGCAATCTCAAACCAATGAGTGTTCCATCCAAGCAAGGAAAGAGGAATATGTGTTTGATTACATTTTATGTTAGTTCCATGTGTGCAAGGAAAGATTTAGCAATGCGTGTTTAAATGCCAATAATTCTGGAACCTTTCATTAGAGCTCCCCATATAAAAATTATAAGTGTCATAGTAGTTAATCTCTATATATAATATTTTGACTGCAGAAATTCCCCTCTGGACCAAAGTATCGTAGGTTTGCGACAAGATGCCACATACAAATTCAATACATTTACCCCGATAGTCATTATCTTATGCAGCTTACAACCACTATTTCTGTTACATTCACTTGTGATAATAAAATGCTACATTACATTCACAATTGCCAAATCTACAGAGGAAGAAGTTCCTATTTTTCTTTCTCAATATTAAGTGTCTCCACTGCTACCAGTTGAGACCAAGGTAAATTCTATATTTTTCTATGATATTATGCTTGCACCACCATTAACTGGTTTTTACATACATATGCAT
Organism: Euprymna scolopes; assembly: GCF_053919585.1. Taxonomy (NCBI): domain Eukaryota; kingdom Metazoa; phylum Mollusca; class Cephalopoda; order Sepiida; family Sepiolidae; genus Euprymna; species Euprymna scolopes. The sequence continues at coordinate 61,472,819 of NC_136502.1, forward strand.
AACATACTCTTTCCATTTTTCGATTCACAAATAATAAAGTTTCTCCTGTCTGATTCCGTCCATTGTGATTGGTTGAGCTCTGACCATTCTTATATTCCGGATTAATAGTATTTGAATCAATAAATGAATGCTACTCTACCATTCAAATATGGCGTCACAATTATACCTATTTTTCCCCACTGACTATATTGTAGTGCTCATTTTCTTAGATTATGCTAACAGAACACACCGGACCTATAATACACAAAATAAAATACATTGGTTCTTTCCATTTTTACATGATTTTTCGCTATTTAAAATTACTGCGACACGGCAAAATTTCAGTAGATGACGAACACAGGAACACATCATCTTCAGAGAAGTAGATTTGTTTATCGCATGTCTTTATATGTAGAAAATTGTCTCCACAAAACCTAATACTGATTTTCATAATCAGTGTACTTGGAAACCTCTAAAAGTCGTTAATTTAAAGAAATCTGAGGAGGCAGACTTAATATATAAAAAATACCTTTAAAAAACTTTAAAAACATTCAGAAAAGTAAATAATCAGAAATAGTAAAACGTTATGAATTTATTAGTTTTTTTTGGTTGTTTTTGTAATGAGGTTCATTCACTCGGTATAAGCCAATTTTTGTCAAAAAAAAAAAAGTTATGAATTGTTTAGGGTAGGTTGTTTTCATAGTTGTTTTGGTTAATGACTTCCATGCATTCAGTATAATCCGACAGCTTTTATTGTTTGCCGGGCATTGCCCATGGAGAAACAGGATGTAAACTGCAGAAGATATATACATGTATATATATATATATAGAGAGAAACAGCAAATAAATGAAGAGATTGAGAACACTAACAAATAAGACAATTCGATAGAGCGAAAAGCGCACTTCAAAATGATATATAACATGACTATATATATCAATGAATTAATTCAAAAATCATATATAAAAGTAACGTATGTGAGAAAACGATATTGCTTTTGCTCCGACCTAATACATTAGGTCCACCTCCACAGATTTAGTTCAAATGACAACTTTTGTAGGTTTTCTATGTTGAATAAGAAAATCTCATTGCAATTTTGCAAAGGCAAGTTATGCACGTTCATTCAGTTTCTTAACATGTAAGTTAGGTGTAATTGTTTTGTTTAACACGCACGCACATTACTAATATCTTGTGTTAAGAAAAAAAGTAGATTTGTTTCCTCTAGGTGGCAGTGTTGGTTGCAGAGAAGTAGATTTATCACACATATATACAAACATGGCTGACAGTGAATTACAGTGCATAATACGGATGTATATATCTGAAAAATAATTCTCTGCAAAATTTAAATGAGATCGTCTTAATCATCATACTCGAAAACCTACAAAAGTCGTATAATCAAAGAAATTTGAGGAGATGGACCTAATATAAAATAAAACCTAAAAGAAAGACACAGTTGGGAAAAGATTAAATAAAAGTAGTAAAACTGATTTTTAATATGGCAGGTTGTTTTTTATCAATAAAAATAGTGAAAGTTATGAATAGAGTAGGTTGTTTTCATGGTCTTTTTGTTAAGGACTTCCATTCGCTCGTTTATAATCCGACGGCTTTTGTCGTTCACTGGGTGTCGCCAAGAGAAATTCAGAGAAATGGGATTTGATTTTAACCGAGGAAGAACCAGTTAATGTGTATGAAAAATGCAGCAAAAAATTTAAAAAAAAAAAAAAGCAAATCTTAATCATTAAACCTAGACTGATATGGCCAACAACTAAAAGGAGAAATGCTATACATATGTATGTGTTTGATTTCGGGGAAGCTAAACACTCGCAAGAAAGTGGTGGATGACTCATTAGCTGCTGTTATGTTGGAAATTAAGTATCTAATGTCTGTAGTCTTACATGTAAAAAGGGGTGGAAGATTCGTTCACTGTTGTTATGTTGGAAATTGTCTATTAACTGTAAATTATGCATGTTGTAGTGATGACATATTGTAATGGTCTATAGTGAAGTGTTTGTTTTAATGATCTTATTCTGGAATAATCGAATTAACTGACAATCAGATACAGCGAATTCCTTGCAGAAGACTTTATTATATTTCTATTCTACTAAGGGAAAGTTAATGATGTATCTGTGTATCTGTTAAGCAGTTATGAGCGGTGAAGGGGTTGAATCTTCTGATTTCCTTCCAGTGTTGATTGGTGGCGGTGGTAGGACTAAATATTTATATGGAAAAATAGGTACACTTTCCTATAAAGATATTACGATTGTAATGTTGTTCCTAGGATGTAATGTAGTATTTTATTATAACACGTGAATGTGTCTGCAAAGGTGTTCAAAAGTTACATAAGATAGTGGTAATTAGCAGGGATATAATGAAGTTGTCCGTGACATCTGTTGTTGTAAACCTATGCTACTTTGGTCCAGAGGGGAATTTCTGCAGTCCTTTTATTATATATGGAGATAAAAATGATCCTTAGGTGATAGTTGAAATCATCCATTATCATATTTTAAAAAAAAACTTTCAAAGAGGATTCTTCTAAATATGATATCAATTGTTGAAAAATCCTGGCCTTTGTAGAATATTGGATTGAAATCAAACGAAATTCAATCTATATATCTATAAAAGTGAAATTGTGTGTGTGTGTGTGTGTGTGTGTGTGTGTGTGTGTGTGTGTGTGTGTGTGTGTACAGTTTCCTACCAAACTACTGTCAATTTTCAATCTACAGATTAGAGATTTGACATAAAGGGTATTGAGATTTGGGAAAATCTTTTTAATCAGTTTTCAGCCAGAAATTTGTCAAATGGTCAGAGTTCAACGATTTAACCATTGAAAACTCTACCAAAATCCTCCACCAACTTTGGGTCTAAACACTTGAAATTTTAGATGTAGGTTACTTGAACATGATCAAACTTTTTAATTCGATTTGAGCCCAAGACAAATGCTATGGAGTCAAAATTTAAAAAAAAATTGACCTCTGCAGTCTCTACTAAATTACTCAGCCAATTTTTTTTTTTTTAGTTTAAACATTTGAAATTTTACATAAAGTGTATTCAAACATAGGGCAAACTTTTTAATGGGTTTTTGGCCCCAAATTTGGCTTTCAAGGGGTCAAAGTTCAAAAGATTTGACCTTTGCGATCTCTAGCAAACTATTCAGCCAATTTTGGATCTAAACATTTGAAATTTTACATAAAGGTTATTCAGACATGCAGCAAGCTTTTTAATCGGTTTTGGAGTGAAAATTTGGCTGGCAATAGGTCCAAGTTGAAAGAGTTGACTTTTGCAGACTACCAAACTCTTCCGCCAATTTTGGGTCTAAACACTTGAAATTTTAGATGTAGGTTACCTGAACATGAGTCAAACTTTTTAATAAATATATATATATGTTTATTATATGCATATAAAGTTATGAACGGTACATAGGGCCTGAGTAAAGCCGGGCTGAACTGCTAGTAATATATATATTTCAAAAACTGTTCACATTAATTGAAGGCCTTAAACAGAAAAAGTTTTTGAAAATTATCTTATATAACATCCTAAAAAACAAATTGGAATTTGTTTTTTAAAATGTCCAGTATGAAATAGTACGTTACACATTTATTTGTTTATTCATTATTTTTCACCCACTTATTTACTCATATTTCATCAGCTGATTACAAACATACACACACACACACACACACACACACACACAAATACACATGATTTACATATCCTTCTTCCATTATATCATCTACTTGAAGTAATTAACACAATCAACTCTGATTTAGGTTCACTAAAAAGTTCCTTAATTAATAATCCGAATTCTGCTTTAGTCAAGATGCAGTTGATTGATTTGGCTAATTCTAGTTTCCCACCATAAGTTACTAATCTATTTGGTGATTGCATGCGTTTCTTATCAAATATTCATGCATGCCCATATTCCAATTCATTGATGAATACATATATTCGGATGAAAAGGTTTCCCTTTCATTGACTTTCTACAAAATCGGATTTCTTTTATTCAATCAATTCATAGAAATGCTGTAAAAATGATTACACTTTTCAATGTTGAGTTCAGATGCATTTGCAAACATAAGTTTGGTTTATTTTACATATTTTATGCATCATACAAATGTTTAATTATCTATATATATTATCATGAGTCACATCTTCTGCTTGGTGCATGACTTATTTTTTGCCATTCTTTCCGATCCAAGGAAAGTTGGTTGATGGACACCCAACTGTTGAGAGATGTCCAATCAAAATCATTTTCTCTCCATCTTGATTTTCCTCTGTCTCTTTTGCCTTCTAACATACCCTCAAAGAATAACGTTGACAGGCCAGTACTTGATCATTTGACATGGCCAAAAAAATTAAATGTTTTTTGATTTTATCAAATAGAAGGGATAGGAAAGTAGTTTGATGGGAGGGTGAATATATATATATATTTTTTGATCAGGCAATGTCCTGTAATGAAACTCATTATGTGATTTTGAAACCCCTCAATGCGATCGCCTTATTGTTTGGTCCATGTGATACAATCAAGGCCATATAAAACCATTGGGAGAACATAAATAAACTTTTACTTTAACAGTTATCTGCACCATTTTTGTTTTTTAGAATGGTACTGTGTTTTTGGAAAACTGCCCAACCTAGCCTGATTCAGTGTTTCAACGTTGTCTTGTGATCACTGGAGAAAGTCAGTTTATGGCCTAAATAAATGAATTGGGTGACCTGTTTGATGGGTTTACTGTAAATAGTCATGTTTAGGTTAAACTTTGATTTAGCTGTAGACATAGATTCTGTTTTCTCCAGATTCTAAACCTAAATCCTTTGCAAAACAAAAACTTGAAGTTTATATGTGCATTCATTAACAAGAACAATGTCATCAACATAGGAGAGGTTGGAGAGGATTTGTCCATGTACAGAAAACCCGCTTTGGTAAATTTCTTCTGTCTTGAGCATAATAGCAGCTATTGCAACACAGAACTGGATTGCTGAAAGCATATCTCCTTGCTTGACGCCCCTTTTTGATGTTTATGGAGTGACTAAACCTAATGTCAGTTTTTATAAAGGCCTGTGATTTTAGGATATTATAGTTTTTGTTGAGGGGATTTATCTAAAATTGATCAAGATTTGTCTAATTTGATACTATCGAAAGCTTTTGTAAAAACGATAAAAATGATGTATAATGGTTTATTAAACTCGATTGAATTTTCAATCAATTGGCTAAGGGCAAAAATTTGTTTGACTGTGCCCCTTCCAAGTTGATAGGCCACTTGGAATTTGGGGAGACGGAAATAAAGATTTTCGTCATTCTGTTGCCAATGATAGTCATAAAGAGTTTCCATACATGGTTCAACAAATGTAAAATAAGATTGAACAGCTTATGAAGAATTAGGACCATGGCATCACCTCCAGCTTTTAAAAACTCAGAGTGAATGTTGTCGATGCCAGGCCCTTTGCTAGTAGATATCTTGTTCATAGCTGTTATGATTTCTTCTCTTGTTATATATGGAATAGGTAATTCTTCTGAAGTTGGGTGTGGGTCACAAGTATTAGGGTCATCATATAAATCTTTGTAAAATGCAACCCATCTCTCTAAAATTTCTCCTCTGGAAGTTAAGATTTTTCTGTTTTTCTCTTTGATATCCCAGCTAATATTGTTTGTGACTTTAGTTTTTTCATAGTGAGGAAAAAATATTTATTCGTGGGGTAAATTAGAAATTTCATCATTTAGTTGATTTTATCCCTTTTAGACTAGTTTTTTTTTTATTTCTGCTTTTGATAATTTGTATTGAATTGTCTCCATACTTTATACGAATGCTTTTCTTATCAATTGCTCTCCTGGTATCTGGTTGAATCCACTGTGGGACTGGTTGCTTAACAGGTAGTTTCAATGATTTTAAGGTTCACTGCATCTGAAAATTCTCAATGTCAATAGAAGGAACATCTATTAAAGGTTGAAATCTGTTAGTAAGCTTTAATTTGAAAAAAAAAAATTACTAGTTTCAATGTTTTTCAAAGCTTTGACATTATATTTCTTCACTGGAGTTAAGGTTTCCTCCAAATGCACTTTTCATTAATGGAAACATAAATATGCTTGAGGTATTTAGGACTGATGCATTTATGACGTTTTGATGAAACCTGTTATGAGAAAAATGAAATCGATTTGGCCTTTACTCTTACTATTGGAATGATTCCAAGTATGAAGCTTATGATTCTGAAAAGAAAGTATTAATTAGATAAGTTTTGTTTTGTCTGTCTGTTTATTGTGTGAGGTCAGGCACTAAACTCTACTGAGCCTGCTATCTGGTCAAATGCAAACCAGTGCAACCAGTTTCAGTGGGGCAGATAGAGCTCCTAAGTCATAGGGAAAGCAACTCATCTGAGTAAACATACAATAAATCACTGAGACGAAGGTATATATAAATATCAGCTTAGTGCCTGTAAACTTATCTCACGAGGTGAGATGTGCCCCATTTATACTTTGATTAACGAAGCAGCTTAGTGATGCCATGACCTTAAAAAAGCATCTTAGTGATGGTATGACCTTAAAAAAGCATCTTAGTAATGGTATGACCTTAAAAAAGCATCTTAGTGATGGTATGACCTTAAAAAAGCATCTTAGTGATGGTATGACCTTAAAAAAGCATCTTAGTGATGGTATGACCTTAAAAAAGCATCTTAGTGATGCCATGACCTTAAAAAAGCATCTTAGTAATGGTATGACATTAAAAAAGCATCTTAGTGATGGTATGACCTTAAAAAAGCATCTTAGTGATGGTATGACCTTAAAAAAGCATCTTAGTGATGGCATGACATTAAAAAAGCATCTTAGTGATGGTATGACATTAAAAACACTGGTTTTTAGTGATCCTTAATTATAACATCCTCCAGCAGATTGGCCCTTCGTGAGGATAAAACCCACTATGACAAAAACTTCACTTATTTCTCCAGATCAGATCAGGCAACCTCTGGATCATCGACATGCAAATAAGAGGGTGTACTAGCAACCCTGGACCACTGTGACACACATGACCAAGTGCCAGCATATGCAGCCTTAAACTTAGAAATGAAATGCAACTAGGGAAAAGATACAAAACAACTTCGTATTTGCACCTACAACCCCCAATCTATAAGCGACCTCAACCATGATCTTGATGTTATGGTTGCATGAAATGGGACATTATTCGCGTTAAGTGTTGAGCCATTCTGTAGAACAAAGATGGTGGTAGTAAATTCAGTTGTTGAAGAATCGGTGCAATTATAATCGAGTGTTCAGTGATTCTTTAGAACAAAGATTGGTGGCAGTAGATACAATCAGTAAAGAATCAATGTAGTTCAGATCAGCAGTGGTTCAGTTGTTTCAAGACTGAGACTGAGATCGAACTGACTTGCATCCAAAATTTAATATTTTTTTATAATGAGGTTGGAGGCTTCTCATTGGTTGATTGTTCTAATGCGTAGTTATAAACAAGATCGTCCAAATTTTGGAAGGTATACCCTCCACATTAAGCAAAAACATTTAAACACCCGCTCCTTTTTTGATATAATCAAAAAGTTTTTTTGGGTTTAATAGTGTAAAAATAAAAAAAATATTTACCCCTCCCCCCTTTTTTAATTTTATTTTTGGGATTTATCTTTTTCATTGGTCAGAAAAAAAATGTATTGGTATAATAAGAAGCCATTTTTAATTCAATTGTTTAAGTTTTTTGTTTGTTTTTTTTTTTTTAAATATATATACAAATACATGATTGCAACGTCTTGTCAGACGAGTGCCAACCCCCAGTCACTTAGCGTCGATATGCCTGAAGATGACTTTTCAGTCCTGCCAATGACTTGCATACCCTCAAGCAGATGACATTGATGTCAGTTATTGGTTTGGCTGAAACCAACAGCAACACAACTTTTATTATCGCGCACTTTTTCTCACTGCTCCATAGTTGAAAATTGAGATACAGGAAATATATTGTAACGTTGAGTGGGAATTGCTTATTAATGAATAAATTTCAAATATATTCATATTTTAATAGCTATACATTGGCATTTTACTAAGCTGAGGTGGTCAGAATGCAGTGGATAAGGTTACAGATTCAGATACAATTGAATTTGTTTCATAATGGCATTTTCACTTATGGATGTTGGCAACCTTCACACTCTACCATAACAAAATTGAGTTCGATCCTGCTGATTTTTACAAATTTATTCTTTAATGCAGTAATATTCCATGGGTAGTTTCGTCTACCACACCTCCCCCGATTGATCATGGTACTTACGTGTCAAATTGAATGGCAACATCTCTCAACAGTTGTAGAAATGTTGATCTTCTGCTGAATGCTTGTGGCTGTAAAAATAAAATCAATTAAAAAGAATAGCAAACAATTCCATCTTCTAAGTCCCTCTATCCCATAAGTGGCAGAGGCCTTGAAATAGATATACGTGCTTAGCAATGATCAGTTCTAAGTGACAATCTTTAGATTGAACCTTCAACCTCCAGTGTGGACGAATAGTTACAAATTACTTAAGTGACTTCTACCCAGTTATAGCTAATGGAACGAGAGCATGCTAACCTTGTGGATTAAATAAAGCATTCTATTTGACAACATGTAAGTGAAGGTTTTGAAGTTGTATCAGGTGAAGTGTCCAAGATGAGAATAGTAGTCTGAATAATCCAAGTTATACAACATCTGTTCACTTAATTTCTAAGAAACAGGAAACTCTTCAACTTCTCTGTCACAGATGTTACTTCCTGTACACGTCAGCTTAACTTCTAACCTGGTCTTTAACAAAAAGAATTTGTTTTTTCTTGTGCGGAATTTTCTATTAACTTTACACCCAACATCTAATCTAGCTAGACTATGCATGTCAAAAGACATGGTTCTTAAAGAAACCGAAATGTATGATAATGATAAATATTAACATTTTTTTTGATATAGTGGAGTCAGTTTAGCTGTAAATTTTTGTTTGCATGTTTTAAACTTATATAGCAAAAGAAATTAAAAAAAGATTGTTGTAAAAATAACTCTATTGTCCTGACTAGTGGCAATTTGGTACCTGTCTGAAACTATCATTTTTATATCTAAAGTTTATAGCGTATATTATCTTTCAATGCCTGTTCAGGGAAGGATAGTATAATATCTGTTCTGTTATTGGACTATCCTGCCAGGCATTGAAAAACAAGTAAAATAATCCAACTCCGACGGTATATATATAAACAATATATAATTTATTACGGCAGCTAATACATTAATTGAATAAATATGCAACACACTCACGATTAGAGTTTAACGGTTAACAAACACTTAAACATTATGACGCCATCTTTTTTAAAAGAAGAGTTCGTTAACTCTGCCTTTTTATAAGGGAGATAACTTAACAAATTATATGCATATTAATGCCAATATAAAGGGAGACAACTTAACAAACTCATCTTCAAAAGTTTTTTTTTTGTTTTTTTTTATTTTTAATTTCAATCATTCAAACTGCCTTGTTGTAAGACGCTTCTCAATAACCAAGGGGATGCACCCCATTTAGTGATGCAGTCTGCCAATTGTGTTCCTGTCTCTTACCATTGGAACTCTTCAATCTGTCCATTTTCCACAAGTTCCTTAATACCACTGATTTCGATCCGTAATCGTTTTTCTTTGACAGATTTTGTTGATTTGACCGCTTCATAGAGAGATTTACAATCAGTGACACAAATTATAGGTAGACTCTTGGGATTTGTTCTTCCTGTTGTCAATTCACAAAACAGGGTGGAGATGAAGACAGCCATATCAATAGCTTCAGACATTGAAATTGTTTCTGCAGCTACTGTGGACAATCCGTCTGATTTTCTTTGAGTTCCACCAGATCGGTGAGATTTTCCCAGATGTCCCAGTGAGGAATATGACATAACCCCCCCCCCCTGACTTCCACCATCAGGAAGATTTCCCAAAGCGGCATCACTAAATATCACCAAACGTAACTGATCAATGTCACCAAGATGTTGATACTTCAATGATAGCTTGGATGCCTTAGCTTTTCCAATAATTTTGTTGGCAGTTATCAGGTCCTTTATGGTGCTATGGTTAATATTAGTCGCTAGACTACATACATCAAATAATAAGTCCGGTCGGCTCTGCTGCGCTAACCACAACAATTGGCCGATCTTGGATCTGAGTGAATTTATCTCAATTTCTGTTAGCGGTGATTCTTTTTCCATGGTCCTTGAACAATCTATTGGAATGGATGATATACTGTCGGTATATTTGTTTTGGTTTATTAATATTTCTGGACCGTAGCAATTAATTCCACAGTATTTGAAGGCCTTACTATCCTCTTTTCCAATTTTAAATGCGCTGCATATTTTGCGCATGGTATTGTTGAATGTCTGGTCCCCTGACCAAATGAAGTCATCTACATGACACGCCAAAACTCCAGCTAGGTTACCAGATTTACTAATCCAGTAGAAAACTGTAAGGTCCATTTGGAACATTACACCACCATTTTCAATCATAACTGATTTCACCTTATTATACCACTGCAGAGAAGCATCACTCAGTACATAGACGCACTTATTTAGCCGCCATATCTTGTCACTGAAAGCTTCTTTGGGTGGTCTGATGTATACTTCCCTATCCATAGTGTGACCCTGCAAAAAAGGCAGTTTTTATGTCTATGGAGTGTAGACTCCATTGATTTTGGGCTGTTAATGCCATAATAAGTCTTAAGGATTCATGAGCACAGGTTGGTGAATCCTTTTGAATGTCATTCTTGGGTTCTTCAAAACCTCTAGCGACCAGCCTTGCTTTTTGCATAACCCCATTAGGTGTGTTTTTTAAACTACACACCCAGCGCGTAGATATGCATTTCTGTCCTGCATCATCTATTTCAGTAAAAACATTGTTTTGTTTCCAGCTGTCAAGTTCTCTTTTCTTGGCCTCATCAAATTCTCTACTTGCCACCATCATTATAGTGTCTCCTTCTGTGGGTCCTATCAGTGGTTCTGCCACATTAAGATCCGTGACTTAAATCTACCGACATCTCTTCATTCTCCAAGTTTACTGGCCTTTGGATTTTCACATTAAACGAATGTTTGTTTCTGCCGGTGGCTTTTCCAGCCCGACTTATTATTTCCGCCTGTATTTGCCCATTGCTTCCCTTTTGGTTGTATGTGATGATGTTACCAGGCTTTATCTTGGCTATAGGATCGGGTTGTGGGTGATTTTTTTTGTCCCAACCTCAGCTGTTTCAGTATATTCCTCATCAGATGTTTCATAATTATAGTCCTGGCTATCAGAGGTTTTTGATGCCACTGAAATTTCATTAGAGTTTACATCCGCAAGTGGTGAGTTACACAAACGCAATCTGCATTTATGTACTCTCACAAGCATTCCACCATGTCTGACAAATACCACAGGACCATCCTGACTAATGACAACACCTGGACCCTTCCATTCTTGATTGTCTGGTCTTTTGTAATAAACTTTATCCCCCGGTGAGCAGAGATCAGGTGTGGGGCGCGTTTGTTTCTTTAAGGCCCTCCTAATTTTCTCAGATGATTCGGCTTTGATAAAAGCCTGTCTTGCAGCATGCAATCCATTTATGTTGTTTTGTTACAACTTCACTTGTGGTGGTCCCTTCTAGTGCAGGTGGTTTATCAATAAGGATCGTGGGAATGTTTGGATTTCTTTCAAAAACTATCTGATAAGGGCTATATCCATGTACGTTTTGTAACGAATTCTTTGCCATAATGGCCCAATTTAGTGCTGTTTCCCAATCCAGAGTGTAGTCGGACCTCAACTTCAATAATATTTCAGTTAGTATCTGATTGTGTCGTTCCAATAGACCATTACTCCAGGGTGAATATGCAGCAGTGGTAGAGATGTCTATGTTAAAATTTTCAGCCATATCTTTCATTTCAGCATTGTCGAACTCACCTCCCAGATCACTGAACATTCGTTTAGGCGCTCCATGGATACTAATCCAGCATTGAATGAAATTTTTTTAAATTTTAGATGACTGCTTAGTGTTAGTGATGCAACCCGCACTGAACCGGGAAAATTCATCTATGATATGCAAATACCATAGGTTAGGTTCGAATTGATGAAGATCCATGGCTACAGTATGGTTGTAGTCATTAGCTAAGGAAAAACCAACAACTGGTCTTGGTGCAGGTTTTCTATACTTCCTACATATTTCACAATTGGCTACAATTTTTTCCAAAATTTTAGCGACCTCCACAACATCTGAGCCAGCAGACTTTAATAGCAGTTTTAATTTCTCAGCTGGGGCATGTCCAAACTGCCTGTGCAGTTTTTCTAAACTTTTTCTTTTTTCTTTATTGGTCATGTTATCAACAATTAGCACATCGGAATGGGAGTTTCTTGTATGATGACCACTACCAAGAATATCTACACAGTAATGTCCACTAGATGTGAATTGTAGGTTCATTGGCTTCCCAAACATGACAGCTTTGTCTGAATTAAGATCCAGAACAGCTCCAGCCCTCTTCAACGAAGCTTTACTCAAAAGCAGAGGAATATCAGCTTGAATTACCTCAGCACTTATATTACACCTAGTGTCTATCGCCGGTAGAGTTACCTGGGTAGAGGAGTTTATAATTTTTCCGTCGCCAAATCGGAAAATCAGAAGTGTCTATTACTTCTCTTAATATCTTCTGGGTTGATATTCTTTTTATATTCATCCAACCATCTTTGGCCACAAACGGTCCGAGTACAAGCTGTGTCAATCACTGCCATGTTCAATGACTCAACTAAAAAAATTTTACTTGGAGAATATTCATCGTGTGAGAGAAGTGTGATGTTACACTCTTCCATTTCTGTTTCTTTATGCTCCAATTCGTCTGTTTCGGTTAACCTAACAGCTTCACTTTTGTGGAGGCACTCTCTCCACCAATGCAAAACGCTCTGGCAAATAGAACATTTAGTAACTTTCCCATATCTGTTAGTAGGGTTCCCGTTTCTAAATCTATTAGATTTCCCCGTATCTGATCTAGGAAAGTTACGGGATTTTTGTTTCCTTGATGTTGTTGCATATAAAGCGGTTTCCTGCTTTACAATAGGCTCCTCATTAGAAGGTATAACATTTGATTCTCCAAATATACGTTTTAATGCGGACTTAATGTTTTTATATTTCAATTCTGACGAAGCACACGCTGTCAATGCGAGTTGGCGCTGTTGATAATCCAGGCCTGACTTATCTAATAGTTTAAAAGCTAGGACGGCATCCGGCAAAGTCATTTCAAACTTGGTACTTTTGAGATATCTCTGGTCAAATTCTATAATATATTCAGAGATACTCAGGTTTTCAGGCCGCTGGAATTTATCAAAGTTTTGGTAAGCCTCGTACATAGAGTCTAGAGAATCCTTTAAAAACAAATTGTCTAATACATTAATAAGATTCGACATACCTTCGTCTGTGTTGAGTTCTTCCACTTCAATTCCCATAGCTGCCCGTTTTGCATTTCGGTTAAGTGAAAGGCTAACGGCCAATGCCTGTTTGTTCTTTGGTAAATCTGTCATCATTGTCCAAATCTTTATTTCATTTTTCCAGCATGGGTAGTCGTTCTCATCAAATCTAGGGGGATTTTTGTAGTTAACGGCCATTTCCTCTTTGTGGTCGTTCGTTAAAAAAAACTTCAATTATTGTTCCGTAGATCGTTTTCGCTCGCAACTACGCTCTGCTACCATGAAAAACAAGTAAAATAATCCAACTCCGACGGTATATATATAAACAATATATAATTTATTACGGCAGCTAATACATTAATTGAATATGCAACACACTCACGATTAGAGTTTAACGGTTAACAAACACATAAACATTACGACGCCATCTTTTTAAAAGAAGAGTTCGTTAACTCTGCCTTTTTATAAGGGAGATAACTTAACAAATTATATGCATATTAATGTCAATATAAAGGGAGACAACTTAACAGGCATTACTTCCTTCATTGAGGATGGTAGTGTAGTATATATTTGTTCACCATTATGGGTTAGATAGCGTATATCATAATTCGCAATCGGCTATTCATGAGCAAATTGAACATCTACTAAATTATGCGACTGGAGGTGAGAGCATATTATTGCTAGTAATTGATAATTTTATTAAAAACAAGTATTTGACTGATAATTTTAATTTTTTATTCATTTATTTCAGAAATTGTCTGTTTCGTGCTTTGGGGGATCAACTGGAAGGTCATGGCCGAAATCATTACAGCCATCGACTAAAAGTAGTTGACTACATGTCCAAAAATAAGAAAGATTTTGCACCCTTTGTAGAAGACAATATTCAATTTGAACATTACCGTAAGTATATCTTAATTTTTACTTATGTGATTGGTCATGGCATCATATTGAAATAATTTAATGTTCAGTGGCTTTATCTCATCTCCAACTTTAGACTGTGTAGTTATCTTGAATTTTATTCCTTCTAGTTGGAAATTGACTGCTTAGGGTGAAGTAGAAGAATATGGACATGTTGAATATTCTCAGCATAATTTATTTGATTCTGTGAGTTGCATATAATTAGGCATTTATCCAGTATTATTTTTGACTTATTGTATCTACCTGGTACTACCCAGAATGCAGTGAAGTCATTTTTGTTACTATTGTTTGTTAGCACATTTCTGTTCATACAGAAAAAAAATTGCAACTTTTTTTTATACTCTTCATGTGGAATAAAAAATTTGATTTTAGTCATAATTGAAAAATATTCACATATTACCAGTTGTTCAAGGGAGACTATGTAATTTTGAAAATAAATTGTAGCAAAATAGAATAACAAATGAATACTTGTTAGTCAGAATAAAAGTTTGATATGTCAACTTAAATACTATCTAAATCCAACATTAAAAATCCCACAAGATAACTTTACATGTGAGAGAAAAAAAAATTCATTCTCATTTGCATTCACTAACAGAATATCAATTCCATAGAAATGATTAAATTTTATCATTCATAAAAATAGTTTCTTGTAATGCAAAAAATTAAAAATTATTTCTGTTAATGATTGTGGTGTTTATGTTTGGAGATGATTACAAGAAATAACTTTTATGTTGGAAAAAGGAGTGTAAAATTCCTTCTGTAGTTTGTCTGCTATTGGTGGAGAAAGGATTTCTTGCGAGAATAAATGGTTATTCCAATAAATTTGTCTTTACTGATGCCAATGTTTTTTTTTTCACACTGAAGTGTACGCAACAGACAAAACCTTTTATAGAGATGCATGAATACATATAAAAATCCTATTTTAAAAGTTAAGCATGACAAAATGACAAAAGTGTGATTTCAAACTAGAAAAAAATGCAATGTCAAAGTTAAGCATGACACAAAACAAATGCTATTTTGAACTTGAACGTGACCTACTAAAAAAAATGGAATTTCAAACTTGTGTGACCTACTTAAAAAAAATATGCGATTTCCAACGTGAGCATAACGCAGAAGAAAAATGCTATTTTGAACTTGAGTAGGTCAGGCCAAAAATAAAAATGCTATTTTGAACTTGGGTGTGACCTACTAGAAAAAAAAAAAATGTGATTTCTGTCTTGGGTGTGACAAACTGAAAAAATGCTATTTCAAACTGAAATGTGACAGATAAAGCCTTTCAGACTACATATCTCGAATAAATTGTACAATTCCTTCAATCTTGGGTGGTTTGCAACTGGTGCCATAAAGATCTGTTTTTTAAAAAGAATTGGTAAATGTTGGTATCGATCAGATATTTTGAGGCACTTGGATTTGATTTGAAAATTGTTACTAGGATTATTAAAGCAAATATAACTGAAACACAATTCACAAATTCATGTGATGAGGAATGATGCCACACAATCTCCGATAATTTTTTTTTTTTTTTTTTTTTTTGTGCCAAATTCAAGATTTTAAAGTCAGAAATGACTTTCCATTCAACAGGTTAAATTTTGTGTATTTTTTATTTTAAATAAATATTCGATTTTATAGACTAGCCTGGATGCCCGGGTGTTTGGAGGTGTGTGTGTTGTGCTAAAAAAAAAAAAAAAAAAAAAATTTGTCATCTGAATGGTCAAGCTTCCAAACTATACTGATCTTGTGAAAATCCGTCGCCTCTGTCGAAAGTTTTAGGCAGAGATACATACATACATACATTTAAACAGACAGGTGAGATTTATATTATAGACTAGCGAGGGTACCCGGCGTTGCCCGGGTGTTTGTAGGTGTGTGTGGTATTAAATAAAAAAGAACCCGGCGAGGGGGGGGGGGTAGGATCGAACCCGAAGCCCTGAGGCGAAATTTGAAAATAAAATCGGCCAGCCAGAATGAGTTAATGAAAGATGTTTGAATTTATTTAAGTAAGAAACAAATTGACAGGTGTGCGCCCGAAAGTCGACGAGCATTACGACGACGACCAGGTTTGTTTTTTATAAGTAAAGTAAAAAAAGAAAACAACGTCAAAACTTAAGTGGGGAAAAAACAAAAAAAATAATGTAAGGCAAACGAACGATGAAAACAGAAAAAAGAACACGTGAAAAATGGCTTAAATAAGCCTGTTTCGATATTAAAATTTAAAAAATCGGTGGGTACCCGGGTGTTTTTGGGTGTGTAGTCGGGGGTGGATAAGTGAAGTAAAAAAAAAACAAAAAAAAACAGAAAAACGAACGTTACGTGAAAAATGGCTTAAATAACACTTGTTCAATATTTAAATTTAAAAAATCAAAAAAAAAAAAAGACATCTCACACCGCAATTCGAACCCAAAACGTTTAGATAATGAACCAACATGCTAATTGACTGAGCTAACGCTACGTACATGAAATTGATTCAGTTTTTCAACTATTTAAAGTAAATCAGGTCATGACGTCATCTAGTGCATGTGTAGAACCGCTTATCATCACGAGAAGACCGTTTTTGTTGACCCCCCCCCTGTCGAAAATTGTCGATTTCGGGGTGAAAAAAATGAACGTTTTTGGCCAATTTTTTGATATTTTTCAAGTGAAGGATGGGGCTTCGATATGGTAACAAGTTTGTGAATTTTCGTTGTGTCTGTCGAAAGTGTTTAGCAGACACACAAACATACACACATATATACATACATTTTCGCTTTTATATATATATAGACTAGCGAGGGGTACCCGGCGTTGCCCGAGTGTTTGGAGGTGTGTGTGGTTTTGGGTAAATCAAAACTCCGGGGGCGGGGGTTAAAATAAAAAATAAATGTTTTGGTAGGTAAGTATGAAGATCGAACCCGAACCCTTGAGGCAAAGTTGGAAATTAAAGTGTGATAAACAAAAATGTGCGACGTTAACCATTGCACCACCGCGACATACTGACAGAAACACGTTTGAATTTATTTAATTACTTAAATTGGCAGGTGCACGTTTTAATGATTTAATGAGGTCAACTTTTGACTGAGAGGTAGCATTTCATTTAGTGCAGGAATGCTTTTTTTTCCCCCCCCCCAAGACGTTGGGGTTAGGCGAGCGAAAACTGTTGAATATTTATCTTCCCGAAGTCGAGCAAATTAAATAGACAGACGAGCTCCGTTGTTAACTCTGAGATATTACGATTTATGTGATATAAAAAGTTTTAAAAAGTTGTGAATCGACTGACTGCTTCTCTGAAAAAAGCCTTTTGTAGACATACAGAAAAAGCGAACACACATACACACATACATTTTCGCTTTTATATTTATAGATAACTAATATGCAATTTAAGTTTCATTGGTGCATGAAAGTTATCTCATAATTTGATGTCATAAGTGATTTCAACTGAAACATTTTTCATTGAAAGATACCCATGAAAAATGTTAGGCAACAGAATTTGCCAGTTAGTAGTTAGGAAGTAATTCATTTCATCAACCCGATCTCAGAACTTGGTTCGTCTGTCCAAAAGACTTCACTACTCTAATGACCGAATAATTAAAAATCTGAGTTTATGCAGATATTGTCATTTTATTTAAAAAAATCTCCAGTGTCTCTTGAAATTTCAGCTGACACCAAAGGAAATAATGTAACCTCAGTGCTAAATTGGATTTGGGATATTAAAAAATCCCTCTGTGGGGGACATCTGTTTAAAGCGAACATTACTTTTTTGAGAATGAATCCAATCTCTTATTAGTTGTTGCTTCTGAGTATTTTTTTTTTTAAATATGTCAACGCTGGGGGGGGGGGTATAAACCTAAAATATGTGCAACCTCAGGTGCACTATTTTACACCTGATTACAATAAAATTCACTATATGGAAACCAAAATATTTTTTTTTTTTTTTTTAAATATGAAGGTTGTATATCTATCAGGTATTACAAGCCATGATCAATGCATTGCGCAAAGCTAAGAGAAAACAGTATTTTACTGCACAACGTTTTTTCTTTTTGTATTTTTGCTTTCGTTTTGAATGATCTATTCCCCCCCCCACTCCCCAACAACTAATATCTTAGGGTCAATCATAATACCTAATTTGGACCTTATGTTGAGAAAACAACCAATTGAAATGTAGTTAATAACCATGAGTCAGACTACGGACTTATTGATTCATCCCTTTTTATATGGATAAATACAGATTCGAGGTCAATAAAAAGCAAAAATAACAGGAAATTAATATTTCCAACTTTTTAGGGCAGTTTTCATAGAAATTTAAGAATTATTGGTAATTAATGTCAGCCTTTTTTTTTTTTTTTTCCTGATAAAATTTCAAGTAAAAAGAAAAACAAATCGTTTATAATTTCTGTACGGTTCAATAAAAAAAATATTTGTGTTGTGTGCATATAAAAATATTAGGAAGATTTGACATTGCTTGGGAGAGAATAAGAAATTTTGTCCGTTTACACCCAGTTCATAGTTATATTAATTGAAATAAATTTAAAACCCTCTCGCCTTTGATGCATACTCGTCATTTCCGAGCAGTACAGCAATATCTGTGAATGATTATATTTTGCATATATATCTTTGTATATATAAAATTAGGTATGTGTGTATATTTATATATTTCTATGTACAGGATAATCTCTTAAACTAATGAACAGGTTATGAATTTTAGAATATATGTTCTAGGAAACCTGACATAACAGAACATTTTTGAGGGTATAGAGGGTGCATGTATAAAGTTAAATATGTGTATACGTTTATGTATTTGTATGTATAGTATTTCCTCTTAAACTAATGAACTGATCATTGTGAATTTTGGAACATAACTTCTAAGCAAAAGTTGGTAATATGATCTATATTTAGCTTAGTTTTATGCAAATGAAATGCTGCAAGCTTTTGTGAAAATTCAGATACCTCTAATTTTTGTGAAATTTTAACGTATGTTTTATAAATATTCTCTCAGTTTCGCTGGAATATTTTAAAGAGACATAATATAGACACAACGTCTGATTTGAAAATTTTAATATTTATTAATTTAAATGTTATTAGACACCAATTAAGATTCCATTAATTTTGATTTCTTAAGTCCCCTTAAACTTAAATATTAGACATTTTTTAGAATTATGTAATGGATTTTTTTCAAAATTGAGATAAGGATTTTAGACGTGAGGTTTAGTATTGTTATATCTTGCTTTTACTCTTTATAAGCAGACATAAAAGTGATGCAAAACTGTTTTGTTTTCAGAATTTTACCTGTTCTGAGATTAATATTTATCTAGTAATATATATATTCATACAAAAGTTATCAATGACAAAAGGTTCAGTCATAGATGATTTAGCTTGATGTTAAAAAGGCTTCTTTTTAATTCAAGGAAAAACCAGTTTTGCTTTTTACTTAGAACCAAAGCTCCTAACTGGAAATGCACATTGACTAATCGCATGTAGTTGCAACGATGAATCATTATTTATAATGATAAAGTGAATGTAGGATAGGTATGTCACTTTAAAAATCATGTATGTGAACTTTTATGAGCAAAGAAACTTAATCTTAATAACAGATAATAATAAAAATGAAGGAAGAAATAATCCCCTATTTAAATTTTAGGAGCAAAAAAGCTTAAACAACATCTGGCAAAAATATAATTTTTTTCAGCTTTAATAGACACAAAAATATTCCACTGTTAAAATGGAACAAAGTTTCATCACTTATTAGTTTTGTCAAAGAGAGAGTAAGATTTTTTGTCTTTTCTTAGCAATTAGTTTTGTCTTTTTATTGATAAAGAAAGTTTTGTAGTTTCCTTATCAATTAGTTTTGTTGTTACGATTTCAAGTATTGATTTCATCCTGTTAATGGGGCTACATATTCACTGATTGCAGCCCCATACCCCAAGGGGTACCTTCCGTTCCCCAAAATAGGGCCACATGGTAGGATGGAATCCAGGTGGCTAAGCAGTCCATTAGGTGACTGACAACACTCCATTTTGGCCATTGCTTCAACTAGACAAAAGATCAGAAAGATCCAATCAACTGGTAACGTCATGTCCTAGTATTTAGAAGTTCAGCCACAACTGTATTCTTTAATCTGATTCTAAAAAAAAAAAATTATTTCTCTTTATTTTTTTTCCACATAGATACTAAAAGGTGATTGCTGAGGCTCAATCGTGTTGAGAGCAAAGGTTACCAATGCCAAGGAGTAATTTTCTTTAAGAATAATGTTCTCTAGGAATAATATCCCTATTCTCACTAAAATTTTCTTCTAAAATTAATATTTTATGGCCATAATGTATGTCATAAACCAAACTAATTAAGTAATGAATTGGAATTGTGTTAGCGATCGACAGATGATTCCCATGAGCATTATAATAAGGAGTATTTTGTTAAATGGCAAATCACAGCATTCAATCATTTAATGCTGGGAACCATTTTTTCTAAAATGATTTAATTTCTTATAATAGCCTAGACCATTATTATTCCTAATATTCATAATAGGTATCTCAAACTAGCCTAGTTTAGGATGCAAAAACTGGTAAATAAAGTTAAATTTCCCTTAACTTCAACTTGTGATATCTCGTTTATTTTTTGGGTTATTTTGATAAAGTTTTGTAGAGAAATATCTTCTCTTTAATAATCTGTTGGTATCATATTACTAGGCTCATAAATCAAGGAGCACCACTAATAAAAGTGAATGTACCTACACATCGAGATTTACAACTTAATGCCAAGTGACCAAAGTATGAAGTATCATCACGACCCAACGAAAACATAAACAAACAACTTGTTTCACTATGGATTTGTTTGTTTATTTAAAAGGTATAGAAAGTTATCGTTTAAAATAATATTTTTAATGCGACATGGCATATGTAGCAGAAACAAATGGAACTTTTTTAATCGGCCAGCATCCGGTTTGAAGAACAACTCGTCCTTACTGAGAGAGACACCAAACAGAACGGACCTCCCTTTTCTTCTCTCTCTCCACCTTGGTGATTTCTAATGGTATCGACGATTTCATGGGGAATAACTACCGCAATAGCACCAGGTAGCCGGAGTCCAACTTTTGACTAGGAACATATCACATTCTCCTTAATAAACCTTTTCTGTGTTACCTTTTATAAAGTTGTTGCGTTCATCATTTCAGAAGCTTGTATAGAATTATTTATTTTATTAGGTTGTGCCCTAAAAGCATTTCTAAACCCCAAAATGGTGACCCCCCCCCCACGTGATATACAAGCAATTCTGAATGGCGAGCCTTTTTCTTCATTTTTTGTAAAACCTGACACAGCACAGAAAAACCAGCGAGCTAAAATTCGGCCCCAAAAAAGCGAACTTTTCAACAAAGAAAAACAAGTGAAAACTACTACTGACAAGTAACTCAACAAGCAACAAATGCATTGAACCTCGTTTTTCCAGAACTCTTCGTTTACAGACAACCGGCACATCACCACGTTATTTGACTAAAGACCAGCAACGTTGGGTATACAGACGGCAAGGAAAAAGAATTTCTCGCTGGCAGCGGATGAACAACAATGACAAAACCTCTCGTCAGATTCGGCAAAGAAAAATAAACAATGAGCTGTCAACTTCATATTGAATTTTTAAAAATTCGAGTTCGACAAACAAAAAAAAAATTTTTTTTAAAGGCACTATTTCCTTGTTATGCACTGGACCTTTGCCGTTTTCTTAACCCGAGAATAAATATATACATAAAGATATTTTAAGGGGTCAGCGCCACGTCTTTTGATGCACGTGGTCGATATGTTCTCTCAGAAGAAAACGTGCGCTGCCACATCACATAGCAGTCCGTAAGCAACAGACTGCGAGAGCGTTCAAAAAAAAAAAAAAGTGACTAAGCATTTTTTTTTGTTTTGGCTAAGGATGCAAGCACGCACACACGTGCGTACACATACTCAAGCAAGAGACAACCGATACAGAAAAGAGAACTTTTAAAAAAAAAATATATATATATATATATTTCTCTTCGTCTCTCGGCCATAGAAACCGTAAGTACCCTTTTAAAAAGATTTAACTTCAGGCTTTCCGTATATACATTAAAAAAAAAATCTCTATCTATATATGTATATATATATATATATATATATAGACACACACTTAAAAAAGAAAAGAAAAACACACGCATATATTAACTCATTTACTTTCAAGAGTATATTTTTCTATTTTATATTTTTGTGGAATCTTTTTTTTCCGTCTCTTAAGTATTTTCTCTCATATTTTGTCTCGTGTTGAATATATCCCCTTTTTCCTCACATGGTCCTTTGACAATGTCCTATCTATATTTAGTTAATTTTTTTTTTGTCTGTTGTCGCTTTCTTTATATATACGAGTATATAAAATAGTTGCCGCGAGCCTTCGCAATGATGTCACAACCTAACGACGTCATGGATATGGCTATTTTTAAACCCATTGAGAAACTCACTCACAAAGTAAAAAAATTTGGCAAGCTGGAGCCGCAGTTGTGCAGGCACCAATTCCAGGCTAACTCCTTACATTCACGCCACTACCGTCACCACTCAAACAAGCCGAAACTGTGCTTTTATCACAGTCGTTTTGGTATGGAGGCGCAGAAATGCAAAAACCCCTGTTCGTACATGAACCAGGGAAACTAAGGTCTGGGGAGCTGAGCACGGCAAGCTCTCCACGTGATATTAACAATAACCGTGCCTATTTTATTACAGACTCCCTATCCCAAGCACGTTGCTTGGTTGATGCCAGAGCGGCCTGCAGTATCTGGCCACTGAAACTTTCAAGCCTCCAGTGACGTCCATCACACTGCAGGCAGTAAATCACTCCCCCATCCCCACGTACGGTCAAATTTCTCGTTCTCTGGACTTGGAATTACAAAGACTTTACGTGGGTCTTCACTATAGCAGATTTACCCTACTCCATACTAGGTGCGGATTTCCTGCACCACTTCAACCTGATAGTGGATATGCGCTGACGCCAGCTGATAGATGCAAATACAGATCTTTCACCCTCTCTATCAGCCCAGTATTCTTCGTTGCCGCTTCAGATAACCCGTATCCGACCGCCTTACACTCCTACCCAGAGTTAACAGATTTAAATTTTGTGGTAAGCGAACCCACGCACACCACAAAACACCACATCGAGACCACAGGTACTCCTGTTTTCTCACGCCCTCGCCGCCTCCCTGCTGATAAACTTAAGCCAGCGAAGGCAGAATTTAGCTAGGAATAATACGCCCCTCGTCCAGTCCATGGGCTTCCCCTTTGCATATGGTCCCGAAACGAGACAGATTGGCGTCCGACTGGGGACTACCAACGACTCCATGCCATGACGGTATCTGATCGTTACCCAATCCCACATATACAAGATTTTGCTTCCTCTCTACATGGTTCTAAGACCTTCTCCAAACTAGACCTAGTTAAGGCTTACCATCAGATTCCAGTGAATCCAGCCGACATACCCAAGACTGCGGTAACGACTCCATTCAGAGTGTTTGAATTCTTAATTATGTCCTTTGGTTTACGAAACGCAGCTAGCACATTTCAGCGCTTCATGGATGAAGTAGTGCGCGACTTGGACTTCGTCTATAACTATATAGACAACATTCTCGTGGCAAGTGCCTCATCTGAGGAACATGTCACTCATCTCCACCTACTATGGTTTCAGCGATATCAGGTCAGGATTTACCCTGGTAAATGTGTTTTCGGTGTGTCGTCACTAGTTTTCCTGGGCCACATTATCAGCCCAGACGGTATATCTCCGTTAACGGAAAAGGTGAAGGCTCTACAAGACCTTCAACCACCCACTTCACTTCACCAACTAAGGCACTTCCTCTGTCTGTTAAACTATTACAGAAGCTTTATCCCACACTGTGCAGATCTCCTAGCTCCTCTTTCCAACCTGTTATGTAACAGGAAAAAGAAAAATGAGCAAAGCTCACTTAATGAGATCCAGCTTAATGAAGTGAAAATAAAACTGGCAACAACATCTCTACTTGCACATCCTGTACCAGATGCCCAGTTTTCTCTCGTCGTTGATGCATCAGGCACAGCTGTAGGTGCAGTATTGCAACAGCAGCACCAACAACAGTTACAACCTCTCGCATACTTTTCAAGACAGCTGAAACCGGCAGAACAACGTTACAGCACGTTTGGCCGTGAACTCCTGGCAATGTACCTCGCAGTGAAACATTTCCAACATTCACTCGAGGGCCGTCAATTTGTGATCTACACTGATCACCGTCTGCTGGCATATGCACTGCGTTCTAAGCCGGACAACTATTCTCCCCGCGAAACGCGCCACTTGCATTTTGTTTCGCAATTCACCAGCGATATCCAACATATCTCAGGTGAGTAGAATGCTGCGGCAGACGCTTTGTCCCGCCTTCCCATTAATTCTCTGTCCTCACCATCGGATATCGACTTACAGCAGATGGCCTTAGATCAGCCAAGTTTGGACACATTGGATCTGTCGTCACCTGAATTTGCAACTTGCAAATTCGCATATCTGCCTGTGCCTACTTCAGACACACAGATCATTTGTGACACCGCAACGGATTCACCTCGACCATTCGTTCCAATGACTCATCGTAGAGTTGTTTTTGACACCCTACACAATTTGGCACACCTCGGATGCAGAGCCACAGTGAAGCTGATTACAGCTAGATTTTTCTGGCCAAATATGAGGCGTGATATCACTGCCTGGACACGTTCCTGTGTAACCTGCCAAAAGTCAAAGGTACACAAGCATATCTGTGCACCCCTTGGAACATTCATCACCCCCAGACGCTCAGTTTAACCATGTGCACATCGAACTGGTTGGACCTTGGCCAGTCAGTCAGGGATTTACTCATCTTCTGATCTGTATAGATCGTTTCACACGGTGGCCTGAAACCATCTTGGCTGAGTGTAGCACAAGCCTTTATATCAGGCTGGATATCGCGTTACAGAGTTCACACCACCATCACCACTGATCGTGGTGTACAGTTCGAATCCACCTCTTCCAGGAACTCTCCAGGATTCTAGGGATCCAACGTATTCGCACTACAAGCTATCACCCTGCTTCTAACGGGATGATTGAACGCTTCCATCACTAATTGAAAGCAGCATTACGTGCTTACCCTGACCAACAGCGATGGAGCGTGTCCTTCTTGGCTGTTGTGCTGCTATCAAAGAGGACCTGGGATACTCTTTAGCCGAACTTGTATATGGAGTACCTCTATCGTTGCCAGGCCAAATATTGAGCCCGAGATGGTACACAAAATGATTCAGCTCTGTATGTCAACAGACTGTGAGCTTATTTTAGTAAGCTCCCATCGATGCACACTAGGGAACAGACCATTAGATCTTCGGTTCCAAAGGACATTTCGTCTTGGACTCATGTTTTTCTTAGAAAGGACGCCGTGAAAGTCCCCCTAACTTCACCTTATACTGGCCCCTATCACATACTTTCACATACCAATAAACTTTTTACTTTAGATATCAGTGGTAGAAGAGAAATTGTTTCTATTGATAGAGTAAAAAAAGCCTTTCTTGACACAAAAACACACAAGCCACACATTCCCCCTACTTTCACACAGCATCAAAACATGCATACACCTGAAGTTAATGCTCCAAATGAAGACAATCATGTCACCACTACACGTAGCGGTCGACGGGTACATTGGCCGAAGAGACTGTGTAAAACTTGGTATTTCTGCTAAAAAAATATTTTTCCTTGTTTTCCCTTTAAAAAAAAAAAAAGAATATTCTATGACAAGAAGTTGCAAATATTCACCAACTTTTTACATAAAAGTAAGAACATTTTTTTTTCTCGTAAAAATAAATACAATAAAAAGACATTTTTATTTTTTACCATTTGTTATGCTACCTTTTTCTCTGTCGGCTTTCTGCCTAAGCAGGGGGTTATGTAGCAGAAACAAATGGAACTTTTTTTCTTTTAACGAATCAATGCCTCGCCCCTGTGCTATTTAGCCACATACTGACCAATCAGGGGTACGTCACATTGATCCTTCCTATCCCCTAAGGAATTTGGCCAGCATCCGGTTTGAAGAATAAGAACTCATCCTTACTGAGAGAGACACCAAACAGAACGGACCTCCCTTTTAATTGTCTAAACTGGGCGAGCGCCATTCAAAAACCAAAACATTTACTGTATAAAAATTTATCAAAATTTAATTGTAAAAACATTGAAATAAAACAATTTTGTAATGAAAGCGACATTGGATTTTTATAAAATAGTTTTTTTTTTTTTTCTGAATAAATAATATCTCAAGGTTGTTAGATGTCAAAATCAACACCAGTGGAAATAAAGTTCAACTGGAAGCTGCTCTCTCTGACTACTTGAAGAAATCCAGTTAATTCATTTCCACCTCCAAAGCAACAAAAAAAGTCGCTTATTAAATCTGCTGAACATTCAGATAACTCCTACATTTGTGATGAAAAACCATCTCAGGATATCTTCAGTTATGAGCATCAAGGACAATGTGTTGCTGTCTATGACACCAACTTTTACATTGGCCAAGTCATTGAGGTTATATCTGCATCCAGCGCTGTAATAAAATTTTTATCACAAACCAAAGGTAGAAAAGATTTTTTTCGATGGCCTTTGTCAGATGACCTTGCACAGGTAGTCAGCATTTGTTTACAGATGGGGTTTTGAGGTAATGCCAGTTTCAAGTGATGGTAGGATTTGGAGTGTTCTTGATATATCTACCATAGCAGAAGACTATGAAAGAATTCCGAGAGAAAATCAATAAGGAAAGGAATTGTAGTAAGACCTCTGCCTATAAAATGTCTTGTTTTAAGTTGAAAGTTTTTCAATGTTTGAAAAAAATGACTTGTGACTTTTTGTATAACAAATTTCTAAATCTTATTGTTGTCGGTCCTTTTTTGGCGAGTTTAAATTCCCCAAAGTAAAAATATTTGTGGCAAAAAGTTTTGTTATTAGAAACAAGGCAAATATTTTTTTAGTTCCTCACCCAAAAATTAGTAAAGTTCCAAAGTTTTAAGCTTCTACCTTCAATGGTTTCATTTTTACAGCAATTTCAGTAACGTATACTCTTGACTCTTTTTTTTTTTTTTCCCCCCCCTTTTTCACCAAATTATCTATTCGACTGCTTTTACATGGTCCACAATTGAGTGGTTTTATCAATTTATAATTAAAAGAAAAAATTATCTTGATCTCTAATGTGTTGTGAATCATACAGGGTGACCCCCCCAAAAAAAAACAAAAGCTAAATGGAGGCCATCTAGAACATATGCTGTAGAACGGAGAAAAAAAAGGCCAAAGACCCTAGTGTTTTGATGTGATGTTTTGTAATATAATAAACTAGTTATGACCAAAGTTTCATTTCATTCGAACAAAACAGTAAGAAATGGGGCCTAATTAGAGTTGGGACCCGTTTTTTTTTTTAGGGGGGGGGTCACCCTATACTAAGAAGATTCAATACATTAGCTATTGAAATGAAATTGATATGAACAATCAAAGTTGCATTTCCGTGTCATATTCGCACTTTTTCCCCGTTCGTAGTGGCATAGTGGGATTTTGCCTAGTGTTTAGGTTGGTTTCAACTAATTATTGCTTTCATTAGTATTAATTTTCATTTACCACAAGATGACATTACATTTATAAGGATTTTTCACTTGTTAGTAGCTTACATTTTTAGTTATATACCATAAAATTTGGCTTCTGGACTATGATAGCAAATTTTCAACTTTCCGACAAACTTTGAACGATCATAATTTGATGGCTAATTGAGCTACCAAAATAAATTTGGTACTTTTGTTTATGGTTTACAAAAATCTATATGACCATTAATTTTTTTTTTTTTTTTTTTTTTTAGATATAATGAAATAAAATTTTGGTTTATAAAATTGTCGTTTATAAGTAGGTATACTTATAAACGACTTATTAGAAAAGTGGTGGTTGCACAATTTAACCCATAAATGGGCAGAAGGTGTTCATACTTTTCTCAACTCCTATTATGTTTAATCTGTTTGATATGCCAAGTAATGCTAGGTAAGTCTGCTAACAACCAAAGAGTTGGGTATCAAATTTCAGTTTGAAAAACTCACCAGTGTAGCCATGCTGGAAAGCTGTGATACAGCAAATCAGGCTCTATGGATAACATGCATATACACACACGCATCGCAATAAATGAATGAAATATCCTTAGAAATTTAATGTCATTTAATGCAGTAAATAAAAAATTAATGGTAAGCAAAGCCATGATTATTAGATCAAACCAACATAAATATTGGGCAAAATCCCATTTACGTGACATGGAACTTAAAAATGGCACAGAAGCACAGGTTTGTCCATATAAGTTTCATTTTATTTCAACATATTGAATTTTCTTAATGACAGTAATTAATGAAAAACTACTAATGAAAAAACTTGTTAATGAAAAAAACTATTAATAAAACAAGATAAAAAATGATACGTTTATGAAGAGAAACTTGAGTGGTGTTGGTTCAGTACCTGGGTACATCAATTTCCGTCCTTCCCTAGCTTCTACCACTTTATAATTAGTGCAAAGGAAAGTATTTGAAATATCATGTAATAAAATATTTACTATTTGTGTGAGAGAATAATGAATTTACATATTTTTATTGGCCCAAAACATAAATTTCTTTCAAGCAATAATAATTTGCTTTGAACTAATGTTGAATACAACATATTAACATTTTATATAAAAAAGGTTACTTGATTTATAAAAAAAATATTTATGTAGTAATATCTTGTTATGCTAATGTTAAAAAATTTAGTGTTGCTGCGAAATATGATCAATCATGAAACGACATAATCCAACTGGTACAGCCATGTTAGCTGCTGTCAATCATCTATGACGCTCTCAATTTGTGTGTTTTCATTGGTGTGAATGTCCCAAAGCTATGATATAGGCTGCTTAAGATGTGGAGAAAATCAGTCGATGAGAACCTTATTTTGTTGTGTGACACAAGCAAAATGGCAACAGAAAGGAAAAATTAAGTCTATCACGAAACATCTAACCTCAAACACAAGACCAGAAGATGACATAATATCCAGTTTTAAAAATGAAAATCCTTTAGACTTGAGCAAGATTCGAATTCAGGTTTTAGTATTGTAAAACCAACTGCCTTAGTAATGTGTACTCTCCCTATTCTTTTTTGTTAACCAATCAAATGTTTCTATCACCATATGAACAGATTAACTAAAAAAATAAGTTTTTAATAGTATATAGATGTCTGTATAAATAAAAAAAAAAATTGGGGGCTGAAATCCATTGTCTTGCATTATACTTCAAGTTTAACTACATCCTGCCCCAGCCTCCCTCTGTGTGTGTGTGCGTGCATGCATGTGTGTGCCTGTGAATCTGGAAGAATCTTATTGGTTTTCTTTATTTATTTGGATGGCCAGTTGATTGCTATTCACTGGGCGATTGGTCAGCTGGTGGTCTTTCTCAGATGCTGAAGGAAGGATGTTGAGTTTTATTGATTTCTGCTTATCTCATTACTTTTTGTAAAAATTGGCTTTGTAATAATATGGGAGGATAATCTTCACCGTTCTCAAATCGACGCCATCTTGAATTGATTTTTTGGTTATAAAACACTCACAGGCCTATTATTATGCATTCTTTTTAAGAGTTGAAAGATAAAAAAATACAAATAAAAGAAATTGTTCTGAACAATAATTGAAATTATCATCGAAATATTAATTTAAAATCTTTAGGAGATAAGTTTGGTGGCCATCTTCAATTAGTAACCAAATACAGTAGAACCTCGGGATACAGGGCCCCTAGGATACATTTTCTTCAGGTTACGATGTGGAATACAATGTTTTTCTGACTCCTGGTTACAGTATTTGCCCTGCCTTACGGTGTTATTTATAATGTTATTTGATTACATGTGTATTATACTGTATTTTGTTACTAATATTTAATATGTACTGTATCAAATTTTGCTTAGGCCCCACAATACAGCGATTTCACCTTATGATCCCAACCCCGGAACGGATTATTGTTGTATCACAGGGTTCTATTGTACTAAAAAGTAAATGGTATTTTTAAGATTTAAAATAAAAAAATTCGTTTTTGCTTTCATTAAAGTCATTTGCCATTGTATAGCTATCTTTAAAAAACACAGCATCCACAGGTTTTTTGGGTTTTTTTTTTTTAAAGAAAACACCATTGCGCTAATTTTTTTAATATTACTTTTATATTGCAAGTATTATTTTTAAATTTTTGTTCAAGGCAAAATAGTAAACATGACTATATTTGAAATTAATTCTGATCATAAAATAATTATAAAGTAAAACTGCAATGTTTTTATATATCTAGTTTATAAAAGTTGTTACTAGACATTTTATTAGAGTTAAGTTTTATATAAAGGATATATTATCGGAAGTAATACTGGCGTCTAATAAACAATGATTAAAATTTCTTTATTAATTTTAATTTTTTAAATTTTTATTGCGTTTGATGTATCATAATTAATATCAATTTCATGATTTATGTATCAATAGATCTCTATGCACGCAGCATTGGGTGAAATGTGTGTATGTATATATATATATATATATATATATATACACACACACACTGTTTTATTCAATTTAGGTAAACAAAATGACCATAAGTCGCTACAATAAATTTACTGTTTCAGTCTTAAGACATTGTCAGATTACAATAAGCCTGTGGTTTTATTTGAGGCCAGTCAAATAAAGAAAATGAAGACTCGAATAGAAAAAAAGTAGAGAAAATAGAAAGAGAAAAAAATAGACCTTTTCTTAAAATCAAGCATCTAGACAAACATGAGTTTTTTTTAAGAGTTGGCTTAATCAATTATAGTGGTGTCTTTCGTTACTTAAATTGTATCAGAATGTCCATACATGTTATGTGACGGGAAATAAAAAATCAAGCAATTATATATATGTGTGTGTGTGTGTGTATATATATATATATATATATATATATATAGGAAGAGAACATAGTGAGTAGAATACAATAATTCAGAAGGAGATCCGTAGTCAACTTGGAACTTCGAGCAGTTCGAAAGATACACATAGGTTAAAAGGTCAGATTAGGTTAAGGTGATAGGTAAGGAACTGAAGATAGATCAGATAAAAAAATGAAGCATTTTTTTAATCGAAATGTCTTGAGTAGTGGCTCAAGATTCAATAGGCTGTAGTGTATTATCAGTAAATGAATAAATGGTGCATATTGGTGCTTAGGAGTTGGGTTAGGGTCGTTATGTGATTTCAAACTGATTGTATTTTAATGTTGTCATGTGTTTGCATTGTGAAATTACCTCATTTTTGGAATTGGTATTTTTTATTTTGAGAAGTAATTATCTTTGCTACATCTAATATGTAACAATGAGGTATATAATTTCAACTTGCTAAGTATAGTCCATTCTATGAAAAAAGGCACGTTTTTAAGTCAAGATTTCTGATTAGTCGTTAGAGATGTTTATTTTTATTATTCTAACTATTAAATGAATATATGTGGTTTAATATGCGTAATTTTATTCATGGTAGAAGTTGCACCCATATAAATATGGGATTTAAGGGGTTTCTGTTTTCCATTGTTTGTACAAGTGTTTTTATTGAGGTTAGGAGTATGGTATCTTGTTACGTTTTATCGGTGGATTGGGTTGTGAGTGTGGGGATTATAGAGCCGGTAATCAGGAGGGCGTAATGAAGATTACTGTTGTGAGAATTGAGTGAAATGTTACTATTGTGTGTATTGATTGGTAAAACATCTGGATCATTTAATGGAACTGAATTATGGATAATTGGTTGGGGGGGGGATAGA
The DNA here is from genome assembly GCF_053919585.1 of Euprymna scolopes. Classification (NCBI taxonomy): domain Eukaryota; kingdom Metazoa; phylum Mollusca; class Cephalopoda; order Sepiida; family Sepiolidae; genus Euprymna; species Euprymna scolopes. The sequence goes on from NC_136502.1 coordinate 61,504,887, forward strand.
TGGGTTATTACCTGGGCCGACTAGAAAATTATTTGGCTGTAATTTATTTACGGTGCGGAAGTAAATTACATCTTTATAGATGCATGGTTTCTGAACTAATATATATATATATATATATATATATATATGTATATATATATAGCTTACTGCGTTAGAAGAAAAGAGTGATCTCAATTCTATAAGAGGAGACTTATCTGGACAATATAAAGCTCAACACGTATCGTTTATTTAGAATTCGATAAAACTCCCCCCAACATCATATATAATTTTAATTGATCTATTTCGTTCCTAATGAATCCCACGCTGGGCGCCACATCCCTGCTATGTTACCTAGCATCTTCTCTACTCTTCTAATGAGAAGCATTAGGCTTCAAAATGCCTTGGCATAAAGAGTCCCATCTATTCCCCAACTAATTGTTTGTATTCCCTTATTGAATAAATGAATCAATCTATATTCACCAATATATAGTTTTTGTGACTTTATTCCCATTCCTATTGTTCTCATATATTATATATATATATATATATATAAGCACATTCGTTGGCAAAAAAACACAATAAAAACACTAGCAACCCATTACTGAGAGTTCAAAGAAAGCAGATGCTCTTGAGTGAAAATAGCACATGTAGAAATTTAGATGTAGATTATATGTGAATGAAAAATTTGAAATCCTAAACTTTAAAGATTTCCCAAATTTATTAAACTATAGAAGTGAAATAGCAAACAACTGAATGCACAGAATATAGTTGACCTTAGGATAACAATACATAGAAAATAAATAAAAAGTGTTTCAATAGAAAACTAAACTAATATAACGCCTAAAATAATTTAAAAAAAAAAGTATTCCAATTACTTGCATGTTAAAGCAAAATCACTTTTTAATTCAACACTTTTGATATAAAAAAAATGAGTCCGCTTCTTTTCAAAACTAAACAAAGGAAAAGTAAATAAGTCAATGAAAAGCCCTGCCATTTGCTGATGAAAATATTAATATTGATGGAAGTAACAATGAATCTGATTGGTTAGCTAGCTTAACACCACATGTTTCTATAAAAACACCCAATAACATGAAGTTCATGCATTTAGCCTTAAGTGAAAAAACAGTAATTCTATATCCTCTGGACCGTTTTTCCGTGCACTTTACTTGACTAACCTAATGTTTGGACTATTTTTTTATATATTTTTTTGTCAGCTTATTACATTTTCTTTTTTATATATATTTCTTTGCAATCCCCTATGTACCCCCTACTTTCTTATTTACGCCCCCCCCCTTTCTCCTATCTCATTTCTATCTACACTTTCCACTTCCTGCTGCTGTATGCATATATTTTTTTTAAATTCCTAAGCTGATGTCATTAAGCTAGTTTTTCTTGATTTATAATTTAGACACTTTCTCCTTTTTTGATTAAAAACATTTAGCTTAGAGATGTCATGGGCTAAAGAAACTTTCTTTTCTCTTCCATATTGATCTGATTAGTTAAGTATTTTTTTATTCAACTCCAGACTCTCATTTCTCACTTTTATATCAATTGCTCCACTTAACCCTGTAGAGCTACTACTATTTTGATAAGCTTATTTGCTAAAAGATTATTTGTATCTTTATTAATTTTATTTATTATGATATATTAGTAAGTCTGTTGGATTCTCAAAGTTTAGCAGTAATAGTTTTGAATCTAACAAATCGATATGATTCTGATTGGCTTTTTTTTTCTTTTGATTCATGTTAATAAAAAATATTTTGATTTCTTTTAAGAAAATACTTTACCGACTTTTTCAAATCACAGCCATATGTGTTTCCAGCAGAAAATTCAGCAATTAATAGTAAATCTATATTAATACAATAGCATGTGTGTTATTTTCTGTGTCATGCTTACATCCGGGTCGTTTATTATGTACTTCCATTTCTTGTCATAAATAATTTTACCAAGAATTCTTCAGAAGTTTTGGTTTTGGAAGGAACTCAAGTTATATATAAATACATATATTTTTTTCATAAGTTTTTATTTCAGTTTTGATTCAAGCTAATACACCCAAGTCATATGGATATATTTTTTTTTATTTTTGAAATTGCAACTTTATAATATATAAAAATCGATAGAACATTAACTCTCTAATGATATATACGGAATCTGCAAGAATTAAAATATCATATTTAAGCGTACTTTACAACCAGGTTTCGTTGGGCGTTCATGTTAACTTAGGTAAATGCTTTTGCAATTTTAACAAAAATAGCTACAATAATATCAGAGCGTCTCCATTTACACTGAACATCTTTTTTTTTTTTTTTTTTTTTTTTTTTATTACATTTTCACCCCAAACAAGGCAAATTGCCACTTTGGTGTAGGGGGCTACTATCAGGGGCAACAACTACTGGGGTACTATGTAGGGATTTGGGCAGCAAGATGTCGGTTCATGTTACACTTAAACTTCTGCACGTCAGTACTGTTGGGGAAGCAGGGACCTGGAATGGAATTCCAGAGTCTAGCGGTTCTGGGGAAGAAACTATTGGAGTAAAAAGATCTTTTACATCTAGGGATCTCTACGGTGTGGGGGTGGGATTTAGCAGCCTGTCGGGTTTGTCGAGGGTGCTCACGTCGTGGGGGCACAAGTGATTGCAGTTCGTCAGAGCATTCACCACTAAAATACTTGTAGAAAAGGCAGAGGGATGCAACATTTCATCGATGGGACAGAGGCTGAAGCTTAGATGCCAGTTCAGGGCCTATCACGTTTGCGACTCTCTTTTGAACCTTGTCAAGGAGCGAGAGACTAGTAGCAGATGCACCAGCCCAGATGTGGCAGCAATACTCCATACATGGGTGAATGGTGGCTTTATAGAGGTACAGGATACTTTCGGGTGTTAGTAGTTTTCTAGCATGGTAGAGAGAGCCCACCTTTCTTGCAGCGGCCCTGGCAATGCCTTCAATGTAATTGTTCCAACTCATGTTTCCTGTGAACGTTAGGCCAAGGAGTTTGAAAGATGGACTCTCAGATAAGGAGTCGTTGGCCATTGCTATGGGTGGTAGAGAGGGTTTCTTGTAATTATTGAATGAAACTAGTTTAGTCTTGGCAGCATTGAACGCGACCAACCACTTTTGTCCCCATTCCATTACAAATTGGAGGTCTTCCTCAAGTTTTTCTGCCATTTCTTTAGAAATGTGTTCATTCGTCTTCCTGTCGTGCCTGCCATAGAGTGTAGTGTCATCAGCATATATACCCATCTCAGAGGCAATTTTGTCGGGGAGGTCATTTATGAATATCAGGAACAATAGAGGTCCAAGGATAGAACCCAGGGGCACCCCCGCATTTATATCATATTGTTTAGAGGTACAACCGTCGAGGACAACCTGGATTTTTCTCTTATCTAAGAAGGATTTAATTATGTTAAGTATTCTACCAGTGATACCATATGATCTGATTTTCCTGAGGAGACCCTCATGCCATACCCTGTCAAAAGCCTTAGATATATCTAGAGCTACCGCTCTGCCCTCCCCCGCTTTGTCCAGTGAATGGTATATACGTTCAGAGATCACAGTTAGGATGTCTGCTGTGGAACGGGCTTGTCTAAATCCATATTGTTTGTCAGTCAGTAGTTTAGCATCTGTAAGATGATGGACTAGAGCATGGTTAATTATGGTCTCAAATATTTTGGCAAAAAGTGGGAGGAGGCTAATAGAGCGATAATTTGATGGGTCTGTCCTTTCGCTAGAATTCTTGAATACTGGTACCACAGAAGCAGTTTTCCAACAGCCCGGAAAGCAAGCTTCATTAAGGCATTTGTTGTAGAGTTTGGAGAGAACTGGAGCTACTTCAGCTGAGCACTTTTTTAATAGCACAGCTGGGATAAGATCGGGTCCACATGCTTTTGAAGTGTCAGGGTTTTTTATGATAGCATGCACCTGAGCAGGGGTGGTTTTCAGATCGTCTAGCATGGCGTCTGTCCGCATAGGACAGTCAGGTAGGGGGTGGTTGGAAGGGTCCAGTGTGGAGTTTGAGGCAAACTGACTGGCAAGCATGTTAGCCTTGTCGGTTGCTGAGGAGACAACCTCGTAATTGTTGGTTAGTGGGGGAATTGTTGATTGCCCATTATTTACTACACTGTTGTAGATTTTCCAGAAGTCTCGAGTTCCTAGTTTTTGTGCTTCGATGCGCTTTTTAGTGGTTTCCGTAAATTCTCTCTTAGCTGTCGCTATTTCTTTCTTAACGTTATTTCTAGCTTCTATATACTTCAGTCTGTTTGAACTGGACTTATGTCGGTTAAACCTACGGTATGCATGCTGCTTTTGAGCAATGGCAGTTGCACAAGTCGACGTAAACCATTGGGGAGAGTGGGGCTTACTATAAAATTTCCGCATGGGAACATGCGCTTCGATTGCAGTTTTGAACCAGTCAGTGGTCTCGTTTGCACATTGTTCAGCAGGGAGAGAGAAAATATTTCTCCATGGGGCATCTCTGATTAGTTCCCTGATGGCTTCCCAGTCAGCCTTTTTATAATATCTCACTGTTTTAAGCACTGGCTCTTCAGTTTTGGCTCTAGAGTTTAAGGCGATTTCAACCATTATCACTGCATGATCAGCGTTCCCGAGTGGGCTGTGGGCCTTCGTTATGCAGTCATCGGGAACTGTGGTCAAAAACAGATCTAGAAGTGATGCGTGTTGTTCTTCCTGGTCAGGGAAACGGGTTGGAAACGTAACAATTTGTGATAGGGAGTGAGATATAGTGAAGCTATGAGTTGTGCTGCCCGCTGCATCTGTGTAAGTAGAGAATCCAAGCCAGTTTTTGTGGTGGACATTAAAGTCACCAAATACATGTATTTGTGCGCTAGTGTCGAGGGACAGTGCCGTGTCTATGCTGTCAGATACTTTGTTTATTATGGTGCAGTCCTGAGTCGAGGGAGAGCAGTAGAGAAAATAATAGTAGCTAATATTGTGTTGCATGTTTAGTCTAAAGCACATAAAGGCTTGATCATCTGTTTCTAGGTTTGTTTCTCTAGTCAAGGGAAGGGTATTACGAATGTAAACTCCAAGTCCGTGCATATGTCTGTCAGAGTCCTTACGGCAGAGTGGGAGATATCCATGCATGTTAAAGTGGTTAGAGGGAATGGAGGAGTGTAGGTTAGTCTCACTTAGTGCTAAGATATCCGGGGTATTTGTTAAGAGAAATGCTTCAACATCAGCTAAGTTAATTCTAAGCCCACGGATATTTGTGAATGAGAGCCTCAAGGGAGGAGGCAAGTTGAATTTGTTTGTCCCTAATCCTGGTTTAAGCTTATTTTTAGATTGTACTGTCGTCATATTTTTTTTTTTAAGAGTTTCGGTTTAGGTAAGGGGGAGCTAAACAAGAGGTTATGCAGAGCTTCAGACATGCATCACAAGTAGACCATCAGCTGACCTTTCTCCAATTAGGATTGTGGCCTCAGGAAAGCCCACCGGGGATGAGTGCAGGGTCCCTTTCCATGCGCGTCATGGCACTACAAACAACTCGATATTATTCAACTGTTGATGGAGCAGCCGCTCTAAGAGCTACCAAAGAGTTAGGGCTCCTGTACTACCAGTCGGGAACAGCAGCCAGGAACTGTCAATCCGGTAGCCTCAACCCATTAGAAGAAGGTCAACCCAATCTAATTGCTCAGGCATATCTCATACTCAAGCACTCCCAAATGTTCAGTTTTAGGGGTGGGGCGTGCTGAGAATGGGGAAAAACGGCGTTCGTTGCCCTAGCCAGGAAACAAGATCTACTGCTGGGTGTTTCTGTCGAATCACTGAGATAGTGTCTCTGCGCTTGACTAATAGGCAAAGAAGGAGTATGGAAGCCGGGCGATAGACAGAGCCTATCTACTCCTTAAGCAATTTAGGTTTGCAAACCGGTGAATTTGTTTGAGTCACCAGCTCTAGGAAGGTTGTCATCCAAGACTGAAGAGGCCTCTCTCCCCTTTGGTTTAGTTTTAGAGTTTTCCTTCTCCTAGACGGATGATCTGGGAAGACCTACTGTGTCCGTCAGCACTGAGAGGGTTTTCTCCGCGCCTAGGTTCTAATCCAGGTATTTCTGCGACCCCGCGTGGTTAGTGTTACTGGGTTAGTTTGTGGCGGTTATATCTCTGCTGATTAGTTACACTCCTCAAAGTGATTTAGAGACATGTTATTTAATTGTTAATGGATAAAGGGGGTGAGTGAAGTTCATGCAGTGTAAGCGTCTATGATTGTAAGAGGGCTTGTTAGGGAGGAGATAAATGTGGTTTTAGTCTTACCCTTTTTTTTGCCAACATCAATATATGAATGAGTCCCCTGTGGAATTTCCACAGGTTCCGCTAGTTTATATTATTGTATTTAATATAAGTAAATATTAATTTCAATAATATACTATTATCATTTTGTATAGAAGCAGATGTTATAAAATTAATCACGGATGTTCATCTTTCTCTTCGTAAAACTGAATAAAGCATTTGCCACTGATACTTTTTATATATAAACAAAACTTGTAGAATCTCCGGTTGTTGGAAGAACAATCGAGTTTCAATCTCAGCTTTGAGCCCTTGTCTGTCTAGCTGTAATGAAAGGCAGTGATACAGCAAAAAAAGAGTCTGCGGATGACTTGTTTGTAAAAGTTAAAAACAATCTTTTCTTTTGCTTTACTATTCATAAAATCCCATTATTCTTCAAATAAATGAAATTTGAGTTTTCTGATGTTGGTGACTTGGATGGTCAGAGTACCCTGCATGCTCTTTTTGGACTACTCTGGCCACTGCCTACATGCTCACCTATATCACTTAGTGTGCCTTACCATAAACCAAATTTCAATTCTGTAACTACTCAGCTGAGAAAGGTATGGATATACAAACATACAGACCTCATATTTTATTTATATAGATTATCTTCTGCCTGTACGACAAGTATTTGACAAGCCTAATGAAATAAAAATAACGTTATGCTTTATCAACTTTGAATGCAAATTATAGAAATTGGCAAGATATTATCATGGACTATGAGTCAACTAACAGCACTGATGATAGAAAAGATCTAGCAACAACAGATAAAATCGTGCCAAACAAGTTAATGTAGTGTCAATATGGAATAAAGTTTTACACTTGGCTTTGATTACCTGCCAAATGTTACATCTTAAGATGAAAGAAATATGACTAAAACAATAATTTAGGACAGCCTCAGAATAAAGATAAAGATGAAAAATAAAAATGAAACAAATATCAATTATGAAAAAGTTTCGGCAGCCATCTTGAATTTCTGTTTGACTACAGAGCACTTAGATGCACAGCTGGAACTATTTCTAATCAGTAGTGAGGCTCTAATGTTGTCACTTTAGGGAGTACTAGATCTGAACAGTATCTATCAGGATTCAATTTATAAGTGGAACAGTCTATGCTTTATTGACTATTTACTTACAAAATATACACCCATAAATATCAGAAACCAGCCAGTTTACTGTGTGAGAATGCGTTCAACTTGTGATAACTTGTTTATTTTGATAAAAATTGAATGTAAACACAATTTCATCTATGCTCTTTATCTCTACTATTATATAGAAGGAACTTTGTGTGTGAGTTCCCTGTGGACTCTGAAATTACGAGTCTATATGTTCATTGTGTATTGTTCAGCATGGCATTGTGTATGTGCATTTGTCTTTGTTTTTGTTAGTGTGTGTGTGTATAGATGTACTAGAGTGATGAATAGCTGGATATGTGAGTCATTGAGTTCTTTCGCCTTGCTACCCCAGCCCAAAAGCATGATGTGGAGTGTCAATCACATCCCAATGTCTAATCATGCCATAATTTTAGGTTAGGTTACTATGTGGCATGGTTCCTGGCTTTGCTAGAGACATTTTGGACGAGGATAGTTTTTTTTGGTATAACCTAGAAGCACACCATCAATTAATATAAACTGAATATAAAAGTTATAGCAAAGGAAATGAAGAATGTATACAGATGCATATAAAAATGGAAAGTTAGCAAGTGCTAACTAAAACATAAACAAAGTTTTGTAAATGAAAATGGAGGAAAACAAAATTTTATATCAAAAATTTTTTATATCTACCGTTTTATAAAACTACCTGTGACCTGTTTAGTCAATATACGTTATAGCTAGCTATGGAATAGTGAGGGTACAGAATTAATGTATAAAAGTGCAACTGACTATATAGAATTAATTTATAAACCTGCAAAAATTGAATGCACGCGAGTGCAAAAACAAACATGGCGACCGGTGAAAACAATACAAAATACAAAGGTCTTAAAATCATTACCCTTAGATTAAATGAAAAGTCCTTTATATAAGAGGGATGTAATCTGTCGAAAAATAGATAAAAAGAAAGAACAATACAAGGATGGAAGTGTGAGGTCCACTCTAGTTGTTTTTTTTTTTCTTGTAAAACTTGTGAAGAATGCGCTGTTTTATGGTTGTTGTAAAAATGGAACGGAATTTAAATTTCGTTTCGTTTTAATCTTTTTAAAAAATGTTTTTTAATTGTGCCCCCCCCCAAAAAAAAAACGAATGTATTCAAAAGAATAACATTCAACACTCGTACTTTTTATATATAAAAAAAAACGAAATATATTTTTATTTATAAAAATAAAGTTTTATTAACAAAAACGAAATAATTTAATTTTTAAACGAAAAAGTCAATTTTGTATACCTTTTTAGTATTTAAAAAAAAAATTTTTTTTTTTTTTTAAATAACTCACCATTCACATTGGAAATGTCAACTTTTGTAGATCTTCCGGTATGCTTACAATGAAACACTCCAACCTCCCCATGTTAAGAAGGGCTTTCGGAATAGACACTCCCAACCTTGTCAGCATACCCAAAAACCTATAAAAGTTGACATGTCGAATGTGAACGAGTTGGACGTAATGTAAAAATGTAGCAAATTTAAAACGGAACGAAATTAAAATTTCCGTTCTATTTTTACAACAACCGTAAAACAAAGCATTCACCGCAAGTTTTACCTTTTTTTTTTTTTTTTTTTTGTATTAACAGCCTTTAAAATATCGGGAAATGATAGAGGCCTTTTCAAAGCAAATCTTTAAAAAAGAAAAAGCCCGTCCCCCCTTGCACACACATGCATTTTGAAGTGTTTCTATGTATTTTTAAAATGTTTGGAATTTATGACACCCCCCTTCCTCTGCTCTTCCATCAAACTTGAAAAAAATGCCAATGATTACATGTCTCATTACCGCTATATGGCCAAGAAGTGGGTGCTCATTTTACATGAAATTTATATAGGAAAGTAATCCCCATGCTTAAATGTTAAATTTTTATTTTAAAAAAATTTCTTTTATATTATCTTCACAGGCGGTTGAAACGTATTAGCTAAAAGGAGATTTGTATTGTTTTTTTTTTTTATTATTATTGTTTTTTTTTTTAAGGAGGTGAACTACGCTGGGTTAGGTTGTAAAAAAATATCAAATATATATTTTTTTAAATATATAATTGATCAAGTAGTTTTTTGTTTGAAAACGATTCCAACTTGCAATGAAAATACTATTGAAATAATCGTTTGGAAGATTTGGGATGCTAAAAACCGTACATGGTTTTAGGGTGAAGTCTTTCCCTGTATAATCAAAAGCATTCGTAAGCAATATTTGTTTTAAAAAAAACTTTATATTCTTTATTTTTGAAATAATTTCTGCTTATTTAAAACTGTTAATTTCTGAAATACCGATATTATTGTTTACATAGTTACATAACGATGATTACAGGAATTTGGTTCCTTTTATGTGATACACGGATCAAGAGTATTTTGCCACTCAATCTCCAATCTCGCCTGTTTGTTTGTTTTTTGTTTTGTTTTTAACACAAACCAATTTTTAAAAATATTTATAAAAAAGTTAAGTGTTATATGTTTATAGTTCAGTAAATTTATTTTAGTAAAATGGTTTCAATGACTGGGTAAGTTGCTTTGAGTAATTTTAAGTAATTTTATGTAAGTCTTTAAACTGTCAATTATAATTAGAAGATAATAAATCGTAAGCATTTGTTGTGTTTATGTTTGTAAACGATTCCAACTTATAATGAAAAATACAAATAAAATTCATAAAATGCTGATGTAAAAAAAAAGTGAAAAAGATTTAGTTTTGTTTTTATTTGCATATTTTAAATGTGAAAAAAAATTCAATTAAAAAAAAAAAAAGCTCTTATGTCTTTGTTTTTATTTACTTATGCATGCACAGAATTTTACAAACCGGAAACTTTAGACCGGATGGACGGTTTCAACATCCAAGCTAGACGATTTGAGTTTTATAATATAATAGATAGTTATTTTCAGTATTAACCTCCAAAGCTCTAGACAAGAGATATTTAAGTAACACTCTTTATTGTTCCCTTAAAATGTTATCAGAATTTTTTTTTATGAAGTATCAAAATATCTTAGAATAGGATTGATTATTTGGACTATTCTCATCTTGGTTATTTTATTATTTGGATTATGAACTTGGTTAACACTCAGTTTCAGGCTCAAAAGTAAGACATTCTTGCCTAAATATGATTTTCCGTGTTTATATGACATTAAGCAAAACTGAACATGTTTTTAATAATACTAATTTTTGCCTCCTGATGATGCCAGGTGTTGAAGTACCACCTTTGTCACTGAAACTGTTAACACACCTTAGTTAACAGCTGATGAGGATAAGGTATTTTGATACTATTGGCAGATAATTTCAATGTTTTACGTATCTGCAAATAAAACAACTAATGTCATGGTCAACCACGTGCCTGAATTACTCATGTCTTTATATGAAGACGTTGTATGTACGAGGGCTGTGCAATAAGTAATACCCCTGAGCCACTTCCAGTTGTCTGATCTAGCTGAAATTTTTCATATGCAATGATTTATATCTCTACAGGTTATGTGGCAAATTACAGCTCTGAACTAATTGTGGTTTCTGTTTTACAGGTGTTTGAACTGAGTCAGGTGTAAAATGGAGCCTGTTGAATGTCGAGCAGTGATCTGGTTTTTGTATTTGAAAGAACGCACACCACAGGAGACTTTTGATGAAATGAAAGAAACTTATGGTGATAATGCCCCATCATATGACCTTGTAAAACGCTGGCATCGTGAATTCAAACATGGCCGGAAGTCTGTGGAAACAGCTCCCAGACCTGGTTGTCCCCCCCCCTTCTGCTATTGATGAGGCATCTGTCCGTCAAGTTGAGGCTGCCATTTTGGAAGATCAGCACATTACTATTCCCCAAATAGCCCAAGATGTCAAGATTAGTACAGGGTCTGTGGAAACTATCATTCATGACCATTTGCATATGCATAAGGTGTCTGCCAGATGGATTCCCAGGTTGCTCACACCATTCCAGAAGCAAGAATGCGTTGAGTGCTCGAGGATGAATTTGGAGATGTGCCAAGAAGATGAGCCAAAGTTTTTTAAAAGACTGATTACACAGAATGAAACCTGAGTCCATCACTATGATCCAGAGACCAAAGCCCAGTCAATGCAGTAGAAGCACTTGGACTCGCCACCTCCAAAGAAGAAAAGGGTGCAGCCCTCCGCTGGCAAGGTCATGCTCACAATCTTCTGGGACCAAGACGGAGTAGTGATGACAGATTTCCTGGCAAAGGGTACCACAATTACAAGAGCCTATTATGCTTCACTTTTGAGGAAATTAAGGGAAGCTATCAAAATCAAGAGGCGGGGCAAGATCGGCAAAGGGGTACCTCCTCCTGCAGGACAATGCTCCGGTTCACAACTCGCATGTCGCCATATCAGAAGCACGGGCATGTGGTTATAAAATCCTGCCCCATCCTCTCTACTCTCCTGACCTTGCACCCTCTGACTTTCACCTCTTCCCAGCCATTAAGTTGTTTTTGAAAGGAAAGCGTTTCCCAGATGATGCAGCCTTGATTTCTGAAGTCATGTCGTGGTTGGAGGACCAACCTGGGGTGTTCTACAAAAACGGTCTCCAGAGCTGCATCAAACGATGGGAGAAATGCATAACTCTGGGTGGTTCCTATGTAGAGAAAGACTAATAACTGTGCCAAGTTTCGTTGCTCTACTGCTATGGGAAGTGGGTCAGGGGCATTACTTATTGCACGCCCCTCGTAGAAGTCTTACTAGAAGATTAATCTGAAAACAAAACCCTGGGAAAACCTTTAGAAAATTTCTTAAGATTTCACAAATAACCATGGAAGAAGTTTCCTAGTTCACAGAATTATTTGCATAATGACATTTGCATTTCGGAAAGGTTACACGCTAATTTTAAACTGATTAGCTAAATATTATATATAAACAAAATATAAATTTATAACTTTAGTTAAAATGTTATAGATTTTTTCTTGTTTTGATTGAATATAAATCATAAGTTTTCATTGGCTGACAGAATCAAGATTAGCAAACATTCATTTTATTGAACTGACTTGTTAGTTAACATTTGTTAATGGCTCAAATGTTTAGAGCAAGAATTATGTATACCTCCTCTCCGAGGGTAAGCCTAATATCTCGTAGTCACAATCAAATAAAATACATGGAAACACACCTTGTTATCCAACGCAAATCACAAACCAAATAAAAACACTTCCCCCGTGACGGAGACATTTCATCCATCATCATATTTTACATTCTTGCCTGAAATTGAACCCTAACCCAACAACAAAAGAAAAGCAAATTCAAATTTTAATTTACCCAAAGTTTTTAACTGATATACATATGTACTTTCTCTGGTTCTTGTTGCATAGCAACCTTTTACTTATAAAGTAAAAAAAGTGGTCGACCATAGTCAACAACGATCAGAAGGCTCCCTATTCATTACTTACTACATTGACGTGTAAGGGAGGGTGCCACTCCTTTCCCAGGATTATTCAACTTTGATCCTTTATCCTATGTTAAGTGTTTAACAAGGAGGTATTAAATATCGTTTTTTAATATTTTTGTATGATTCCAACCACGAATTAAATTTTGGTTTCTCAGCTTATTAATGAACACTCTAATAATTATGCCACTAGTAGGACTTCTAGCTGTCCATTCGGTCTACAGCTTCTGGTTTGAAAAAATTTGCACAAGTAAATAAAAAGCCATGAAAGCTTTTTTTTTTAATTATGAGTTTATAATATAGTCATTAAAAATTAACAGTTCAGATCATTTTAAATCCACTTTTTCTCGCCAGTCTTGCATGTGTGCTGCAGTGCTGCACCTCCAAGAACTGAGTATAATTTGTTAGCTGCAATACAAGCCATGTCATTATTTAATTAAATATGACGCAAGATGTTTTGAAAGATGAATGGTTTGTTCATCAGCTGTTTATAATTTAAGCTGCAGGTTGTGGTGGGGGTGCAGTCCAACTCATTTGCAGTGCATTATTATTGTAATGCTTTGTCAGATCATCTTTGAACATGTCATATACATATTTCAAAGTCGTACCATTAGTTTCACTACGCTGAATCAACCATAAGAGGTTGGAAACAGTCAGCATAAATTCATCAGCGACAACGAAAAACTGAAAACAATGCGAAGCGAACAAATAGAGACAAAAACGTTAAACGAACGTTTAAGACTCAGAATTTCAAAGTTTAAAAACATGACGTAAATACTGACGCCAATAAATTATGATTATGGAAGGAAGAAACGGCAATAAATGTATAATGAAATAAAGCATGAATATTTTAATTTAAATTTAATTTAGGATGAAATTAAAATTAAAGTAAAGATAAAATATAAAATATAAATGAATATAAAATAAAAACATAAATAATAAATAAATAAAACTTTAAAAGAATTATTAATGTTTTTTTAATTATTAAATTTTAAATTTAAGGGAGAAATTTAAGATAATTAAAAATAATTAAGGTAATTTTTAGACTATTTATCAAATAGTAAATGATACTTAAGGACTATCAGCACATATAAATATATACATATATACACATATGATGATTGCAGCGTCTTGTCAGACGAGTGCCACTCCCTCAGATACTATGTGCCCAAAAATGACTTCCATCGCCACAGGACCATTTTAATAGACAAATGCCTGAGATGATGTTACAGAGTCTTAGCTTTGTACGACAGCTAAGTCTCTCTCTCTCTCTGTTCAAAATGTTGAGATCCAGCAACAAGCCAGAGCAAGATAGCCAGCAACAAGTTAAACTGCAGACCAGCTTAATGCGGGTACTGGTCTCCCACTTTATGGTTTTTTAAATCAGATTTGCTTCTCCTAGAAAGGTTGCCTTCACGACGGCTTACGGGAGCCCTTTCCACCCCAACACACACACACACACACATACACACACACGGTGCTAGTTGGCCGTTGACTCCGAAAAAGGGTTCATTTGCCCGTTAGAAGGTCTTGTTTTTAATCCTTCAGGGAGACTAGCCACCCACCTCACCAAACAAGTCTGGTGGAGGAATCAGTTTAGTTGCCGGTGACCCGACCATGAGGCAGGTAGTACTGGGTTACATGGTATCAGTAGCATATGACATGACCTGACCTTACATACACACACACACACACATATATATATATATATATATATATATATACACATATAATAATCATAAAAATAATCATAATAACAATAGTAAGAATAATGATTAACAATAATATTGATGATAATATATTAAGTAAAATATAAAGAAATAAAAATATTAAGGTAAAAAAGGTAATAAAGTAAAAAAAAAATCAAGTAAAAATAATATTAATATAATAACAATAGTTATAGCAAATAAATGTACATATAAATAAACTAGGTGGGATGGAGAAAGAATGGATTGATTTCAAAGTAAAAAGGTTCCTGAAAAAAGGTCAAAGAAAGGGGGTGTAGTCTGGTAAGAGAAATGGAAAGGTTGCAGGGGAGGGGGAAGTAACAGCTTCATAAAGGGTTATTCTTATTGGGGCGAGGGGCTAATATGGTTAAGAAAAGGAGGTTAGGTAGTGAAGAAGGCTGAGATATGATTAGAAATGGGTTGGTTTGGAGTTTAGAATGAGAGGTGAATGCGGTATTTAGGCGTCTTTGTGTTAATTAGGGTGTGTAAGTTAAGTTA
>NC_136502.1:61527373-61537373 GCF_053919585.1 Euprymna scolopes
TTCTAAACCCCACATGTACCTATATGCGTGTATCAATACACTTATAAATGTCTAACATTTATCTACACCCGCGCATATATACATACACACATTACAGACATACAGAGACAAATAATAGTATTTTTCTTTACTTATGCAGCGTGGTAACATCTTCGTATATGCAATATTATGCTACCCGACTACAGACGGGTGTACATATATATACATATATATATATATATATATATATATATATATATATATATATACATACATATAGACATATATACACAAACACACACATACATACATACATAAATACATACATTTACATATATATATATATATATATATATACACACATACATACATATAAACACACACACAACAGACATACATATACATATCAACACATACATACATATATAACATATATATAAACAACATTCGGACATCCATACATTTTTGTAATCTATATTGTTACAACAATTCTATACGAGGCAGCCTATTCTAATAGTTCAGAAATATACGTGTGTATACATACATCCACATACAATAGACACAGAGACACATCCACATACAAACATACACACCGATACATAGATACAGATATACATATATATATATAAACATACAAACATACATGCATACGTAAAATACACCTATATATCCACAAGTCACACAAATATAGACATATATATATATATATATATACATGCATACATGTACCGTGCCACCAAATGATACATCTAAAGTAGAAACAGACATGAATAACCTACTGTATAAATTCACTTTTTCTATCAAATTCCACATCTCTAGTTATGTTTCATGGCCCCTTCCGCTTGTTACACTTTCTTAAGTTGTAGGTTTTTACCGTAAAAATTGACACTACGTAAAAATTTATATTGAATTCAGCATGAAGTTCATAGGGTTATCCTCATATTTAACAAAGATTCTTTCGATGGTAAGGCAGATATACATAAGATGTATCACGACACAATAATAATATATAATAACATATGACAGAAATCAGAGTATTTAGGTTATATAAACCTAGTATATAAGCTTATATATTGTAGTACTTACCTTCATCTTTGCTTATTCACACTAATACCCTTATTTCTTTCTCTTCCATTCACCCTTCATTCCTTACTTTCTTTCATCTATTTATTTCTTCTATTTTTTTATTTTTTTTTTTATTTTTTTTTTTTTTATTAATAAATTATTTTTCCTACACGGGTCTATAAAGATCATATATCCATACATGCACACACCCAAAAATATCCATATGCATACATTATTTCGGGCTTCACTCAAAACGATCTATTACTCATTTAGTTCAAATATACCTTCATACAGGTACTTAACATTAAGTGACTTACGTAACCCATATGGGTATGATTATAGTTGTGACCTCACTTATCCTCTTGCCACTCATTGAACTCACTTGCCACTCATTGAACTCACCATGTCTATTATGCTTATCAGAAAAACTTGAGATAACTAGGTTTAAAGACCGAGAAAAATTATTGAATATTAAACAAGAAACTGCTATATCCTGCAAACATTTCAGAATACATGCACTTAAGGAACTCTAAATTAGGATAATGGAACTGCTATAAGTACAACTAACCCCCATCAAATAACCCCCCACAAAGAGGATAAGTGAGGTCACAACTATAATCATACCCATATGGGTTACGTAAGTCACTTAATGTTCTACTTCATCGAGCAGTTATGTTATTACTAGCCGAAATAAGTACCTGTATGAAGGTATATTTGAACTAAATGAGTAATAGATCGTTTTGAGTGAAGCCCGAAATAATGTATGCATATGGATATTTTTGGGTGTGTGCATGTATGGATATATGATCTTTATAGACCCGTGTAGGAAAAATAATTTATTAATAAAAAAAAAAAATAAAAAAAAAATAAAAAAATAGAAGAAATAAATAGATGAAAGAAAGTAAGGAATGAAGGGTGAATGGAAGAGAAAGAAATAAGGGTATTAGTGTGAATAAGCAAAGATGAAGGTAAGTACTACAATATATAAGCTTATATACTAGGTTTATATAACCTAAATACTCTGATTTCTGTCATATGTTATTATATATTATTATTGTGTCGTGATACATCTTATGTATATCTGCCTTACCATCGAAAGAATCTTTGTTAAATATGAGGATAACCCTATGAACTTCATGCTGAATTCAATATAAATTTTTACGTAGTGTCAATTTTTACGGTAAAAACCTACAACTTAAGAAAGTGTAACAAGCGGAAGGGGCCATGAAACATAACTAGAGATGTGGAATTTGATAGAAAAAGTGAATTTATACAGTAGGTTATTCATGTCTGTTTCTACTTTAGATGTATCATTTGGTGGCACGGTACATGTATGCATGTATATATATATATATATATATATGTCTATATTTGTGTGACTTGTGGATATATAGGTGTATTTTACGTATGCATGTATGTTTGTATGTTTATATATATATATGTATATCTGTATCTATGTATCGGTGTGTATGTTTGTATGTGGATGTGTCTCTGTGTCTATTGTATGTGGATGTATGTATACACACGTATATTTCTGAACTATTAGAATAGGCTGCCTCGTATAGAATTGTTGTAACAATATAGATTACAAAAATGTATGGATGTCCGAATGTTGTTTATATATATGTTATATATGTATGTATGTGTTGATATGTATATGTATGTCTGTTGTGTGTGTGTTTATATGTATGTATGTGTGTATATATATATATATATATATATATATATGTAAATGTATGTATTTATGTATGTATGTATGTGTGTGTTTGTGTATATATGTGTATATGTATGTATATATATATATATATATATATATATATATGTATATATATATGTATATATATGTACACCCGTCTGTAGTCGGGTAGCATAATATTGCATATACGAAGATGTTACCACGCTGCATAAGTAAAGAAAAATACTATTATTTGTCTCTGTATGTCTGTAATGTGTGTATGTATATATGCGCGGGTGTAGATAAATGTTAGACATTTATAAGTGTATTGATACACGCATATAGGTACATGTGGGGTTTAGAAAACTTTCGGGGTTATATTTATTCACATTTTGTTGGTTTATTTGTTTTAATTAAATTTACTTTATTCTTATTTATTTATTTTTTTATTTTTTATTTTTTATTTTTTTATTTTTTATTTTTTTATTTATTTATTTTTTATTTTATTTATTTTTTTATTTTTTTATTTTTTATTATATTTTTTTATTTTTTATTTATTTTTATTTATTTATTTATGTATTTTATTTTTATTTTTATTTATTTATATCTTTTTATTTACCTTAATGTAACTTTTACTTTATCCTCTATGTAGTTTCAGAATCATTGTCTAGTTTCAGTAAATAAAACAAAGAGTGTTCAGCATGGATTCGCTTTTGAATATATTGATTAATGTGTGTATGTGTGTGTTGGCAGTGTCTGTGTATGGATGTGTTATGTGTGTGTTGCGTGTATGTATGGGTGGAGGTAGATTAAAAAGGCACCGGTCAGTACTTGGTTGACCATAGCTAAGGTTATTAACTTACAGACTCTAAGACAAGAAAACTAAACTCTCAAGTACCCTATGTCATAAAAAGCCAAAAGTTAGGTTACATGGAGGAAGGGGAAAAGAAAAAAGATGTTTATCATCTTCAGAGACCTCACTCATCCTTTTACCGTTTTTTGTTTTTTTGACTCCCACCCAGGTTGTATTTTTAACTTGATAAACGAAGTAGAAAAATGTATTTGGTGGAAATGTCACTTTTGAAGGTAGTTCTTGGCCTGAAGACGTAATCCCCCAACGTGGGTGATTACAGAAACATGTATGCACATATGTAGCCATTAATGTTTGTATAAATAAAATTAATATACATGCTCTGTTCACTCATTGAGCACTATTTTGGTAGACACGTGTTGTTTCATTGGATGTACTTCTAGGAAACTAAACTCTACTGGCTATATATAAATGCTCCTGCATAGTTGAGCACTTTACTTCGTGTCTTCATAAAACGCAAACATGGAAAGAATTAACTTCGATACGTCACTAAAGAACATCCCCACACCAAATACCAAGGATTATTTACTAAAATTAATAATGAAAATGGATGATTTACTCAAAAGGATGAAATGGAAAGCTACCTTTTTTCTATTGGATAAAAATGATAACACCAAGAAAGAGAGATATGGATTTAAAAGCATTAAATCACCACCAGTAATCCCACAATTAGTGCTATTCGAGAAGGATCTCTATTCACTAATTAGAAATTTAGAATTCCACAAAACTAAAAATCAATTCCAAAAAAAACTCGACGATATTGTAAAGGAGATCAACAAGTCACAACATATCCTTGTTAAGGCTGATAAGACCAGAAACTTTTACAAATTAGACAGGGAGAAATATAATGACCTGGTCCAGAAGAATTTGAAAAAAGACTATCACAAGGTAAAAAATAACAACGTAATTCATTTGATAAATAAGGACAGTAAAAAAATCACGGATCAATTACAAATCAGCGATAGAGTAAATAAACTTAGAGAAAACGAAGCGTATATCCTTTTAAAGGATCATAAACCTAGCTTCAACACAAAACCAACAACAAGATTGATTAACCCAACCAGACCCGAAATTGGAAAGATTAGTAAAAGAATATTAGAGAAAATCAATCTAGAATTAAAACTGCAGTTCAACCTGAACCTATGGATAAATACGGCGGATCCGGTAAAATGGTTTCTTAACATCGCCAACAAGAAAAACTGCGCCTTTGTGCAATTTGACATTATGGATTACTACCCGTCAATCACAAAGGATCTCTTTGGAAAGGCAATTGAATTTGCCAAGACCTATACTAATGTCTCCGAGGAGGATTTGGATATTAGTATGAAATGCCGCACAACTGTCCTTGTCTATAACGGGGAACAATGGGCAAAAAATGGGCAAAACAACTTTTTCGGGGTATCAATGGGATCGCTGGACTCTGCAGAGGCAACAGATCTCGTTGGACTTTATATCATTCATAATTTAACGAACGATAATATTATTGATAGAAGGGACATGGGCCTATATCGTGATGATGGGCTGATAATAGTGAAGAATGCTACAAGTGTTAAATGCGATCAAATTAGGAGAGCAATCCATAGGGACATGAAAAATTTTGGCCTAAAAGTAGAAGTTAATGCTAACTTAAAACAGGTTGATTTCCTTGACGTTACTTTAGATCTGGATTTAAATGCTTATAAACCATATATGAAGGATAACGCTAATCCTATTTATATACACCCGCAGTCTAACCATCCACCATCCATTATTAAACATATACCGTTATCTATTGAAAGTAGAATAAGTAACAATTCATCTAATGAAGAAACTTTCAATAATTGCAAAGCTATTTATAATACAGCACTTAAAAATAGTGGATATAAGGACATAGAGATAAAATATAAAATAAATAACACTAGCACAAATGGATCTAGAAATCGTGGTAGGAAAATTATTTGGTTCACACCCCCCTTTAACATTATGTTGAAAACAAAACTTGGTGCAAAATTTTTACAACTTATTAATAAGCATTTCCCACCAAATAATACATTACATAAGATATTTAATAAAAATACATTAAAATTAAGTTACAGCTGTAGTGATAATTTGGAAAGGATTATAAAAAAGCATAATGGAAGAATTTTAAAGACGACTAATAGAGAAGGGGAGAATACTAGTGCAAACACTGCGGTGAATAAATGTAACTGTAAAAAACCTGAGGAATGCCCAATAAAAAATGAATGTCTGACCTCATCGGTGGTATACCAAGCAAGGATATTCCCGATGGAGAACCCAAGGGACGAAAGATTCTACATAGGGAGTACCCAAATGACTTTCAAAAATAGATTCTATGGACATACACGCTCGATGAATAATCAAACATATGAAAAGGACACTTCCTTATCGTTATATTACTGGAAATTAGTTAGAGAAAATAAAACACCTAGTATAGAATGGAATATTATTAGAAGGGCCAATACTTGCCACTCATTGAACTCACCATGTCTATTATGCTTATCAGAAAAACTTGAGATAACTAGGTTTAAAGACCGAGAAAAATTATTGAATATTAAACAAGAAACTGCTATATCCTGCAAACATTTCAGAATACATGCACTTAAGGAACTCTAAATTAGGATAATGGAACTGCTATAAGTACAACTAACCCCCATCAAATAACCCCCCACAAAGAGGATAAGTGAGGTCACAACTATAATCATACCCATATGGGTTACGTAAGTCACTTAATGTTCTACTTCATCGAGCAGTTATGTTATTACTAGCCGAAATAAGTACCTGTATGAAGGTATATTTGAACTAAATGAGTAATAGATCGTTTTGAGTGAAGCCCGAAATAATGTATGCATATGGATATTTTTGGGTGTGTGCATGTATGGATATATGATCTTTATAGACCCGTGTAGGAAAAATAATTTATTAATAAAAAAAAAAAAATAAAAAAAAATAAAAAAATAGAAGAAATAAATAGATGAAAGAAAGTAAGGAATGAAGGGTGAATGGAAGAGAAAGAAATAAGGGTATTAGTGTGAATAAGCAAAGATGAAGGTAAGTACTACAATATATAAGCTTATATACTAGGTTTATATAACCTAAATACTCTGATTTCTGTCATATGTTATTATATATTATTATTGTGTCGTGATACATCTTATGTATATCTGCCTTACCATCGAAAGAATCTTTGTTAAATATGAGGATAACCCTATGAACTTCATGCTGAATTCAATATAAATTTTTACGTAGTGTCAATTTTTACGGTAAAAACCTACAACTTAAGAAAGTGTAACAAGCGGAAGGGGCCATGAAACATAACTAGAGATGTGGAATTTGATAGAAAAAGTGAATTTATACAGTAGGTTATTCATGTCTGTTTCTACTTTAGATGTATCATTTGGTGGCACGGTACATGTATGCATGTATATATATATATATATATATATGTCTATATTTGTGTGACTTGTGGATATATAGGTGTATTTTACGTATGCATGTATGTTTGTATGTTTATATATATATATGTATATCTGTATCTATGTATCGGTGTGTATGTTTGTATGTGGATGTGTCTCTGTGTCTATTGTATGTGGATGTATGTATACACACGTATATTTCTGAACTATTAGAATAGGCTGCCTCGTATAGAATTGTTGTAACAATATAGATTACAAAAATGTATGGATGTCCGAATGTTGTTTATATATATGTTATATATGTATGTATGTGTTGATATGTATATGTATGTCTGTTGTGTGTGTGTTTATATGTATGTATGTGTGTATATATATATATATATATATATATATATGTAAATGTATGTATTTATGTATGTATGTATGTGTGTGTTTGTGTATATATGTGTATATGTATGTATATATATATATATATATGTATATATATATGTATATATATGTACACCCGTCTGTAGTCGGGTAGCATAATATTGCATATACGAAGATGTTACCACGCTGCATAAGTAAAGAAAAATACTATTATTTGTCTCTGTATGTCTGTAATGTGTGTATGTATATATGCGCGGGTGTAGATAAATGTTAGACATTTATAAGTGTATTGATACACGCATATAGGTACATGTGGGGTTTAGAAAACTTTCGGGGTTATATTTATTCACATTTTGTTGGTTTATTTGTTTTAATTAAATTTACTTTATTCTTATTTATTTATTTTTTTATTTTTTATTTTTTATTTTTTTATTTTTTATTTTTTTATTTATTTATTTTTTATTTTATTTATTTTTTTATTTTTTTATTTTTTATTATATTTTTTTATTTTTTATTTATTTTTATTTATTTATTTATGTATTTTATTTTTATTTTTATTTATTTATATCTTTTTATTTACCTTAATGTAACTTTTACTTTATCCTCTATGTAGTTTCAGAATCATTGTCTAGTTTCAGTAAATAAAACAAAGAGTGTTCAGCATGGATTCGCTTTTGAATATATTGATTAATGTGTGTATGTGTGTGTTGGCAGTGTCTGTGTATGGATGTGTTATGTGTGTGTTGCGTGTATGTATGGGTGGAGGTAGATTAAAAAGGCACCGGTCAGTACTTGGTTGACCATAGCTAAGGTTATTAACTTACAGACTCTAAGACAAGAAAACTAAACTCTCAAGTACCCTATGTCATAAAAAGCCAAAAGTTAGGTTACATGGAGGAAGGGGAAAAGAAAAAAGATGTTTATCATCTTCAGAGACCTCACTCATCCTTTTACCGTTTTTTGTTTTTTTGACTCCCACCCAGGTTGTATTTTTAACTTGATAAACGAAGTAGAAAAATGTATTTGGTGGAAATGTCACTTTTGAAGGTAGTTCTTGGCCTGAAGACGTAATCCCCCAACGTGGGTGATTACAGAAACATGTATGCACATATGTAGCCATTAATGTTTGTATAAATAAAATTAATATATATATATATATATATATATATATGTGGCAGTACGACTGTGACAGCCGTCGAGTCGAGAACAACTGAACACTTCCATCTACACAACTCAACACGAATAGTACCATCAATCCCGAAATTTGGCACAATCCCAAACAATTCTGTTGACATAACCCGACATAATCTTGAGCAATTCTGTAAGCATGTTGCGGACAATTTCATTGATACTACTCGACATGCTACCAGACAACCTCAGTTACTTGCTGAATGACTGTGTTGTCTCTTTGTAACTCTTGGATGAACTCATTTTTGCGGTAGGTGGGCCCGTCTAAGATGCTGACACACAAATCTTGCATACTTCCACGTATGCCTGTCACACACTTGCATGCATATATGTGTGTGTTAGAAAAGCATTTCTTGCAAGGCATAAAAATGGATGAACAATCTGCCTTTTTCTTTTTTTTTTTTTTTTTAAATAAATTTTCAAAGTAAAGGTACAAGATTTCATTTGAATTTTATCAATTTTCAAAGTGTATTTATAAAATTGTACGAAGTAAGGTATACAAATTAAGTTAAATTGGATCTAAAAATTGCCTTAGGTTTATTTTATGCACATTTTGTTGAACTTTAAAAAATTAAATTTGTCTATTATTTAGTGATTAATAATTTTCAACTAAATTTTTTATAAGAGCAACACAAGGCCTCCAAAGCGCTACTGAAAGCTCTGAATTTGGATTACCAAAAGCATTACCAAAACCAAGTTTTTACCTTTCCTAGAAAAGAAATTATTTTTCTGTTCATTCATTTTCCATAATTTTCGCTTTTATACTAATTTTAACATAACAAGTAAGTTTCAGCTGAAATGCGTTGGTTTAAAAGATCCCTAATTTACACAAGCATGCCATATTTTCTTGTAATTATTTTTCTATTGATCCATTTCTATAATGTTTTGGATTTATACTAATTATACTGACATGACTAGTACGCAATAATGTTTTCACCTGAAATGCATTAGTTTAAATGATTCATAATTGACACAACCCCCTTATGATTTTCTTCTAATTATTTTTGTATTCATTAATTTTCCATTATTTTCACAATTTATACTAATTTCGATTGGACACAAAAGTACATAATATTTTCACCTGTAATGTGTTGCTTTCAAATATCATAAATGTAAACAAGGGGGCATCTGAAGCACTAATAAAACTTTGAGAACAGCCAGGTTAGAAACTGTTTCATTAGAATTAAAATATATCTTTAAATAAGATGACGTTCACAGATTTAATAGTGGTAGCAATAGTTGCTTTTTACTCCATATAGGTCTATATACTTGTGTGTGTGTGTGTGTGTGTGTGTGTGTGTGTGTGTGTGTGTGTGTGTGTGTGTGTGTGTGTCTCTCTCTCTCTTCATATGTATTTCTCCTCCTCTTGCCACTTTCTCATTGTATGTAATGTATTCAAAATAAAAAAAAATATTAAAATTATGAAGCAGAATCTTCTGT
>NC_136502.1:61542373-61582373 GCF_053919585.1 Euprymna scolopes
TTATGATTAGTTTCTTGTGACAAGAGGAGGAATGTAGAAATCGATTTTAACAATAAAAATTACAGAAAGAAATCAATTGCAATTGACTTGAAACCTACAACTGTTGCGTTTCTATTAGACAATTGCAGACAATCTGCATTTGGCAGCACAACCTCTCTCCTCAGAGCTTAGAACTAAAAGATAAGATCAGAGAAAATCTAATGGTAAAGAAATGATTGAATCATAAATATACCATTTTGAGGAGGGATGGGGTAAATTTAGTTAATAGATGACAGTTTAGGATCTAGCATAAGATACTATGAATATAAATCCCTAGAAGTGTAGATCTTCTACAAACAATGCGATGATTACTTAGGTACCATATTTCATAAACTAAAAAATTCTTAGTTGTCAAATTGTTGAAACAATGCTTAAAATGATCCCTATCTTTAGACCCTGGTTTGACTTCTGGCTAGGTCTCATTTGTTCTCTTTGTGGATTTTTCTATGTTCCAGCCAGAACTATGGCATCAATAGCCCAAAAGTATAAAATCAATGTGTAATTGAATAACTGTAGTTAGGTTTTTTTCAGTATCATTTCTTTGTTTTTTTAATATTCTTGAATTGCAATGTTAATTTAATAATTTACTAATCAAATGAACATATTCAATAAATAGGAATCCATATTGTTTTCCTCTAAATTTATTTTTCTTTCTTCTACCAGTTTATAGCCTAAAGAAACCAGGTACATATGCAGGAAATGACGCCATAGCTGCCTTTGCCAGACTTCATCAGGTACACATTGTGATTCACCAACTGAACTCACCATTCCTGCTGGTAAGTTATTTCTGCAAGTTCTGTTATATTAAATAGGTAATATGTGTCCTCCACTTATTTTTTGATAGTTTTATTAATATTATCGATCAAAAATTATTCTTCAATTAATTCATGCTAACTTTATTTGATGCCTCAAAAAATAGGAAAACTTGTTAACCATTTTCATCTATGAAATGAAATGCTAAACATAACTATTATTTGTTGGTTCAGAAAGTAATACTCGATTTCATAATCATATTTGTTGAGGTCATGTGGAACCCATTTATCAAGCTTTTTCACCGTTTTTGTTTTTTTTATAAGAGGTCGCCACTTATCAAGGTTCAAAGGCTACTCATGAATAAGTAGTGATTGTTAATAGTGAAAATGGGGTTAGAATTTGATTAAGTGGATGACTCAACAAGAACTTTGGACTTGAAGATCACCATAGTGAGCTGGAAAAATGACCAGCAGATCAGAATTCCACAAGCAAACAGTTCTATGAAAGAAGCTTTGTTCATGGAATTTGTATTGAGATTTAGGTACAAATAGAGAGTGGGGGAAATTGTTGATAGAGGTTGTAGCTAGACAAGTGTTTTTGTGAAAGTTTGGCAAGGGGGGTGCTTAGATTAAATCTCAGATGAGCACATTATGAAAATGATATAGAGACATTTCTTCTGTGGCAAAAATTACAGAGAGGAGAAAAAAAAGGCATCACTTACTAGGTTTTGAAGTCAGTTTTTAAGGCAGGATAGGGTGCTCTGAGCAGCTCCTACCCAGATGTGGCAACAGAACACCATTTTAGGATGTATTTGGCTTTTATGCAGGGAGTTCTGGAGTGAGGTATCTTCTGGAGTTGTAGAATAATGCAACCATTTTTCTAGCGATCTTGGTTACAGATTTGATGAAAGTCTTCTATTTTATGTCTGAAGTGAAAGTCGAACCCAGAAGCTTGTCAAAGTAAGGAGCTTCTTTGAGATAAGAACCATGAATGCTCTGGCCCCAATTAATTCATATTAATTGGGGCCAGAGCTTTCATAATGAAAAGATAGAAGTTTGGTTTTGGATGAGTTAAAATTAACCATCCACTTTTCGCTCTATAGCACTACATGCTCAAAAGATTCAGTAAAGTGTTGCCATAGATCATAGTATCATCTGCTTAATGTGATTTGAAGATAAGGAAAAGAATTTGGCCCAGGATGGATTCTTGAGATATGTCAGCATTGATACTTTAAACTTCAGACTTATGCTTATTGATGCCTATTTGTATAAACCTATCAGAGAGAAAAAATTTGATGGTTAAGAAAACATTTCCAGATATTCCATGGCTGGAAGCAGACTTTTCTCTCAAACCCTATCAAATGCCTTTGATATCACATGCTATTGCTCTTGAGAAGAGACCATCATCAATAAGATTCACTGAGCCTATGTGAAATTTTAATCAGCTGGAGATATCTCAGGACAGAAATATGGCTTCACACTGACTAGTTTGTTTTTGCAATATCTCTTAACACGGATTGAAGCAACTTGCTTATGACACATGGAAGACTAATTCGTCTGTACTGAGATGCAGAAGACAGATCTCCCAGTATTTTAAATACTAGGCAGACTAATGACATTTTCTAAGGTGTTGGGAAGCATTTCTCCTCTAGGCATCTAGAACAGCTTTGCAACAATAGGTACTAGTTTCAGTTGTATATAACTGGTATATTGTCAAGACCAGCTGCATGTGTGACAACATCACGAACAGATACATGAATGTTACTCAGATTGTTTTGTCTTGCAAAGAAATTCAGGAGATAGGTGGCCATGATTGCATAGGGTTGTGGTTGATGCAAAGTTCTTGGAAAAGAGTTTAGCTTTGTCAGATGTTGACAAAATCATCTCAAGCCCATTGATAATAATCAGGATAGAGGACTTGTGTTGTTATTTACTAAAACTTAAGGGAACTAAGCCTCTGGAACTTGATTGAATGAGCATATGATTCTCTCGCATTTTGTAGTGATTCCTGGCAGTTTTTAACATTTAGTTTAAAGTACAGTAATATCTTGTGATAAGAATTTAATTAATTCCATAACTGCCGATGTATCTCAAACATTGTATCTTAAAATAATCATTCCTATTTGAATTTTTAAGAAAACAGAATTAATCCGTTCCAAGAGTAAGAAATTTTCCCAAAATAAGCTCAAATTATGCTTAAATTACACTCAACAATCACTAAAGAAAGATAAATACAACAGCTATGACATAGAAATTTATATTTAATAATAAATGCTGATAAAAACAATAAAAAGAGCTGTACTTGAAGATAAGGTGAGTGCTAGCATACGAGATGCATGGAAGAAGGAAGAGAAGCAAGGTTCACACGTTAGCACACTATGGTAATTAAAAATGGGCAAAATTAGACACTATTAAAAATGTTGAATGAACTTACTAAATGCTTAATATTTAAGTCTTAATGTAACAGAAAGGATGAATAAAAAAAATAATTAAGAATAAAATTGTAACTAACTTACCATGGAGACAGTGATGAGCAGCTAATAAAGGTGAGCTAAGTAGAGAGAGAGAGAGCTAAGACAGCATACGCTACACGCATACACAATTTTTTTCTTGCTTTGTGTTTTTTGACTTTTCGTTCTTAATTTTTTGGTGTTGCATGATTTTTCAAATCGTATCTCAAGAAAATTGTATCTTAGAGCGTAAATATAGACACAATATATTGTTGTATTAAAAAAAAATTGTATCATAGTGCATTCGTATCTCTAGGTATTACTGTAATGGTTTCTATGTGCAATGGCGGCAGCACATTTGGGGGTGTACCAGGTCTGACTGTCCAGTTTCTGAACCAATCAGTTAAGCCAGATGATATGCACAGACAGTAATGTTCCCAACTCACTTCCCAGATCGTGCACACCAGCTTCACTTCTAGACCTATTCCTCACCACAGTACCCAAAGATTGTATGACTAATGTCCACAGTCCACTTGGAAATGCTGACTACCTCGTGGTATCAGTTGATATTGCACAGGTCCTCACTTTACGGTTGAGATTTATCACTCAAAAAAACAAGGTACTACAAAAGGGCTGATTTGGAAGCCATCAGAGAACACATCAGAGATGCTCCATGGACCAATATCTTCTCCTTTCCTGCTGAACAATGTGCCAATGAGACAACTGAATGGTGCAAAGTGGGCATTGAAGCACATGTTCCCACACGGAAGTATTATAGCAAGCCCCACTCACTTCCATTGTTCACTACAGATTGTGCAGCTGCCATTACACAAAGACAGCATGCATTTCACTAGTTCGTACATCATAAGTGAAATACAAATAAGCAAAAATTCATAAATGCTAGAAATCATTGTAAGAAAGAAATAGCAACAACTAAAAGAAAGCATGCTGAAATAAGCAGGGAACTCATAGAATCGCAAAAGTTAGGAACTCATGATTTCTGGAAAATATATAATAATGTAGTGAATAAAGGACAATCAGTAATTCCCCCACTATCCAATAACCAGAAGGTCCCATGCACAGCAACCAAAAAGGCAAAACTGCTTGTTTGGCAATTTAGAGCCAACAAACAACTTACTCCCAAATTTCCCTATGTGGACCGAAGCCACACTAGATGTGAAAATCACCTCTTATGTCTGCAATATCATAAAATAACTTGGATACCTTCAAGGCGGGTGGGCCTGATCTCATCTCTGCTATACTAATCAAGAAATGCTCAGCTGAGCTAGCCCCCATACTTTCCAAGCTCTACAATAAATGCCTTGCTGAATCTTGTTGCTCTAATAGCTCGAAGATGGCCTCTATCATACCAGTGTACAAGAATTCTGGTGAAAGGAGTGACCCTCTCAATTTATCCCCCCATTAGTCTCTTCTCCCTCTTCACTAAAATGATCTTAATTAATAAAGCACTCATCCACTACCTTGCAAAAGCAAATATTCTCTCTAACAAATAGGCTCATAAGAGTAGTGGTAGATGGACAAAAATCGGAGGCCTGCAATATAAATGCTGGAGTCCCTCAGGGGTCAATCCTGGGCCCAACTCTCTTCCTGATCTACATCAATGACCTCCCTAAACACATACTTAAATCATTCGTTGACATCTATGCTGATGACACGACCATCTACGGCAACACATCAAAGGCTGTAAACGACAAAGTTCTCTCAGATTCTCTCTCCTCTGATCTCGAGAGCGTGGTTCAGTGGGGGAAGACGTGGCTGGTTACCTTTAATGCATCCAAAACCAAACTCCTATCCTTACATCATCAACGCTCTGATCCCCATCTGGCATCAATTGTGATGGATGGCTTTCGTCTGGGTGAGGCCCCATGTTTTGACAAGCTTCTGGGTTTGACCTTTACTCCTGATCTGAAATGGAACACGTACATCAAGTCTGTTGCCAAGGTCGCTGGAAAGATGGTGGGATCCTTCTACCACTCCAGAAGATATCTCACTACTGATGCAATTCTCTATCTATATAAAAGCCAAGTACGTCCAAGGATAGAATACTGTTGCCATATCTGGGCAGGAGCTGCTAAAAACAGCCTATCCTGCCTTGACAGAGTACAAAATAGACTTCGTGGCTTAGTGGGGGATGCCCTTTTCTCTACCCTGCAACCTCTCTCCCACAGAAGAGACGTTGCGAGCCTATCCTTGTTTTATCGTTATTTCCATGGCAGGTGCTCGTCTGAACTCCAATCTCTGGTCCCCCCTCGCCAATCTTTCACGAAAAACACCCGTCTAGCTGAATCCACTGTGAAAAATTTCCCCCACTCTATATCTGTGCCTAAATCAAAACGTGGATTCCATGAACAAAGCTTCTTTCTTAGAACTGCACGCCTGTGGAACTCTGTTCCGTCTGCTGCCTGCTTCCCACCGGACTACAACTTGGATGTCTTCAAGTCCAATGTTAACAAATTCCTAATGAACCGCCCCCTTAAGTAAACACTTCATCAAATCTCCACACTAACGTAATGTACTTGCAATAACCCTTATCCCTGAGTGGCTTCCGGGCCTTGATAAGTGGTGATCAATGTGTAAAAAAAAAAAAAAAAATTATAGATTTAAGCAATATCATTCTACTGCAGATATTTTAAGTAATTTCTGAACGTATATACCATGCACTGGATAAGGCGGGCAAAGCCAGAGCTGTAGCCCTTGATATATCCAAGATCTTTGACAAAGTCTCGTATGAAGGGCTGGTAATGAAAATCAATACGATTGAGAGGATTTTGTTATTTTTCCTTCATTGAGACAACCGACTGATGAGAAAATCCTAATTGAGACAACCGACTGATGAGAAAATCCTAATTGAGACAACCGACTGATGAGAAAATCCTAATTGAGACAGAACTAAGGATGAGCACAATTTAGGGCATGTTGTTAGAAAAAGATCTAGAAAACTTGCAAATTGTCTATTAGCGTCAGGTTTGTTCATTATCAGTCTGTTAGATTATGAGTAAGACAAAATCTCCTCATGTTTTGTTTGAGTGGAGTAGATATTCAAAATTATAGACATTAAAATCTCCACATGTGAATGTTGACTGAAGGATAAGCAGGCAGGGATGATCAGTTGCTTAGTGACACTCAAAGATAGCTACTTCATGATTGTGGGGACAGTAGGAGGTAAATATAAATGCTGTGCTGTGAATAAGTGCTACTCTAAAGCACATCAAGAAATGTTTGAGGTCTATTTTGGAAATATCCTTGCCACAGGGGAAGATATCTTTAATGTAGGCACATATTCCATGTCAATAGTGATCTTGCAGCCCGGGTTTGGATGTGAAATTATAACAGCCTTGGATGGAAAAATCATCTAAGAAAACAGTTGAGTTAATGCCAGTTTCACACAAGAACAACAGGTTAGGTTTGGTCTCCTGTAATTAGATTTAAACCCCTGGAAGGTTGGTATATAAACCTCTGATGTTTGAGAAGGAGACCTTGTAGTAGGGGTTTATGTTGGAAGTTGTGGTTCTGGGTTTTCTCTTGATTTGTTTGTTGGAATTTTTCATACTTGGGTTAGGGAGTTATCGAGGAGGTCAGCAGAGTTGTTTGGAGGAGGAAAAAGGGGAAGCATAGAGATAAAAGAATAAGTGGAGAAAGAAGACTTTTATATAGTAATGAAAAGGGAAACCATAGCAGTTCCCCCTAATATGTCATCAAGAGGCCCCACCAGAAGCTATTGCATGGTCCAGATTCTATTCACCAAATAGCAATGCAGCATCCCTGGTATTTTGCACCTGCTGATAGGACAGCTTTTCTGGTGGATAATGTCAGCCCATGAAAACGTTTACCTTCACTTATTAGAGTGGCAACAAGAATGGAAAGAGAATTTAGTCACCTAAAAAAAAAAAAAAAAAAAGCTACTGATGCTTACAAAAAAGTATACAGTGTTTTCTTCTTCCTTTGTCAGAAACATTGCTCATTTGTTGTTGAGGACTGAAAGACAAAACACGGGAAGCGAGTTTCTAAGCTGCTGAAAATGCATCCACAATGCCTTTTCTGCGTTCCTTAAAAAAAATTAAAATTAAGACAACTTAGTGTAAGTTTACGTTTATTTTAAAGAAAAGTTTGGAGATGGGTCCTCTTCTTCTAACTAAACACAAAAATAATTTTGAGAGGAAACTTTGCTTAGTTTATATCCAACACACATAGTTAATCAACTGAGAACCACATCAGTCTATATAAAAACATATAAGATATTAACGGATATATACTCGAGTCAAAACAATAAAAAGAATTTGACTTGTCATAACTAGATTTGACTTGTCATAACAGAATCTGTTGTCACAGCCCTAGTTATGATGAGTCAAATTTTGGCTCATCTGCTGCTAACAGTTGGGGATGTATTAAGTGCAATATTTTTTATCTGTATTTTGTTAACCCCTGAGCCTTTTTGTTATTTATTGAATAATTGTGGTTTTAGCCCTGTCAATGATTTGAATTGTCTCCTTAAAACTCCTGAGAATATTTGCAAAGGGTACTGATCAGTTGTTCTTGTCAACCCCAGCATGAAATTAAACAAATTTCTATGTAAACTTCTACCATTTTTTTTCTGCTATGGCAACTGATGCATGACTGATTTATTGAATTGAACCACAATGTAAGTTTGGATTTTATGAGGAACCCTATAACATATCTCTAATTTTTATTGTTTATATTTTATTATGTTCAACTTTTGGAGTCTGGTCAAAGTATCTACAGGGTGGAACAGTAAAATTGAAAAAATCGACATGATTCCATTTCCGTTTGATGAAAATCGGTTTTCTTTTTTTGCTACAAACTATCTACTAGTTAACCAGTTGTGTACAAAACCCAAGAGCCTTAGAAGCTTTCTTTCATGTCTGAAAGTGACACAATGTTCAACGAGTGAGATCGGAGATGCATCGCTGTACAACTCATGCTCTCTACTGATTCAAGTTATGACAACAGGGCCATTGCCAGCACCCTCAAAATGCAAATGTGGACAGTTTAATGCTTGAGAGCACAGCTCAATGAAGTTTCCAGCCACAGTTATTGTCTTTAGTGTGGTTTCAAGTGAGGGCCACATCATGCCACTTCACATCTCCAAAGTCGGCTTAAAAGTCAACACCAAAGTGTACCTGGATGTGCTGAAGAGTGTGATGATCCCCTGGTGCAATCAGGTGGCCACTGGCAGACCCTGGGTGTGGCAGCAGGAATCAATGCCGGTCCACAAATCTAGACACCCGAACTTCAGGAAGAATTCTACGACTTTGTACCCTTCTCTCACTGCCTTTCCCACTCCTCCTCTCCCGACCTGAACCCACTGAACTACTTCATTTGGTCATACATCAAGAACATCACCAACATGACTTCCCACAACACCAAAACCAGCCTGATTGCCACCATCCGCCAAGTATTTGTTGAGTTTCCAGTTCTGGACCCGTATTGAGGTGGTGATTGAGGCTGAAGGCGATTACATTGAATAGATGTCAGCTCCCCTTAATAATCAAGTTACCTGAATTGATTTTTTTTCAATAAGTTTTAAAATAAAGCACAGCGTTGTTTTCTTTAGGGTGACAAATTTATCGTTCTACCCTGTACTCAATATTGATTGTGTGGGAAAGCATGCAGGTAAAATGATATTAACCAAAATAAATTTTAGTGAATTTATTGTTAATATTTCTAACCTACGAAACGCACACCAGGCATTTCCAGGAATTCATAGACACTTGTATACGCCTGCTACAAACCATTAAATTCTTATTTGCATATGTACTCTTATTTTTTATTTATTTTTTTATAATTTTTATTCATGTTAAGTGTGAATGAAGATTTCATGTTAATATTGTGATCAAAATTAAATATATTTATCCAAAATATCCTACTTAGTGTATATTAGAATAAACCTAATTAAAAAGGTTTCAAATACCCTACAAGTTTAAAACAAATAAATGGGAACTATAAGTTATATTTAAATTTGAATATTTTATCATTTTAATTTGTTTTTGAACAGATCCAGGGCACAAAAGATCCTACTACCCCTCAATTGCACATTGCTTATCATAATGGGGACCATTATTCCAGCCTTCGTTGGCTTCATGACAACACAGAATCACCAGCCAACATCAGACTCAAGGTAATTCTTTTGGTTTACATTGTTCTTTTTTTTTCTTAGGAAGGAGGGAATTTTATGTGCAGCTGTTTACAGATAAAATGTAAAATTAAAGGCAATCTCTATTTTCATCCCCCTCAGTTTTATCCCCTTTTCTTCTACTCCTTTAGTCTTATTTCTCTTTCTCCCCTGAGTTTAAAAAGATGAAACTGAAGAAGTTTGGTTGTTAAAACTCTGTGAAAATAACAAAGATGAGAATAGTCATAAGAAAAATATAAAAAACAAAACCATCTTCATCTCGTGTAGATCTATTTGTGTCAGGGTTATTTTATGGAGACTCTTTGCCTCTCTTCCATCTAGAAAATATATGTTCAAGACAAATTCCTAGGAGTCAAATCTGCAATGAATGCAGGAATTGCTAAATAAGTTTAAACTGTCTTCATCCTTCAAGAACATCTTCTAGTGAGGATAAATGAATTTCAAGATGGTTATGTTGTCACACCTGGGAATCTAAATTAAAACCAGTGTGCGATCCTCATCTTGTTAAGAACATTCACGGAATCTGGAGAATGTTTTGAGGCAACTAAGCGAATACCTTCCATCAAACATCTGCCATATTCTACATGCCTTACTTCTCTGGGCTTGGATTCATTGAAGCTCACATGTCTAGCAATTTTCTTGGTAAAGACCCACATCTTGTCAACACATCTGCACACTTTTTATTGTCAATGTGTCAAACACGCATGCATATACATACAAAGTCAGAAAATAGCACAGATTTTGTGACTTTTGATAACATTTTTTTCAGAATTGTTGAAGCATGGAACTGTCTGCATTAGTTATTGCTTGCTGACAGTTCCATGCTTCAACAATGCTTGCTGACATTGCATCTTTTTCGTTGCATCTTTTTCGTTGCATCTGTTCATGCATATTTTCAGTACATCTCATTGTGCATATTTTCATTGCATCTTTTTGTTGCATATTTTTGTTGTATATTTTTATTGCATATTGTCGTGCATTTTTCATTGCATATGTTCATGCATTTTTTCGTTGCATCTGTTCATGCATTTTTTCATTGCATCTGTTCATGCATTTTTTCATTGCATCTGTTCATGCATTTTTTTCATTGCATCTGTTCATGCATTTTTTCATTGCATCTGTTCATGCATCTTTTCATTGCATCTGTTCATGCATCTTTTCATTGCATCTGTTCATGCATATTTTCATTGCATCTATTCATGCATTTTTTCATTGCATCTGTTCATGCATTTTTTCATTGCATCTGTTCATGCATTTTTTCATTGCATCTGTTCATGCATTTTTTCATTGCATCTGTTCATGCATCTTTTCATTGCATCTGTTCATGCATCTTTTCATTGCATCTGTTCATGCATCTTTTCATTGCATCTGTTCATGCATCTTTTCATTGCATCTGTTCATGCATTTTTTTCATTGCATCTGTTCATGCATTTTGTTTCATTGCATCTGTTCATGCATTTTTTTTATTGCATCTGTTCATGCATTTTTTTCATTGCATCTGTTCATGCATCTTTTCATTGCATCTGTTCATGCATTTTTTTCATTGCATCTGTTCATGCATTTTTTTCATTGCATCTGTTCATGCATTTTTTTCATTGCATCTGTTCATACATTTTTTTCATTGCATCTGTTCATGCATTTTTTCATTGCATCTGTTCATGCATTTTTTTCATTGCATCTGTTCATGCATCTTTTCATTGCATCTGTTCATGCATCTTTTCATTGCATTTTTTTACATGATTTTATTGCCCTTTTCATTGCATCTGTTTGTGCACATTTTCATGCACATTTTCGTGGCATCTTTTCGTGCACACTCATGCTTCCTGAAACTTGCCAAATCAACACTTGATATGACCTTTCTCTTCATGTACATGCACATATGTACATGTATTTTGAGTACTTGTAGCGCACCATAGCATTTTATTAATATGACTAGCTGTACCAAAGATGCATTGAACTCACTTTAGATTTTAATTCACATTTTTAAACTTGAATGATCTCTCGTATATTCAATTTACAAAGAGTTACCCTCTTAGCTGATATTTATTTTTAAGTTATTTGGACTAAACTAGTAATTTACAAAATAAATTGTAGTGAAAAAATGCTATGATATTGCCAATAACATTGTACAATAACAAATAAAAAATGGCTAGCTAAATACTATTTGAATCTGACTTCGAAAATCCTACAAGTTAATCTTATGTCACATTATCTTATGTTACATTATGTTACATGACATATTATGTTACATGCTCATGATTGAATATTTACCACAAGTTTCTTTTTTTTTCTTTCCAGATTTTCACTGATGACAAGAACAAAACGAATAAAGCAAAAATTTCTTCAAAACCCATTTACAGAGATGAAAAGTCTGGGATGGCTCGTGTGGTCAGAGATGCCAAAACAATTGAACAGGAGGTCATCGGGGCAACCGGTTGTCAGGTAAATTAGAAATAATTTTTTTTGTTTGTTCTTTAGTGAAATTATTCTGGCAAATCGATGTCATAACTGAGAATTGTTTTTTTATACATTTCCAAATGTATATGTAAGTCATTGAAACAAACACAAATCAACATACTTTTGTATAAACCTCTAACATTGTAACATACAATATTAACTGTAATGCTTTTGCTTTAATGAAACCCACTTTAGATAGGGTTAAGTAAGGTTTTAGTTCTCTTTTAGTTAGAAGTCATATTGATCATCATAAACCGAGCTCATCAGTTTAGACCTTTTGACAAGTTTTTTTTTTTTTTCTTTTTTTTTTTTTTTACTCAGGATTTCATTTTTGCCTAATAAGTTTGCCTTTTATTGTGTGCACATTTAATAAATTACATGCATTTTTGGTTAAAGTAAATGTTTGTAAAGGAGGTTTTAGTTCTCTTTTGTTGATCATCATATAGTGGCTGTTAGCACATCATGTTATTTAATTTTGGAAGATTAACTGCAGATCCATATAAAAAAAATGTCAGAATCCAAGCAAACTGGAATAATTTTCTATTCCATTGCTCTGTCAACAAAGGAATGCCTAACTTCTGTTTTGTTACAATAAAAAATCCATACAATTATCATCTAAACAATGTTACAAAATAATTGAATAAAAAGATAAAGTTTCTTAAGTTTGGGTTAATTTTTGAAATGAGGATAATTTGGATTATTCTAAATACTGTTTTCTTAATTATAAACAACTTAAGATTTAAACAAACAATTCTGTTCGAAATTTTGTACAGATTCCAGAGTTTAAGATGCACCTCAAGAAGGCCAGGGGTTATATCCTTCACAACATTGAAAATTACATTCAAAATGAGAAGAGTAGAGTGATTTATTCAAATTAGTATTTTCTTAGTGTTCATCATATTCAGTTTAATGTCTGCTTTACACGCTGTCATGCATTGGATGGCCATCTTACATGCTTGCACGCATTGCATGTTTTCAGAAATTGGTTTCCAAACTAAACTATCTTTGCTTCTTATTCTCAAATCCATCTTTATAACTCCATCTTGTGTTTTCCTTGACATAGGCTGTAAATCTCAATGAACTGAGAAAATGCCAACACTCGATCTGAATCCAATATCAAATCTGTTAAGACTCGCATTACACACACATCATTTCTCCCTATGCAATGCATGTTTTCAACCCACACTGGCAATGTTTCATTTTCATGTCATCACCCTGTGTACAAATGAATGATAGACTTCCCTTAGTTGAACGTGGTATTATGATGTTGATTAGTAACGGCAGATATTGAATTCTTTAACTGCAATCAAGTCATGTGACATACTTGTATTAATTATTCAATTACTTTTTAAGCACATGGTTTAATTTTTTTTTTTTTATAAGCACATGTGTTAAATAACACATTACTATTTTTAATGTTTTGTCTTGACTAACTTTTCTGGTCTGTCTTATCTCAGAATAGATGATATCATATCTACCAACTTCAACTTCAAAATTCCACGATTCCACAGGATGGATCCCATGACCCCCTGTCTGAAATTTTTCTTCTCCATAATATAATACCAGGTTTATC
Organism: Euprymna scolopes; assembly: GCF_053919585.1. NCBI lineage: Eukaryota > Metazoa > Mollusca > Cephalopoda > Sepiida > Sepiolidae > Euprymna > Euprymna scolopes. The sequence goes on from NC_136502.1 coordinate 61,555,817, forward strand.
TAAGAAAATATATTTCACTTAATATTAAAGCATACACACTAATATCCAATGTAGTCAGTTTAATATGTTTATATGGAGTAGGGGCAATATCTTACTCAGATTTTGAGAAGTACCAGAAAGACTAAGAAAACAGTATGTTACCGAACATACTGTACACCCAAAGGAAGGTGAGAATTGTATTATTCATAAGTATTATTTTTAAACTTTAAATTACTGATTTAAAAAAATAGTTACAGCACTGGAATTAAAGCAGCTACTTTTGTTTAAACTGCAGAAAGAAAAAGAGTAACTTTTAGATGTTTCTCTATTCTACAAAGAACCATGATTAAATTAAACTTCCATGAAAAGAAATGCCGAGTGAAATTCGATAAACCTGTATTTTTGGATCACACAGGCTTAAGAGTTAATTTATTTTTCTAGGTACAAAAATAACTCTTTATATCCTATACCGGTCAAAATTGAATTGAGGAGAAGCAAAAGTAATGACCCCCCCCCCCCAAAAAAAAAAAACATATGCAACATTTTCTTTAAAGGGGTGCCTTGTATGAATTATTTCCCTTTCATTATTTCATTTCATAACTTTATTATTTCTCTTTCATTATTTCATTATTGCTGTAACAAATTTATTATTTACTATTATATATCATAAAATTATAAAATCAGATATCGTCTGTCAGTGAATGAACAAACCTATTGAAATTTGGTTTTAATTTTAAACAATTTTTAATCAATTAATTTGATGAAAAAACGATAATTTAATCAAAATAATTTATATATAATTATTTTAGGTATACACATAATTATATATACAAATATTGTGTATAGATTTTCAGTATTTTCTTCAATAGTGCTCAATACATTAGTAGAGCTTAGTAATAAAGTACGAAAATATATTTATAGCAATTAAGCTACACTGAGATGTCTGTTTTTCACAGGTCAGCTAACAATTCCCTATAGGAGATGAAATGTGAACACGTTTGTGTGTGTGTGTGTGTGTGTGTGTGTGTGTGTGTGTGTGTGTGTGTATACAAAAATTGAACATGAAATTTTATGTTTTCTAAGAATGGATTTATTTTATTGTAGTTGAATTTAGTTACATTTTTTTTTTTTTATCTTAATAGTAGTTTTTATTTTAGTGTGTAGGTGTATATATATGTTCTTTTTATTACATTTAATGGCTATGGTTTAGGTAGTGAATGCTACAAAATTGTGAATACCATGAACACTATTTACTGCTATGAAGACTTTTGTCAGAATTTGTGTGAATACAAACATATACTGATTCAAAAATGCATTGTTCAGATACTCTAGATGACATTGGTGGTGTGTGCCTAAGATTACTAAGAGTTTAAGGGCTTAAATTATCAACATTGTTATGAGTATAGTGATAAGCACACATTTATAGATTTTATTTTATTCCTTTTTTTTTTAATTCTATATTTTGTAGGATCGTGAAAAAATACAGAAATGTTTGCTAGACAATTCCTATGATGTTGATGCCACTATTTCTGACCTTCTGAATTTATTGAAGATTTCACAACATGAAGGTTGGTTGAATAAAACACAATTTTTCTTAAGTTAACCATTTAATCATTTTTTTTTTTTTTGCATGTTTATTTATTTTAATACTTAAATTGTTATAAAACTTAAACTAATTTTATTTTAATCTCTAGAAAATTGTTGGGCTTGAACAAATTTCAATCTTTTAATACATGAAGATTTGCTAAAAATGTTAAAACTAGTATAACTGAAATTTTTCTTTGACAGTTTCCAAATTCTAAATGTTCATATTTTTTTTTTTTTACATAGTTTTAAAATTATTTTCGATCTTAAGAAGCAAACAAAAAAACAGTATTGAATTTTGCAATTTTTTTTTCTCTAAAAGAAACTATATATTTTTTTTTAAATAAAACATAAAATTTAATGTACATTTTTTAGTGTCTTTTCAAAAGATGTCATTCTAGAAAATTCTTCAAATTGTACTTTAAAATTACATTGCAGTTTAAGCTTTAATAACAAAATAAGAACTATTCATATAGACTTGATTTGATTCTATTTTTATTTTAAGAATTTAATATTGTGGATTCATAAGTTTAATATCAGGGGCAAAATGGGAACAACAACAAAAAGCAACTCTTATTATAAATGATGGATTCAAATTTATAAGCTAGTAATATCTATAATATAAAGCTGAATGTGTGTGTGTCTGGTCACGAATAGGCTCTTATATGGTTGACTATTTTAAAGAACTAATTACATATAATGATAGAAGATGTATCGAGACACAGGAATGGGTATGTTTCATTTGGCAGAACAGTCGTTCATTAAAATTGTGGGGTCTGAGTTCACACCTGGTCCACAAAGTATGGAAATAAAAAGATTTTTAAATTAAAAAAAACGTTTACAAGTGTTTTTGATATAGATGTACATAAGAATACTTTAATAACTATGTTTTAACTTAAATAGGGATGGTATAATAAAATTGTGGGGTCTGCGTTCGTGCCTGGCCTCCATAGAATGGAAATAGGCACAAACTTTAATAAAGACTTTTCATATCTATCTGTGTAAGTATACTTTGATAATTATGTTTCTGTTTGAAGAAATATGGTATAATAAAATTATGGTGTGTTCGTTCACACCTGACCTCCATAGAATGGAAATATGTCACAAAGTTTAACAAGGTTTTTTAATATAGATCCACAGAATACTGTGATAAGTGTTTCATTGTAAACAGGTATGGTATAATAAATTATGTGGTTTATCTATTTTATTTTTACTTTCATCATATTTTGCTTTGGTTTGGATACCCCCAAATTTAACTAAATTTACAACCCTTCCTTTTCATAACCTATCATACTTTCATAAATCAGAGTCCATTTTCTGTAGGCTGTTTTTGAGCCCAGTCAATGACGGGTACTTTTGCTAGTATATATATATATACTCTCTCTCCTAATATGGCATCTAATGACAATGTTCATTTATTGTTGTTTCTGTATCAATAACAACACGAACGCAGAAAGTAAAGGTAAAACAAATATATTAAGATGAAAAGATAATACATATTTACAAAGGTGCAGTTGTACTGCAGTTGGAAGATTGTCCGGCAGAGGGCGTGTTAAAGTCTTTCATGGAGCAACCGGCACATGCGTCTTGCCTATCCGGCGTTCGAACACAGCTCCCTGGTCTTGCTGACTTGATACCTTTATCTATATCTTTTCACCCGCATATGCTAATTAGTGGGCGTCTTCACAACATTTATGAAGATATTCTCAGAGGTTCAGTGAGTACAGTTTGTATTGGTCACTCACTTCCTCCTACCTTTATTTTTATCAGTAAGAAAAACACGAATGAGATTCTAAAGATATAGCTGGATTAAATATTTTTGCTATTATGATATTCACATTTATAGGTTTAAGAACAATTTCAATAGTATGGCAAGTCTTAATAGAAAAACAAATGTCTGTAATTTAGAGAAATCAACATTACTTTATATAGTTGTGTTGGATTGTCATGAATTGATTTGGCTTTGAGCCTCTCCATTGCCAGTATTTGAGAAAACAATTTGAGCTTACTTTCAGCTTGCCAAGTCAGCAGGATATCTGATAAAACATCTTGATATTTGCATATTAGTTTTAGAAAAAGAGCAATTATTTGTTGAATAAATTTTAATATTAAAAATAGAAACTGAATAATCATATAGAATGAAGATAAAAAAAATATTAAATATGTATTTTTAATTTTTGTTATTAAATATGTATTTTTAATTTTTGTTATTAAATATGTATTTTTAATTTTTGTTATTAAATGTGTATTTTTAATTTTTGTTATTAAATGTGTATTTTTAATTTTTGTTATTAAATGTGTATTTTTAATTTTTGTTATTAAATGTGTATTTTTAATTTTTGTTATTAAATGTGTATATTTAATTTTTGTTATTAAATGTGTATTTTTAATTTTTGTTATTAAATATGTATATTTAATTTTTGTTATTAAATATGTATATTTAATTTTTGTTATTAAATGTGTATTTTTAATTTTTGTTATTAAATGTGTATTTTTAATTTTTGTTATTAAATGTGTATATTTAATTTTTGTTATTAAATGTGTATATTTAATTTTATTTTCTTTACAGAAAAATCAGTTTCTGGAAAAAAGGCTTCTCAGGGAAAGTCCTCAGAGTCTGGCCTGTGGGGTGACAAAGGATCTGGCTCACGTTTATTTGGAAATATGTCTCTTAACTCTTCATCATCTTCAACAACTTCCTCTTCATCCTCATCATTGCGCAAATCTAAAGACAGTTCTGTCCACTACACTGAAGACTGTATGAGTGAAAGCTCAGGATATGGGTCCCTTGGCAGCGGAAGCAACAGCGGTGCCAGGCCCAAACTTTTTATTCCGAGGGTACGCGTACTGTAGACGACCAACCCTTGTTCATACCAAACCACCTAAAGAAATGTACAGACCCTGATTCGATTCTTATTTTATATTTTTATTTTAAGATTTGCTTTTTATTTTTCCTTGATATCTACATTTTGTGTTGGAGAAAAGAAAATTAAAGACAAAACAATTAAAAATGAATACAGCAGAAACTGATACTTCATTAAATTCTTGCAGAACATAATTTTTTTATAACTATCAGTCCTTACATCTATATGACTAGAATGTCGCAATATTAAATGTTTTCTTTTGGTTTGGAGCAAAGTGTAGTATCTGTTCTTTTATTTTTTCTGTGCTTAGTGTAGAAGAAATTCTTATAGGGTTAGGCATTTTTTACTTTTGGTCTGATTTAGAGTGTCCCTTTATTTTCCTCATTAAAAACTGACATTGTGTCTAATTCTGCCTGTATGGGTGGCAAATAAATAGACTTATAAACATTTATAAAAATCATGATTTTATAGTTATGAATGACCCAAATAGCCTATAATTGTTCACCCTCTCTCCTGAACTTGTGTTCCAGTTTAATAATAGATCCTATAAATATTTATTTAAAATCAGAATTTTAAATGCCTCTTTTCTAAATATGTCTGTTCAGCCGTCCATCAGTTTGTGTAACTTGAGTTTGGGTCATTACATTTGAGTTTGATATATGGCATCGTCATCATGAAACGCACCAAGTTAAAAGAACACATTTTAAATATGTTTTTAATGTATTTACTATTTTATAGTTAATTTTGTAAGTCAATTGAAATTTATTCGACAACCATAATACAAAAAACGAAAAATATTTTTTTGATAACATTAGTAAAAGATGGTGAGTTTCAAAAATTTTAATCAAACCTTGTTTGATTAGCATTGACTGTTGTTACTGCTAGATCAGAATTGGTGGGCATTCATGTAGAGATCGTAATGACGAAAGCAATGGTCCCCATCACTTCAGTAGGTTATTAGGAAGGGCATCTCGCCTATAAAAATTCTTTGCCTTAAATAAGAAAATGACTTCCAAAGAAAATCAGAGGTTAATTTCTAAAGGCTGTTCAACTTATGCCAACATGTAAAATGGATGTTAAACAAATATGATGAACAAATAATAATAAAATGTTCTTTTTCAAAACATGCTGACTTGGCAGGCTTAGATCAGGCTCAAGACGTTTCCTTAAATAATAAGTCCTTGTCAAATCAATTTCTGATCATCTCCAATGTGACGCATCATCAATAGACTAAAGCTGTTGTGGAAGTATAGCTTGGTGAGTCTTATCACTCACTTCTTCTCCATGGTTATCGGTCGGAACAGAAATCTGTCATATTTGTATTGAAAATGGCTTGTAAGTGTAAGTGGCTTTATCTCTAAATACTTTAAAACTATATAAATAAATGAACCAAATAAATTAAAAATTTTCTCCATCTTTCTTAAACATTAGCCCAGTCTAATTCTAATAAGTAAATTCTCCAAAATTTAGTATCATATGACAGACAAAAATTTTACCATTAATGTAATTTAAAAAAATGTATATAAGATTTGAATAAAACAAGTGAATTATTATGTTGAGGGAGGGGGGGTATATGATTGATGTATGTACAGCACGAAATAAACGTATGTATATAGTTGAATAATGGTGTGTTGAATGTGTATACGTGACACTAAATGCCTGTGTGTTCTTATCATAAACGGACTGTATGTACCTTGTGTAACGGACTGTATGTACCTTGTGTAACGGACTGTATGTACCTTGTGTAACGGACTGTATGTACCTTGTGTAACGGACTGTATGTACCGTGTGTAACGGACTGTATGTACCGTGTGTAACGGACTGTATGTACCGTGTGTAACGGACTGTATGTACCGTGTGTAACGGATCCTTAATGTCTGTTTTACCGACCCATGATTTGTCTAGGTGTTGGTGCGTGTCAGAATATATACATTTGATGACATACCTGCTTCTGATGTTGGCCCCCTCTGTCTTTTAAGGCCCTGGGGGATTCTCAATCATCTTTGAGGGAGCTGAAACCTGTTGTAACAAAGACGCTTTAAAATGCTCCCAAGACAAATGATTGTTTTGGTATATATTTTTATTCAATCCCAGGCATTTTGTCACAGCAGAACTGGAGTCAAACTTGGCTTGTGGTTTCTCTGTCACCATTCTGAGACCTCCCAGTCTCCCCCATCTTTTTCATTCAACGTCTCCAATCCAACTGGTCCTGGATATGATATGGTGAGGCCCCAACTTGCAGGCTTTGGGGAGTGTGAAGCCACCCTTTAATTGTCATTGCTCCCAGGTCCACTCTGACCCAGAGTGGTAGTATCTGTTAGGGTCCCAACTATGGGTTAAATAGAAACTGACTTGGAAACAACAAATATTCTATTAAAAAAATCTTTCTTCAAAATCTTTGGATTCGGCATTAAATAACCTGAAAAGGGTTGATATGCCGTAAAACAAAAACAACCAACCAATCCAACTCCACAATGCTTACGCAAACTGGAACACATCATGTCCAGTCACTTGTTTGGATACTTTCCGGTGCAAACTGATCGATACCAGTTTAACATATTTGAAAACCTGTCAAAACATGACGACTCAAATCTGTTGTCCACTCATCACTAGATAGATAATTATATAGACAGACAGATAGACGGGTAGATAAATATATATATATAGATCAATAAATAGATAGATAAACAGATAATTGATAATTTATTGCTTCTGCCGGACCACTTGAACATTACATCCACTAAATTGAAAAAGAAAAACAAGATTTGATTAGTTTTTCTTTTGAGATTGTACAATTACCTTGCAAACATGGCATTATGTTATTTTTAGTAACAGAAATGTTTCCATTTTGTAGAAGACCATGCTGTCCAAATATAACGTAAAATTTTTAGTGGGGTAATCCGACAATTTTTGAGTGTTGGATTTAAATCTAAATTGAAATTAGTTCTACAAATCGAAATTCAATGAATTATAATTTGTTGCAGATTTCATTTTTTTTGTAATGCAAGAATTTAAAGATTCTAAAGTTTGCAAAAGAGATGCTTTTCATTGTTTGAAAATTGCCTATAATCTAGTCAAGTGACTTGATTGACTACTTTGCTGACAGATTACATGGTGGTGAGGTAAAAACACAAACTCTGAAAAAAATCTCCGGACTAAAAATCTATGGAATCTGATGTTACAAAAGAGAATGTCCCTACATCACTACTCCAGAAGCCATACATTTTTTTTTTTTTAATGGCACTGTAAGGTAATAGATGGAATCGGACCAAAAGAAAGAAATGTCTTTTATTGATAATTATGTAAAGTAGTTGAAAATTTATGGCATAACTGGGGATTTTGCTGTATATGTGTAAATTTAAAAAAAAAAGTCCCCATAAATGTAAGTCTGGAAATGGTTGGTTTGTAAGTTTGTGATACTGATCAATATTTGTTACTGTAAATATCTAAAATGTACAAGGTGTATGATAATGCGTTATTTCTATATAGATAAATACTACCTCTGTGATAAGATCATAGGATAAAGTAAACTTGGTGTTATTACATATACCAAATAAATATGAAAGTGGTAGGGCTAAAAATAAGGTTAAGTGTCATGATCTGACAACATGGAAAACCCTACGGTCAGCATCTTGCAAAGGTTTGTTCTTTTTATTTCCACTAACAGAATTCAACAAACTTCATAAAACTATGATCAGTACAAACTAAAGACAATGTAGAATAAGAAATTACAAAAGCAAACTCCACACAAAGAGGATCTTTTACACCTATAGAACATGATCCCAAAGTTATGCCATTTACTTTTCAAATAAAAAAACAAGTGTCATTGTAATTGAACCTATAAAACTTTCGTTTTAGCCCCAAAATATTTTCTATCTGGCAACTTAAATGCTTCAAAATCATTTGTTATGGTTGAAGAACACAATAAAAATACTTATTGCATTCATCTTTTTTATAATTGTCATAGATGTATAATCAAAATGACATACATCAAGGACTTCAACTGGCATGCAATTGATAGAAAAACTCTTCAATGAATGAAGCAATGATGTAATAGAGTATCTGCTCCATTCATAGATTAACTGCCAATCAGAACTCTGAATAGATTTACCCATCCAAGCATAATAGGGCATCTCAGTCTACTTATATAATAACCCTCTATTAGTTGTAACTCAACTAGTTTAATAGTATGTTGGAATTGGTCATCATGATCGATGGGCAAATTTTGAAAGTTACTTTAAAGTGTTTGGACTATCATTTTAAAATTAAATTTCATAAGCTAAAAGGGGATCGGAAATTAAAATTATAGAATTATTAAAAGATATCAAAACCTTTGATCTGTAGGATAACACAAAAAATCTCAACATACTTGAAATAATGTTTGGAGAGCAAGCTTGGAATGAAGTCATAGACAAGCCATAAGCTAACAAAACTGCAATGATGATAATCCTGTGATAAGTATTGGGAACTATTATATTAGTTGAGATTTTGATCTTTAGATTTATGAGATTTTAAAATTTCCTTTGTTCTAAAGAAGTGCAGATATTATTGAATTGCATTTTAAATAGCCTTTTCATGTAAAATGCAATTATTTCAATTCATAGTACTACTAAAAATATTTACTTTATATATATAGATGTATTATAGACATATGTTGCATTCAATTTTGTTACTTTTTTTAAAGTTTTACTTTGTATATTTTATGTATATATTTACCTTCTAACATAAAAACATTGATTGCATTTGAACTTTGTGTTTATAAGCTATTTTCTTTTCAAGTTTTTTTTTTTATCAAATATACTTTAGAATTTGACCCTGCTTGCCTGATTTTGCAACAGATTTTCTATTGAAAAACTTCAATTACTTGACTATTTGATTGGCATTATGGGAAAATGGCTACAGTATCTACTTATCTACTTATATTGGCTTGAGCTACAACTTGCCATATTAAGAAAATCACACACACACACATACTTTAATACATAGTAAGGAAGTAATAAATATTTGCTTAAATCTGTATAATAATATGCTAAGACAATTTCATGTTTGTACCTATGTTATCACCCTCCACCTATTTTTTAACAGACGGGGTCATTAGAGCACCAAAGATCCAATGCAAAAAAAGTAATTTTAAAGATTTAATCTGATGTTGCTTTTTTGTCAAATGTGAAATTAAAATACATTTTCTTGACTAAAAATCTAAATCTAATATTTGTTGGATTTAAATCTTTTGCATTTGTAGCTGATTTTTATAGAATGGAAAACGTCAAACTTCTAAAAGGTGTTACTTTTTAAAGGTGGCAAACTTTAAATTTAAAGTTTATTTTCTTTAATTGCAGATTTGGCAACTACTGGTTATTTTAAGTTCAGCTTCGTTTGACAATTCATCATGGACTTACACTCTAGATCTTGCAAATGATGCAATCAATTTATGCAGAAAAACATTTGATGTGTTATTGTCGTAATTCAGTCTAATTTAATGCATAAAGTTTGTTAAAAGTGGACCTCCAGATGATATACACGCACACTGCATACCCAAAATTTTACTTAAATTATAAATGCCAAAAATTAATCTTTGAAATAAACCACATATTTGTATAATAAAAATATTTGTCTAATTAATTAAAATTTAAAATTTGCCACCTCTAAAAAATACCTTATGCAAGTTTTCTGGACTGAAACCACCATTAACACAATTCCTTTTAAAACTACATTAACCAGAGTACTTAGGTAAGTTTGTTTCAGTTTGGACGCAAAGTAAAATGACTGGAACTAGCTTCCTTACTTACAAAGCTGTTTAAAGATTGTCTTAAGGAGAAATGCTTCCCAACACCCTGGAAAACTTCATCAGTTTACCCTGTATTTAAAAATTCTTAAGATCAGTACAGACTAATCAGTCTCCTGTGTGTCATGAGTAAGTTGCTGAAATCTGTGATAAATAGAGAAGTGGTTAACCACCTCAGCAAAAATAACCTCAATGACATACAATATGGTTTCTGTTCTGCTAGATCTACAGCTGACGTGCTAATTGTAATATCACACAGGATTAGCGAATCTCTCTCGATGAGGGCTCTGTTCCAAGAACAATAGTTCTTGGCATATCAAAGGCTAGGATATTGCATAAAAATGTCCTCTCAATTATTAAATTCTTTCTTTTCAAAAAGTTTTGTAAAAATATTACTGTAAATGTTATTTTGCTTTTGTTTGGTGAAAAAAAAATCGTTTTTCTTTTGTTTTTTAAGTATACGTTTGTTTAAAAAAACACACCCTAAAATATATATAAATGAACATTAAAAGACTGTTTCTAATTTTTTATTGAATATATCTTGCTTCATAAGTGGTTCTGTACACTAAATATATTGCACAACTCGATGGGATATGCATTGTCTAATCTAACACATAAATTTATCTTGTTGGATTTTCAAAGTCATACACAAATAGCATTTAAGTTTACAAATCAAATTTTTGCTTCTAACTAGTCAATTTTTATTTGTTTTTGTAACAATTTTTGTATATCATTGAGTTATATAACAACATTACATTTAATTTTTAAATTACTTGTCAAACTGGTCATTTTAATCATCTAAAAATAAAAATCAGCAAGGGGATAACATTTTAAATTAAAAAAACATGATTCGAGATTAAAACTAAAGTTTTTTTTTTTCTGTATAAGCTGAAAAACTGTGCAAACAAATAAAAACTAAAATTACTTCATTGCGTCCAAAGGAGGGGGGGGGCTAATGTAATGGATATCAACAGACTACAACTACCCCAAAAGGGTTGATGTGTTATAAAAAAAAAAGCAATTAAAGAAAAATTCAGATTGCCAACCGTTGTTGACCTAATGACCTTTGTGGTTGTTTTAATGTAACTTATAATGCAATATCTTATAAAAATTCATAAAAATATTACAATAGACATTGTTCAAATGTAAAAGGGATATGCACACACAAACCTGGGGCTCATTTATCTTTATATTAATAAATTAGAGTTTTTCCCCTGTACAAAAAGACAGTGTAATATTACAAACATGTGCCACATATAAATCAAAAGTCGTTACGCTACCTGCCAGTAGTTGATGCATGTTTTCTGGATATTATCAGTCAATTTTATTAGATATCGTAAATTTCTATATTTCCAATGAGTCACTCTTTCAAACAAGTCATAGTAACAGGGGGGTAGGAGGATAACTTACTCCATCATTTTCTTCTCTGACTCTCCTCTTATTCACTAGTGCAAATATTTTATAGTATAACTTATTGGTAGTAACTACTATTATTTCAGTTTCATTGATTTTATAGTTTCCTTACACCTCATTACTTAGGTAAATAATAACTTATCTCTTACTCATTATTTTTCCAGTGACTTCATTTTCTGTTGGCTTACATTCCAATATACCTGACATTTACCAATTGCTTCACTAATCAATTTTACTACGGTCAACATGGTGTCATTCTCCATTACATTGGGATAACCACAAAAACAATTTAAGATCACACATATGCTAAAACGAAATCCATACTACTACTGCTTATCATTACAAACATTTAACAAATTCTTTGCTTATGGAACACTAACTTTTGTTTACATGTACGTAACATTCAAAGAGAGAGAGGGAATTTTACAAACTCGATATACAGTTCTATGTGTTTGTCTATCGTCTTTTTCTTCTCCTCCTCCTTGTTGTTGCTACTACTACTACTACTACTACTATTATATTTTTTCTTCCTGACATGGGCTACTGACTCCAGCTGTGCAAGTTTAGATACCAGGTCATAGACATCAAAGCAAATGGTTTTAAGCTTGATAAAAATATTTCTTTGTAAATATTTTTATTACTTTCCTTTAGTGAAGCGGGGTGGGAATAATGCTCTTCTTTGTCTTTTTTTTTTTTTTTTTGCCATTATGCACATTTTTTTTTTTTTTAAACGTTCACTAATGTGCTTTTTAACATTTTTTTTTATTATTAGCAGAGACCTCAATTCATAACTTAAAAACCGCGCCATAAAAGTTAAAATTACTTCAGTTTAGAAAGATGCTTTCTTTATCGAAAGACATCAAAACCAATGTTTTAGGATTGATTAAGATATTTATTAGTAAACATTTTTTTATTGATTGCTTTCCTTTTCTTGGCGGGAGGAGGGGTAATCAATGTGTACATATTTTTTCCCTTTTAAATCTTTTACATTTGTATGTATTTTAACATCCCTTTTATTGGTGGGGACCTAAATTCTTATCTTACCGACCACTTCATAAAGACCACAAAATTACCAGTCTAGAAGTGTTGGATGGCAGATATATATATCATAATTTAGGAATTTAAAATTTATGATTTTAAAAAGTTAAATTTCAAATATAGAAATTTTATTGTATGCAAACAAAGAATACAGTATAGTAAAATATATTTCCTTAACCCATGAGTTTTCAATGTTTATACATCTCCTCGGAGGAAAAATATTAACAAATATTATAAAAGGTTTGCACATAATTTGCTAAAGGTAATAAACATAGAAAATTAAATTAAATGTTGTTAAAGTTTTTAAATCATTTTAGTTACATAGAATAAGGGAAATTGGAAATTGATGCAGCAAAAAAAAAAAAAAAAAAAAAAAAAGGATATTGAACTTTGAATCGAAAGTGCATGTAATGGAAGCTCTTGGTATTCGGCAGGTAAAAAGATCCAATGTGTATTGTAATAAATCCAAGGAAGCTGGTAACTATCCAATATTTACATATTTCCACAGTTTTTCCTTAGTTTGATTAGATATCCGGCAAATCTTTGATTATATCAATCCGGTAAAATTTTGTTTCATATATCAGTTTCAAAATTCAGTTAAAGTTTTCAATCAATTTGTGAATAAAAACCAAAAGATATCTGTAGACGGGCAAATAAAATTAAAATTAAATAAAAATGAAAAGAATTAAAAAGAATTGCTTATCAAACGAAAGCAAAAAAGTCTTTGAAAATCAGATGCAGTTTTTGTTATCAAGATTATATTTGTAAGTCAGCACAAGTGAAAATGTTATGTTACAATATTACTAAAATTGCAAAATTTAAATTCTATCTTCTAAAAATAAGGAATTGGTAGAAGAATTTAACTTGAAGAGAGGGGGGGGCGAAGAAAGAAAAGACAAAGGGGTGTTCAACTTATTAAGCTTGAATATGAAATGTCTAGACAAGATTTGACACGATTCAAAAAATGAGTCACGGTTCATGCTAAGAAAGATATATATATATATACATGCACGCACATGCTCAATGTCTTTCTAAATGTATGTATAAATGATGTGTATCTATATAGTCAATCATGTCGTCTAATCTTTATGTAATTGTATGTCCATTTGCGGGTTTGTGTATGCATATTACACATATTCAAAACAGTTCACCAAACGAGACAATAAACGTTCGAGGGACTATTCTTTAACAGAGATGAATAACATCTTTGTCTATTTGGCACCTGACAATGGGACACGTACATTCTTGTGGTTGTCACACTTAAATGAAGGCATGTTCTTCTGAATGGAAACATTAAAATGCCGTGTACAGGTCTTTATTTTCATGATATTCCACCTCTCAGAGTTTGTACACTTGTCTAGAGTTCTTACATTCTTCTACTAGTTGCTTCCATGAACTGCAGAGACAAAGTACTCTTTCACCTGCTAGGCCACTCAGACTGCTAACCACCAAACTCAGACTCTTTTTCATGACTATATCATCTTTTTTCTATCCTATGTCAGCCTTATGTCACATAAACAGGTCAGTTGTATTGTTTTTGGTAAATGGTCAACATCAAGTTTCTTTCCAACTTCACAGAAAACTGTAAAATAAAGACTTTTATAGGTTTTTGGTGCTGAAAACGTCACATTTAAATTTGCGGTAGATAAGTAGTTTTCATGATATGAAGAAATGCCTTTTCAGAAAGTGGGGGATAATTTCCTATATAAATTTAATGTAAAATGAGTACTCACTTTCTGGACACCTAGTAATTTCTTCCTATCTTTTAGTAAGAGATTTGTTCAGTAGAAGGAAACATTGCCACCCGGAAAGTGTAAAAGGTAAACACAAGGAATGAGTTGTGTTTGTGAGTATATAGAATGCATACATAAAATATAGGGTTATGGGTTCGGCAAATTTACGAGTAGGAGTAGAAGTGTTTGGTGTTATAAAAAAATCTATAAATATCTTAAAATAAAAATGGACTAAGTAAGCAAAATAGACGGAAAAAATAGCCGTTTGGAAAGAGTATTTTGATTTCAGAGTATTTTTTGTGGGAGTGTGATTGTTTCAAATAGTTAATGTGTGTATATATGTAAGTATTAGTGTATCAGTACTGAAATTTCTGATAATTGAAGTTTGATATAGTTGTATTTGGATGAATGTATTTTTTTTAAGGGTTGCATTGTGTAGAGAGAGCAGCCATATTTGTAAATGTTGAGTGTGTTTGTGTATGTGTTAAGATTGTATTTCATTATAATCGATTTGTCAGGTCTCAGCCAATGGGAAATGAAGGGAGAAATTGTTATTTTTGTAATGGAAAGTTAATGGTGTGTATACAAGTTTTTGATCCAATTACAAAGGGTGCAATCTCAGTATAGTAATAATGAGTGTACTTCTTCCCGGTAATGACTGGGTGCGGTGGCAAGACATAAGACTTGGAGGGAAAAATACCAACTACTTCCTCAGAAGATGTTGGCGATCATGGTGATGTAATGTAGGATTTTATTATGATGAATAAATGTGTCTATAACAGTGTTCTAAAGTTACATAAGATGGTGGATAATAGTTTAGACATAAATTTGTATGTGACCTCTGTTATTGCAAACATACAGAAATTTGGTCCAGAGAGGAATTTCTGTAATCATTTTATTCTATAGTAGATATTGTTCTTGTAATGTTATCATTTTTCTATTGTTAATAGTTTCATGCTCATATGAAATATTCTAATTCTCATAACCAACAACAATTTCATCCAAATTGTTTATCTCCCTCAAATATATCTTAATATATGTGAAGCTTTAATGGGGGTTATGCCTTCATAGCCTTCTTAGAGTTTTGAGAATACATCCATTGTTTTCTCTGTTAAATTTTATATAAGAATACACTTAAGTTTGATGTAGATTCTTTAACTTTTTTTCACACGCACATATGCATGCATTATATTTTACATAGAGAGATTATGCATAATCAACAACTAGTGTATATTAGTGATATGGAAGGACTTCAAGTGCTAGGGTGAATTCTTTTTTATTTATATATGTGCCAGTTGTACCGATTAGATGTTGTCCAGAATCTATGACATTCAAATGTCTTTTGTGAATAGTTCTGTGTACCATCTTTTTTGTTAGGTTCAGTATAAACAAAGCAAATGAGAAATACTAATTTTTAATCAAAGAAAAAGAGTAATTCTCCTTTTTTTATTATTATTTGTAGGTGTTTATTTAAACATGTCTAGATACTCGCAAACTACCAAAGCAGATTAAATTAATTATAGTGAAATATGTCTATTTACTGCCAATAACATTATAAATGAAATTGGCTAATAAAAATCAAATTTTTATTTATCAGTGCAATTTAGGTTCAACTTTTAAAATCCATTTGACATAATTTCATATATAAGATTATAAACATTACGAAATAATGGTTAATCTAATAAATAATCTGCAGATGAGATTTGATCATTTCACATCCCACCATCCACTGTTGTCATAATTTTTATTTTCATTTTTGTCACCTGATCCAATACTGTGGTCTCAGTTTAGAGTAAAACAAAATGTCAAACATCAGATTGAAAAAAAAGATTTGTTTGTAGCATGATGTTGGAAAATTCCATCAAGTTAACTCTGCCATCGCCATTCTTGTCAGCATCTTCGATCATTTCTGTATAATCATGGCGGGTCAGTTTCAAGCCAAGATTCTCACCCGCTTCCTCCAGGTCTGAAAGATCCAAATGTCCATCTTGATCTGGGGAAATAAAATTAACAGATAAACACATTTATAGTTTTTTTCTTCTATCTTTTCTTTGTCCTTCCCTTGCTAACTGGCTCTGCTAGCTCTATTTTATTTTATTTTTTTTTTACCTTCAAATAAAGCATATTACTACTGAAGTATTATGGGGACCAGATTTATAGGGACAACTTGAGTGGACAGTTTAGCCGCAAGTACTTTTTCGTTTTTTTGTTTTTTTTTTTCTTCTTTTTAACTCAGGAGTCTGAATGGAATTTCGAACAGAACCCCTTATTTAATCCGCGAGGAGAGCATTGTTTCATTCCGTCTATGGATGAAAGTTTTAAGTAATTCACAATTGTATTTTCAGTTGCCCATAGTGTGGATTGAACCTTCAAAAGAATGTCACTTTTACTATTGAATTTCTCTAAGTACTCTATCCACTGTGTCACGAGTCCTTGCAGACAATTTTAAGACCCTTAAACCTATTTTATTTCTGGATGTAGATATAAAATTTAACACGATATGGGAACCGTTAATAATAGATCATATAGTAATAAGTAGGCAGTAAAAAATATATATAATACCAATATATGTATATAATAATATAATACCAATATATGTATATAATAATATAATACCAATATATGTATATAATAATATAATACCAATATATGTATATAATAATATAATACCAATATATGTATATAATAATATCATACCAATATATATATATAATAATATCATACCAATATATGTATATAATAATATCATACCAATATATGTATATAATAATATCATACCAATATATGTATATAATAATATCATACCAATATATGTATATAATAATATCATACCAATATATAATAATAATATATGTAGTAATAATGTGATATTTATATCTAGAAATAGGTTGTAAAAGGTTGAAAGTTCAATCTGCACTGTGAGCGATCAAAAATACAGTTGTGAATTACTTAACGGCTATCCAGTCACGCTGGTGGAATGAAAGCCTGCAACACCTGCGGATTAATTAGTTCTGTTAGAAATTCTGTGAAGATTGCCGAGTTTGACACGATACACCTGAAGAAGGTCAGAAGTTAAATCGACCAAAATGTTGTGAAAGCAATATTCAAGATAAGAACGTCCAAAGAATCTAAATAAGAATTTCAAAGAAATTATTTTTAAATCTTTGGGGCATCGTTGCAAAATCATATTTACAGTTGTTTTTAACCTTTCAATTTATAAATTGTAAGAGCCAAGTGTTTCAATTTTTTTTTTATTAAAAAGAATTTGTGTAAACGTTAATAGGGTCAGCATAAAGCTTACATCAGCTTTATTTCATAAACTAGTAGGCCACCCGGCCGTAAACTACGCTTAAATATTATTTCTTGATTAATGATATTTTAAAATATCATATTTTAAAATATCATATTTTAAAATATCATATTTCAAAATATCATATTTTAAAATATGATATTTTGATTAATGCAGATTTCGTATTTATCATTACACTAGCATTGGCGTCCGGCGTTTCCCGGGTGTTTGGAGGTGTGTGTTGAGCGAGGAAAAAAAAAAAAAAAAAAAAGTGGTAGTAGGAAGGCAGGCTCGAACCTGTACCGCAAAGGAGGAAAAGAACAGGAAAAAAACATGACGTCTTTGCTGTTAGGACCACCAGCAAACCGGAAGTGACGTAGGTTTAAATTAAGGCTAGACAATCGAAAAGAGGGGATAACTTTCGAAAATATCAGTGGAAAAAGCGACTCCTCCCGGTAGAAAAGTGCCCAGTTGAGGGTGAAGAAATTAATGTTTTTAGTCAATTTTTCGGTATTTGGTGTCTGAAGGGTCGATTTTCAAAATGATACTGATCTTGTGAAAATCCGTCGCCTCTGTCGAAAGTTTTAGGCAGACATGCAAACATACATACATAGATTTATATATTTATAGCTCAAATTTTCGACCCAAACCAATTAAAAAAGCTTGCTCTATCTCTGAATACCCTTTATGTAAAATTTCAAATGTTTTGATCAGAAATTGTATGAGTAATTTGATAGAGACCGCATGAGTAATTTGATAGAGACCGCAGAAGTCAAATTTTTTTAAACTTTGACCCCTATTATGATCCCTTAACATTTATTGTTTTGGGCTCAAATCAAGTTATTAAGTTAGATCCATGTCCAAGGAACCTATATCTAAAATTTCAAGTGTTTATACCCAAAATTGGCGAAGGTATTTGCTAGAGTTCTCAAAGGTCAAATAGTTGACCTTTGACTCCTTAACAGCTAAATTTCTGGCCGAAAATGAATTACAAAGATTTTCCCAAATCTCAGTACCCTGTATATCAAATTTCGAGTTTGTAGACTGAAAATTGACAGTTATTGTGTAGGGAAATGTACACACACACACACACACACACACACACACACGTTCACTTTTATAGATATATAGCTAGATAGATTATATTGGACTCAATATATAGCAATGATTTTAAAAAACTTTTTAAAAATGACTGGTGCACCACCACCGAGAATCGAAACCAACATGTTTAGCTTACAATATACTTTTTCTTTTGATGTTAATGCCTGAGCTATGAAGACATGTTTGCTGCAAAACTAAAAATTAAAACATGAACTAATAGTTATCACGTTACGCATGCATATTCGTAATGCTGTCGTTCGACCTTCACCTGGCAAATTCCATTTCTTTAATTTTCACTTTCGCACCAAATTTCCCCGGCTAAACCCCAAATATAAAGTTTTGCGTTCGAATGCTCTTTATATTAAGTTTCATATCTGTAGACTAAAAACTAACAGAGGAGTTTGGTAGGCAAAATTCTTTCAACAAATATATATGCACATACATAAATATATATAGAAAGAAATCTGTGTTTACTATAACCTTTTTACGCAAATATTACGCAAGTATAAATCATGTAAAATGTCTGCATGAATAGTTAACTAACGATGATCATCCCATAAGAAAATCGAAAAAACTAATTAAAATTAATGTTTAAAAGAATATGCAAATTACCTAAATCTTTTGCAAATGAATTCAATTCCACGACTCATATTTAACAAAGTTGTATTTTCTTTTTAAATAAATAGAAAAAAGGGTTTTTAATATGAATATCAATACACAAAATAACCCTCAAATTTATACGAATATAAAAGTATTCACTAATGCATCAGGTGACCCAGTGAATACTTTTAAGATAAAAAAAAATGGTACTCAATGCCCTTCCCCCACTCTTGTTAAACACAACAGTATAAGGTGAGGATCAAGGGTAGGTGGAGTAATCTTGGGAATGGAGTAATGCCTTCTTCTACATCTCTGTATGATGAAAATGGAGCCTTCAGGTTGTCCTCGACTATGGTCGACCAATTTACTCTTACGTTTTAGCCCGATTTACAGTGAAAAATTTTTTATCATTGTGAATAATTTACTTCAAGCATTGAGTAAATTATTTGTATTTAAAATTTGTTTTAGACATCGAAAGAACTTTGGGGTTCTAATTTCCGTAGATTATGTGTTTTTTTGCTTCAGAATTTTTTTGATGAGGATTGATAATTTGGATTATTTGGATTACTGTTCTCATCTGTGATGCTATTCTCACAATGTTGTTAAGTAAAAATCATTTCTAAGTGAAAGTCTTTTCGACGTTTAAGGTTCAATCCTCAATGCAGATGATACTAAGAATACAATTATGAATTACTTAATACTTCTATCAAACAAGAGCAAGCTACCCTCATGAGTTAAATAAATTCTATACAGATTCCTGAGTTTCATAAAATTTAAAGAAGTTTGGAGATTACAAACCTTATGAGAATAACATCCAAAGCCAAAGTTCGACTTCACAACCTCTGTCTCTAAGTATTGCACCTCGAACCATTACATCAACTGTCAATTCGTTTTAATATATAAATTGTGCATATTATTCTTTGAGTGGAAAGTAGGTTAGATGTGCATGTGGAGGCAGTAATAAGTATAATATTCATAACAGTGAATCTCTGTAAGTGCTCATTAATGAAAGAATTACCGGGTTGGATAGACTATGTAATCAATGAAATACACTGGAATTGTTTTTGTAAAGACACAGACTAAAGATTTTTATAATTCCTAGTGAATTATAAAAAAAAAAACTTTAGCTTATGTTTTTTACAAAAACAAGACAGAATCAAATATCGATATGTCAGCTTCAATGATATACTGATCTATATTCTAGCAATCTTCGTCTCCAGTCAAGATTGCTTACTTAAATCAAGTGCCTTGAATCCTTTTCTTATTTCTTCATAGATATCTTTGCTGCTTCTTCCTTGGTAAAAAAAGATACATTCCAAGAACTGACAAAAGTTGATGTAACTGCAAAAAAAAACAAAAAAAAAAAACGTTGAAACAAGAACAATGGTAGGCAATCGAAGAACCAATTTTGTCTGTTAACTATAACATTAAATTCTATGTGCTTCGACTGGTTGTTCTGTTTTGTTTTGTGCTGACGCTGTTGAAAATATCTGCAGAACTTTGGAGTCAGAGACTTGACTGTATGGCTGACGACCCTAAAACAAAAAAAACATTATGTTGCTCTTGGTTGAAAAGAAAAGACAACTGAGAAATCTGACTAGTGCTAATTTTCTATACAGAAAATCTAAAATCTTTTGTTCTTTGGGGGAGCTTGATTTGGAGAGACCTTAGTTTTTTAGTGTACAATCGGTCACTGATTTCTCCCCTTTGTCTGTCTCTTTCTCTATCTATCTATCTATCTATCTATTCTTCTGGCTATCTCTTGAATCTTTAAAGAGTTAGTTTTTTATAATTTACATTTAAAGCAACTATTTTAATCCACTAGCTTCAGATCAAGTCATATCTTTCATAGTATTTTACGGTGTAAGTCAATGAAAGTTTCTGTTTCATGCATGAAAGGCTTGATTTGTTAAGAGTACTAGCACATCTCTTAACTGGGAGTTGATTCATCCAGACACCTTTTAAATTGTAAACCCACATTTGGCCACTTGGGCAAATCGATTGGAATTTCAAATTGCAATTGTAGAGAACAGAAACCAATAATTGCTGCAATTGACTGACTAATCCAAATTAAATATTGATTTTGTAAGAAAAAAGCTATTTATGACAGCTTCATAATAATGTAAAAGTAGATCTGAATAATAATATAGATGCACGTCTTTTATCATATATTGATGTGAATAAAGTATTTGTATTATTCAGATTATGTGGACTATTTTTATCTTAGTGGTTATTTTTACAATGTTTTGTACGAACTAACCTTTGACCTTCTTCAAGTGCATATTTTCAAAATTGAGAATCTTTATGTAAAACTCAGAAACTTATACAGAATTTCAAATTGAACCTTTATTTTAATCCATGTGCTAAGATTATTCGCAATGTTCAGCAATGACCGAGTAGAAGTGTTAATCATTGTTAGTTTTTATCATCAGCTGTAGTAATGATTGAAACTTTAACCCCCAAAAGCCTTAATCGTTAACCGTTGTATTATGTGTAGTATGAGGCGTTTTTCTTGTTAATAAGAATTTTGGAACCTTCCATAAAATAACACAAGACTGACAAATCCTAAATTTAGCATGACCACATCAATGAAATCCGGGTACGTCTAATAGACACTGTAATGTATAGTTTTTAATACATAATATCATTATAATAATAATATGTAATGTATATGAGGATAAAATACACAATATATAATGAATTAAATTGCCGTGGAGATAGGATGTGTGAAAAAGACAAGAAAAATTAATTAAACGCACAAATAAATCATCAAAAACGATAGCTTTACTGGTTTGACGTTCGTTTATCTGACCCAAACCAATAAATCTCTTGTTTTTGATGATTTATTTTTGTTTAAATTGTTTTTCCTTTTGTATTTTCACACACACACACACACACACACACACACACACACACACACACATGTATATACAGCGAAATTATGAAAGATATCTTTAACAATACAAACTTATCAAGATAAAGTTCAACACATGGAGTTCAACAAGAGGAGCAATTAAATATATTCAATGAAAGATGAGGAATAAAAGTTATATATAACTTTTTTTTATCATCAGATCAAAAAGGAAAGATAGATGATCTGATGATATAACTTTTATTCTTTATCTTTTATTTAATATATATATATATTATGAAATCAAAAGGATTTAGTGTTTACCTGATATACACAATGGTATACTTCAATCTAATATAAATACCAGTGTTTATATATAGATAATTTATCTTATATATATAAATATTTAAACCTCCAAGTTTAACATAAGGATTCCCAAGTTTTAAAAAAGTTACTCCCGAAGAAGGTCGCAAGTTATGTTGTGAATATAACAAATAAGATGAAAATAGTCGTTGGAATAATATAAATTATCAGTCCTGATCTAAATGAACAAAAAAATTTCTGAAAAGACATTGTTCTTACTTCGTTTTTTTGAGAGCAACGGCTTCCATCATATCTGATGTCTTTTGTAGATCTTGTTTGAAGCCGAGTGACATTAACACAACAGAAACCTCTTTGAAGTGCAGCAAGCTGTCAAGTAAATAAATGAAAGTCATTTCCATTGCTTCACTAGAATGCAGCTTTCACATCACCTCTATTAATTTACAACTGGATTGCCTCCCTTGATGTTGCATCCATATTTATGCAGACGTTACTGTATCTATAGAATTGTTAAGACAGCTAAGTGTGTCTTTTATTTACTAATGAATCATTACTTATCAAGGCTAAAAGCCACTCAAGAATAAATGTTAATGAAATTAATAGATTGTCAGTTGGATCATGAGGACTATTATGAGAGAATTAAAAACAATTAATGGAATGAAAATCTGATGATCTCACACTTGTCATAAATGATCAGATTAATTCTATTCATTATTTTCAATCCTTTCATTCATCAATTTCATTAATCTCCAAGTGCCTTTTAGATAAATGCTGGCTTATTAGTAAAAGCATAAACATTTAGAACTTGGTTGAAAGCTGCTTAGAGAGATTATATTTTGTTAGTACTATTCCATATGTAGAAGACTTATTTTCTCTATTAGAAACTTTTTCTTATCTATTTGTCAATAGCTCAAACTGTAGGGAACAAAGCTGAAGCATTAAATGTTTTGGTTTCTATTCTAGTTGATGGCAGTTTATTTGGAAATCAGTACTATATATTAGGTACAATATAATATTCAATAGAGAATTGGCTTTATAATAATAAATATGAAATCTGCATGAATATATCACGCATATATTTAAGTGTATTTTATGATTGGGCAAGGCCAGATACCCCCACTAGTGTATATATATATATATATATATATATTTCCCCCAAATCTCTGGCCTTGATGGAGGGGAGACTAAAATTTACTGCTATTGTTTCAAATGATCTGAAGTAACAGCAAGGGGAGACTTGATTCCAAATATTTCTCATATGTTATATCTCCCCTCTTTTGGAAATAGTGTACGATTATGAATATCTCCAGTATCAAATAATCCTTATACACTGTGAAATTTACTTTATGTAGAAAACCAAAGAGGGGAGATATAACATATGAAAAATATTTGGAATCAAGTCTCCTCTTGCTATTATTTCAGATCATTTGAAACCATAGCAGTCAGAGGTTTTGGGGAAATATCAGATATTTTGTAATTCATATGCAAAACTAGGAAAACAAATGACTATGATTGAAACATTTTATGGCTGTAAAAAGTGCCAAAAATAGGCTCTGGATGATGGATGATTCCGTTAATATGTGACCTTAAGGGTAAATGTCACATCACCCACTATACAATTCAGGTCATTACCTTTTCAACGAGTCTTCATTTGTTAAATTCTGATCAATAGTCGCTGAGATTTGGAACTTATAAAATTGCCAAAAAAAGGTGGTATACATATATATCGTCGGCAAATTGAATACTGAAATGCTCACATCTTTGGTTTTATGCAACGAAACTACTTTAACATTTGTAGGCCTCTTGAAGATTATAATACTATTCTATGGTTAAAATTTTATGACAATTGGTAAAAAAGAACCTATATTTCCAAATTAATAAAACATGCCCAAATTTGCTTACATTTGTATATATAGTGTCCTGGCAGGTCAACTTTAATTTTTCTGCTTTGCAATGACCTTTACTTAGGATTTTTTTTTACTTGGTTATCTCGCCTGTGGCCTTACCAGGCCACTGATATCTATCTAACTATCTATCTATGAGGTTTCAAATTGAACATCATAGCGATTTGAAAAATGGAATTTAATTTAACACTAACTATTTTCTTTTAAAAGATAGTGTTACTGTTAAAAATGATATAAGTAAACTTCCTTCATTATTTTAAATAAGTATTTTTTATGTTTTTACTATTAAATGTTCTTTTTTCAGCAATATTTTAAGTAAATAAAAAGGTTACAAAACTAACTAATGAAGTCCCCCCCCCCGAGCACTCTTATGCTCATGTACTTACCCGTCTGAATTCATATCAAATGCATTGAAAACAATATGCAAGTCTCTGATTTCTTGAGGGGAGAATTCCTGGAGGAGATGCGATGTTAATTTCACGCCACACATTTCTTTCTCAGAAACTGGTTGCCGTACAAGCAAAGAAACCAACTGGAGTTTGAAGAAACAAAACAAACATAAAATGAATATCAAGTTTTTTTGTTTTTCTTTTTAGATGTGCTCAAGCGGCGATATGAGTCTGTTGGTTTGTCATAATAGTTTGAAATAGCATTTTCATTGTTAGAGGTGCAGACTAAATGGGCATAATTGTATCTTCTTTTGAGTAACTATTTGATAGGAAGTTGAATTAAGTGCAACTTTACCACCATTGCACAGATTGGCCAACACATGCGCCAAGAAAACTATCAAATCTAGAACTTTCTACAAAGTTGTCAACAAAAGCACCAGTTTGGAAAGAGAAGCGATCAATTTGATCTAGGATATTTACACTGCACACACTACTATAACTGTTTTTACTGATATTTTCATGCCATCAAATCATGGTCAACTTTTTCTACAATTTACGCGTAATGCATTTACCATAGAGATGTTATTCTTCTTTTTTGGAGTGCAATTGGCAATTTCACTTATTCCCTTCACTTTTGCTGAAGCTGTTAAACTTCTAACAGAACTATATAGTTCAAAAGCTTCCCTGTTCCACAAAAGGTGGAAATGTATGAACTTAACAAGAAAAGATAATGGAGACTACTTGACTTTTGCATCAATCGTTTCAAACTTGCAACCAAGCGTGTATAATTTTAAATGGGTAATATTTGGGTATGGACTTGTTGATACAGAAATCAGAGGAAGATTCCTAAAAAAGTTAGAAAGCGAACTAAATTCAATCTTATAGAACATAGCCGAAAACTGCTGAACACTTGTAAATTGAAACAAGGTGCTAAGAATATTGTTCACATGAGAAAGCATATGTTAACTCCCCTACAAAAACAAATCACCCCATTAAAAATCAGGAAAACTTATCTGCAATGGAAACAGGGGCTACAGCCCCTGTTTCCATTACGGATCTCATCATTGATTTAGGGATTGCCCTACCGTTTTAATACTTGTCTAACTTGTAATAGAGTTGGGCATACGAGTTCACATTTAAGAACAAATAAAGGAAATAAAAATCGGGTTAAATCCACAAGAATACACGACACAATTATTAGAAAGTACAAGTAAAAATCCTGATTAAAAATATCCCATAAAAGTATCAAGTTACCATTACACTCTGGGTTTGATTTATTTATAATCAACCTGCATACATGCTAAAATCCAACAAAATAGCTAGACCAGTGACAGATACAAAAATTATATTCGATGTTGAAATTCGATGCCAACGTTACATTAAATGGAACTACTAAGGAATGTTTGAGAAAATGTAAAAGAAGGAATTAAAAGAAACTTTCCCAACATATCTTTAGTTAGCTTTTAGTAATTAAAAAATACATCAACAAAATTTGAATTAAAATGGAACATCCAAATAAAAAAATGTACATTTAATAACGAGGTGAAAGGTCAATTCAGCTTTTTTAAAAATAAAATCCAGAAGAATATGCCTCTCGTCATACTGATGTGTAACGACTTTATTTGTTGTATTTGTCTTTGATTTCGATATATTTTGTTCCCACGAAATAACGGTTTTTATTTTCTTACATCGTTTCATCACAAAAT
>NC_136502.1:61604873-61619873 GCF_053919585.1 Euprymna scolopes
TGCCAGCTTTTTTCCCTTTCGAAGGCATACCTATCAAAATAAAAAAGAAAGGAAAAGACTAAAATGGTAAAAAATAAAAAATAAAAGATGCTACGACTTTTGATTGGCTTCAATGAAGAAATTTTATTCCGGCCCAGTCAATTAAAAAATAGGCATTTTGCTTACATTCGGGATAGAGATGGTGTAAGGCTAAACTTCTTCTTTTTAGCAGCTTACATAACAAAGTGCTGAATGTTTTAAATATTGGCAGTGGAGTACATAAATTAATAATCATTTGGTTAAATTGTGTTTGCGGTGAAATGTAAGCATAATAAACAGGATTCATTTTACGATATTCTTTTTATGTTCGTCATCAATGGTGCTAGACAATTGCAACCTTTTAACATGTACAACAAAGGAGGCTAAGACGTTCGTTGGGAACTTTAGTTTTTAGTTTATTGGAGAGAAATAGTTCACATGAAAGAAAGATTAGTATTCTTAGTTAAAATAAACTAACTCTCTTATGTAAGATAAATGGTTGGATACAGCAAACAGGGGTATTTCACTCTTAGGGATTATAAAGTTTTCCTTTCAATGGTTATTATTATTTGTCTCATACTACATTCATAAGCAGACTGATTTCACCCCACCCCTATTTCTTCGTCAACTCGATACATGTGACGTCATAAACTATGTCCTGACGTCTCTTTCTTTTACTCTACTTTGACTTCTTTAACCTTACATGACATCTTTTCCTGTTTATCTTTCGTGAAAACTTACTTATTTCCCAAGATTATTGTCAAGATTAACACTAGACACTTAACACTTAACATAGAACCATTCATAATGTAGCATAGAGTATAGCGGTTTTAACACTGTTGACTATTCAGTGCAATTTGCTAGCATGCTAATCAACAAACTCAGTAGACGTGATATAGGATGGTGGATGTGAGAGGGCAAAATCATTCAGTCTTTGGATGGAACAACCACAGCAACGAGATATGTTTGAGATGTTTAAGCAGCAGGGGATGCATACAAACATGTTTCTGGTAAAAACCATCAACAAGAGAAGATTTTTACTTCAGTCAAGTCATGGCTGCCACATAACTCAGCAAAGGATGTACTATAGTCTCTTTTGTTTTATTAGCGAAGAAGGTAGCATTCCATATCTGTGATTCTGTTTCATGGAACAGTCTATCAAAGGAGGTAGTGATCATGTCTATGACATCCAGAGTAGCATCGTACAAACATTCAGAAGTTATATACATCTAATTGTCCACTACATGGCTTGTTGCACTTTGCCAATAAATTTGATTTCATTTGATTTGAGATGTCCTGGGATCGGGTTGAAAATGCGCTTCTAATAAGAGTTCTTATCTGTTCTCCGATCTTTGTATTCGCTTTCCTTGTTGCTTTAGTTCAAGCACAAAATCTACCGAATAAAAAAATATCCTCTTATATTAAGAATGTGTTCTTCGATTCGTTAATTGCCCGTAGTTATCATAGCGACTTGATTGCATGAAGATGCTGATGGAGAGAAGGTATAATTTTAGAATTATGATGATTGAACTGTTGGTTGCTAATGACTTAGACTCATTGAATGCAACTTACTTATGCTATTAATCCTTAAATAGAACTTACATAACATTGTAAACAATGCAACATTATCTGGAGATGCATGGATGAATATATGTATGGATGAATATACGTATGGATGAATATATGCATGGATGAATGGATGCATGGATGAATGGATGCATGGATGAATATATGCATGGATGCATGGATGCATGGATGAATATATGCATGGATGGATGGATGAATATATGCATAGATGCATGGATGAATATATGCATGGATGCATGGATGCATGGATGAATATATGCATAGATGCATGGATAAATATAGGCATGGATGCATGGATGAATATATGCATAGATGCATGGATAAATATATGCATAGATGCATGGATAAATATATGCATAGATGCATGGATAAATATATGCATAGATGCATGGATAAATATATGCATAGATGCATGGATAAATATATGCATAGATGCATGGATGAATATATGCATGGATGCATGGATGAATATATGCATGGATGAATATATGCATGGATAAATATATGCATGGATGCATGGATGAATATATGCATGGATGCATGGCTGAATATATGCATGGATGAATATATGCATGGATGCATTGGTGAATATATGCATGGATAAATATATGCATAGATGCATGGATGAATATATGCATAGATGCATGGATGAATATATGCATGGATGCATGGATGAATATATGCATGGATTCATGGCTGTATATATGCATGGATGCATGGATGAATATATGCATGGGTGCATATATGCATGGATGAATGGATGCATGGATGAATATATGCATAGATGCATGGATTAATATATGCATAGATGCATGGATGAATATATGCATGGATGCATGGATGAATATATGCATGGATGCATGGATGCATGGATGAATATATGCATGGATGCATGGATGCATGGATAAATATATGCATAGATGCATAGATAAATAGATGCATGGATGAATATATGCATGGATGAATGGATGCATGGATGAATATATGCATAGATGCATGGATGAATATATGCATAGATGCATGGATGAATATATGCATAGATGCATGGATGAATATATGCATAGATGCATGGATGAATATATGCATAGATGCATGGATGAATATATGCATAGATGCATGGATGAATATATGCATGGATGCATGGATTAATATATGCATAGATGCATGGATAAATATATGCATGGATGCATGGATAAATATATGCATAGATGCATGGATAAATAGATGCATGGATGAATATATGCATGGATGAATGGATGCATGGATTAATATATGCATAGATGCATGGATGAATATATGCATAGATGCATGGATAAATATATGCATAGATGCATGGATGAATATATGCATGGGTGCATGGATGCATGGATGAATATATGCATGGATGAATATATGCATGGATGAATATATGCATGGATGCATGGATGAATATATGCATGGATGAATATATGCATGGATGAATATATGCATAGATGCATGGATGAATATATGCATATATGCATGGATGAATATATGCATGGGTGCATGGATGCATGGATGCATGGATGAATATATGCATAGATGCATGGATGAATATATGCATGGGTGCATGGATAAATATATGCATGGATGCATGGATGAATATATGCATGGATGCATTGGTGAATATATGCATGGATAAATATATGCATAGATGCATGGATAAATATATGCATAGATGCATGGATGAATATATGCATGGATGCATGGATGAATATATGCATAGATGCATGGATTAATATATGCATAGATGCATGGATGAATATATGCATGGGTGCATGGATGCATGGATGAATATATGCATGGATGAATATATGCATGGATGAATATATGCATAGATAAATATATGCATAGATGCATGGATAAATATATGCATAGAATCATGGATGAATATATGCATATATGCATGGATGAATATATGCATGGATAAATATATGCATGGATGCATGGATGAATATATGCATGGATGCATGGATGAATATATGCATGGATGCATGGCTGAATATATGCATGGATGAATATATGCATGGATGCATTGGTGAATATATGCATGGATACATATATGCATAGATGCATGGATGAATATATGCATAGATGCATGGATAAATATATGCATGGATGCATGGATGAATATATGCATAGATGCATGGATGAATATATGCATAGATGCATGGATACATATATGCATAGATGCATGGATAAATATATGCATAGATGCATGGATGAATATATGCATAGATGCATGGATGAATATATGCATAGATGCATGGATGAATATATGCATGGATGCATGGATGAATATATGCATGGATTCATGGCTGAATATATGCATGGATGCATGGATGAATATATGCATGGGTGCATGGATGCATGGATGAATATATGCATGGATGAATATATGCATAGATGCATGGATTAATATATGCATGGATAAATATATGCATAGATGCATGGATAAATATATGCATGGATGCATGGATGAATACATGCATGGATGCATGGATGAATATATGCATAGATGCATGGATGAATATATGCATGGGTGAATATATGCATGGATGAATATATGCATAGATGCATGGATTAATATATGCATGGATAAATATATGCATAGATGCATGGATAAATATATGAATAGATGCATGGATAAATATATGCATGGATGCATGGATGAATACATGCATGGATGCATGGATGAATATATGCATAGATGCATGGATGAATATATGCATGGGTGAATATATGCATGGATGAATATATGCATAGATGCATGGATTAATATATGCATGGATAAATATATGCATAGATGCATGGATAAATATATGCATGGATGCATGGATGAATATATGCATGGATGAATATATGCATAGATGAATATATGCATGGATGCATGGATGAATGGATGCATGGATGAATATATGCATGGTGCATGGATGAATATATGCATGGATGAATATATGCATGGATGCATAGATGTATAAAAGGAGGTATTATCGATGACATTTTAATATTCATTTAAATATCATAGACTCCTTTATAATTAAAAAAATAATAAAATAAAATGCTCCACTCAAGAACAACACCAACAAATAGCAATGAATTCGAACACGGCATATATATATATAAAAATCTCAAGCAGTTCAGTTTTTTTTTCAAATTTCTCCAGAACAGGAGATTACATCTAAACTTCCACACATTTAACATATCTCTTATGTAGATACACTGTATTAATTACACTTCATTATAAAGGATAGAAAAAAATTATGAGCATTTCAATGTTTTGTTTTTAAATTAGAGTGGCCAAAACCGTTGGACAAAGAAAATAAATTTAAAAATAATAACATTGAAACATCAAAATACCAAAATTGGTAGACACAAATTCATTATATAGTGAATAAGCCTTTATTTCTATAATTGCAGTGCACCTTCTACTACAAAATTGAATGAGATGGCGACATTCATCACGTGAAACTTCGCCCATTCTTCTTTAGGTTTTAGTCACAAACCTTACGTATTGATAGAGTTTCTTGCACTCACACGGTTCCCCAAATTAGACCATAGATTTTCAATGGCGTTTAGGTCCGGACTTTGAGGAGGCCAATCCAAAACACCCGCATTTTGCTCGTTCAAAAATTCCATTACATGCTTAACCTTATGGCAGGGAGCGTTATCCTGCATGAAAATAGGTTTTTCACACTCAGAATTTCGAAGTATTGTGATGACATGATGTCTCAACAAGTTATTGTATAATGTTCCATTAACTCTGGTGTTTAGACGGACCAGATTAGTCGTTCCTTACCAAAAAATCATTCCAAACACCATTACGCTACCCTCACTAAACTTAACCGTTTTCTTCATACATTTTTCAAAATCTTTCGTCATCAAACCTCCTTATAAATTTCTTCCCGTCAGATCCATGTACATTAAACTTATTTTCATCAGAAAAAAATACATTTCACCACTGATCATTTGTCCACACCACATGCTCTTGAGCAAAACTTAATCTGAGTTTCTTATTGTTTTTGTTTATCAACGGTTTCTTGATGATCTCGCAAACAGACCAATTTCATTCAGTCGTCTTGATACTGTTTTACGAGACGCTTTGATGTCATGATAGGCATGTAGTTCATGAGAAATGCTGGCAGCTGTCTGAGATCTATCGTTCAGTGCCATCTTCTTAATCAATCGATTTTGTCTAGAAGTTATTCAAGGTCTGCCATTTTTCTTTGGTGGTAGAATTTTCCCAGTATTCTTGAAATCCTTTATAAATCTCCCAAAGGTACTTTTCGACAGCTTCAAGTCATCAGCTACCTTCCGTATTGAATGGTTTTCCCCATGAAGTTTAATAATTGAAAGCATCCATTTTAGGTGTCATAATGATGGTGGAACCGGCTGCAATGACTACAAAGTGACGTAATCGACTTATTTATCATTTTCGTACTTAAAAAAGTGGAAAAACTGACTACACAGTCCACAATAAATTATTTTCTTTGCTTTGTCCCATGGTTTTGGCCACTTTAATTAAAAAAAAAAAATTGAAAAACATAACTTTTTTCTATCCTTTATATAATGAAATGTAATTAATACAATGTATCAACATAAGAGATATGTTAAATGTGTGTAAGTTTAGTTGTAATCCCCCAAATCTATATATCTATAAAAGTGAATGTGTCTGTGGATCTGTGTGTCTGTCTGTGTGTGCACATTTCCCTACGCAATAACTCTGTCAATTTTAAGTCTACAGACTCAAAATTCGATATACAGGGTACTTGAGATTTGGGAAAATCGATGTTATCGGTTTTCGGCCAGAAATTTGGCGATTAAGAGGTCAAAGTTCAACGATTTGACCTTTGAGAACTCTACCAAACTCCTCCGACAATTTGGAGTCTAAACACTTGAAATTTTAGATATAAGTTCCTTGGACATGGATCTAACTTTATAACTTGATTTGAGCCCAAAACAATAAATTTGACGGGGTCATAATAGGGGTCAAATTAAAAAAAATTGACCGCTTTTTTTTTTTTTTTTTTGCTCAGCATACACCTCCAAACACCCGGGCAACGCCGGGCACCCATGCTAGTGTTCTAGAGAAATTGAAAAAACTAAACTTTCCTAGATTTTTGTCTGCTAGTGTATATATATATATATATATATATTACAATAAAAAACTCTCTTTTGCTTGGTCATCTGTTATGAAATAATATTTTTTTATTAGAACAGGCTTAGTTTTGATGTAGACAGCTGCATATGATTCCATATGTTTGGATAAAAGAGAAAGATTTAAAGAAAGTCATTCATCACTACTTGCGTGAATAGAAATCCTCTCATAAAGTATTTATCCAACTGCAAGAATTCTTAGCATGCATACTTCCTGGTAAATAATTTTTACATCTCACGATGGAGTTAGGAAAACGGGTGTATCACTAAACTGATTTTCGCATGTACTTTATTTATAATCGAAATTGCAATGCTCCCAGCCTCTTTACTGTACCCATGTGCAAAAAGACAAAAAGTAGTGCCAGTAGAACTGACATGACTTAGGGACAAAGCAGTGAATATTCTACCAGCTGTTTGCATGGGCGAACCGGTGTTCTTTTAGATCTGGCATCTATTTTAAAACCTGTTTTTCTTTTGAATGCATATAGTGATTCTGTTTGTGAAATAACGATTCGCTACAAATACATAATTGTATAGATGCATGTTATGAGTTTATTGAAATAATCCTAATTTACCTACTTCTCTATAAAATTTTAAAATTTTAATTTTGAAATTATTTTACATTTTGGAAACAATAGTTGAAATATAGTTATGTAATTTCTATCACTTTTTTCCTTTTTTTTCTTATGTTAAGTTATTTGAATATTTGAGTTATCTCAATATATGAATTCAATAGATTTCAAATAATTTCCTTTCAAAATTCTAGAAATAGAGTAGAAATAATGTTTATTTTTCATTTTATTTAATCCAAAATATTTTTCATTTTATTTAATCCAAAATATTTTCATTTTATTTAATCCAAAATATTTTTCATTTTATTTAATCCAAAATATTTTTCATTTTATTTAATCCAAAATATTTTTCATTTTATTTAATCCAAAATATTTTTCATTTTATTTAATCCAAAATATTTTTCATTTTATTTAATCCAAAATATTTTTCATTTTATTTAATCCAAAATATTTTTCATTTTATTTAATCCAAAATATTTTTCATTTTATTTAATCCAAAATATTTTTCATTTTATTTAATCCAAAATATTTTTCATTTTATTTAATCCAAAATATTTTCATTTTATTTAATCCAAAATATTTTTCATTTTATTTAATCCAAAATATTTTTCATTTTATTTAATCCAAAATATTTTTCATTTTATTTAATCCAAAATATTTTTCATTTTATTTAATCCAAAATATTTTTCATTTTATTTAATCCAAAATATTTTCATTTTATTTAATCCAAAATATTTTTCATTTTATTTAATCCAAAATATTTTTCATTTTATTTAATCCAAAATATTTTTCATTTTATTTAATCCAAAATATTTTCATTTTATTTAATCCAAAATATTTTTCATTTTATTTAATCCAAAATATTTTCATTTTATTTAATCCAAAATATTTTTCATTTTATTTAATCCAAAATATTTTTCATTTTATTTAATCCAAAATATTTTCATTTTATTTAATCCAAAATATTTTTCATTTTATTTAATCCAAAATATTTTTCATTTTATTTAATCCAAAATATTTTCATTTTATTTTAATTTCAATATTTTATAATATTTTGTATTTTTTCTTATTTGTCTACATGTTAAACATATTATTAAGAAATTCTCCTCACTTGTTAAACAATATTTTTATCATTTAATCTTTTGCCTATTATTTGTTTACATTAGAACATTTCTCTAATTTTATATCTTTTAAACAATATTTTTATTTTAGAAATGATACATATTTTTCTCTTTTTTGCTACTTGTGGTGTGTGAGTTTGCAAGTAGCATATATATTATATGCTAGATGTCCCAGGTAATTTAGGAATTTATGGAAATCACTGCTCATGTAATTGGTAGCAGTTGTCGGTTATCATTGCTAGAAAGATCAAGCACTTTGACAAAGGAGTTTTCGCTTAGATTTGGAAGTTAATGCAGTTGGGTCTGTTGACAGGTTTCATTCTTTTGAATGGCTTCAGTGATTTTTGTATGCATTCGTGGCCAGAACATTATATCGTAGGCTGTATTCAAACCCTGAATGTCAAGGTGAGATCCATGTGCCCTGAGTTTGGTTGTAATGTGTGCTTCAGGATGCCAGGCCATTTT
The DNA here is from genome assembly GCF_053919585.1 of Euprymna scolopes. Lineage (NCBI taxonomy): Eukaryota > Metazoa > Mollusca > Cephalopoda > Sepiida > Sepiolidae > Euprymna > Euprymna scolopes. The sequence goes on from NC_136502.1 coordinate 61,613,812, forward strand.
CAGAGAACAGTTCATCACAATATTTCAATGTTCAATTTGTAATGTCGTTTTTTTCCTCTGTCTAGACATTATTTTGTGACTTTTGACAGTGTTGTTAAAATTTGTCAGAGGTCATGGTCAGCGATAAATAGGCTATTTTCCATATTAATATTTTCCATATTAATATTTTCCATATTGATATTTTCCATATTAATATTTTCCATATTGATATTTTTCATATTGATATTTTCCATATTGATATTTTCCATATTGATATTTTCCATATTAATATTTTCCATATTGATATTTTCCATATTGATATTTTCCATATTGATATTTTCCATATTGATATTTTCCATATTAATATTTTCAATATTAATATTTTCCATATTAATATTTCCATATTAATATTTTCCATATTAATATTTTCCATATTAATATTTCCATATTGATATTTCCATATTAATATTTTCCATATTAATATTTCCATATTAATATTTCCATATTAATATTTTCCATATTAATATTTTCCATATTAATATTTCCATATTAATATTTCCATATTAATATTTTCCATATTAATATTTTCCATATTAATATTTTCCATATTAATATTTCCATATTGATATTTTCCATATTGATATTTTCCATATTGATATTTTCCATATTAATATTTTCCATATTAATATTTTCCATATTAATATTTTACATATTAATATTTTCCATATTAATATTTTGCATATTAATATTTTCCATATTAATATTTTCCATATTAATATTTCCATATTGATATTTTCCATATTGATATTTTCCATATTGATATTTTCCATATTGATATTTTCCATATTAATATTTTCCATATTAATATTTTCCATATTAATATTTTCCATATTAATATTTTCCATATTAATATTTTCCATATTAATATTTTGCATATTGATATTTTCCATATTGATATTTTCCATATTAATATTTTCCATATTAATATTTTCCATATTAATATTTTGCATATTAATTTTTTCCATATTGATATTTTCCATATTAATATTTTCCATATTAATATTTTCCATATTAATATTTTCCATATTAATATTTTCCATATTAATATTTTGCATATTAATATTTTCCATATAGATATTTTCCATATTAATATTTTCCATATTAATATTTTCCATATTGATATTTTCCATATTGATATTTTCCATATTGATATTTTCCATATTAATATTTTCCATATTAATATTTTCCATATTAATATTTTCCATATTAATATTTCCTAAATCTTTGAGTTCCTGATCTTGTTGTTGAGTTCTATTGCGGCTGGAGCAGTAGGTAGTGATGCAGTAGGTAGTGTATCACTAATGTATAATAATTTGGACTCCTGACTTTTATCACATTTCTTTGGAGCCTTTGCCACATCTGCCATTTGTGAATATTATCTCTAATGGTTTGTGATAATACGTTGACTTTGAGGATATATCGATAACTCCCTTTTATTTCCCTTTTACTAATATAATGTTTACAGGAAGGACATTACATTGCATTTTTTTAAAAATTTTTATTGAACATAAGAAAAGTTCATTCAAAGAGTGAGGTGGCTTGATTATCTGCAAGGATAAGTAAAACTTATTGCAGAAGGAGTCTGTTAATCTCAGTGAAGAGAATCATGAATTATTATTGTGCAAAAGTTTTATTTTTATTTTTATGGAGTAATCGAATCTTTTGGGTGGTCATCTTGTTCGGCCTGCATGCCTGAGTTTTGAGGTGTGTTTTGGCTGGTGGCGTTGTCATGTGTGCAGAGCTTTCATCTTTAGATGAGGAGTAATCGAAGGAGTCGTGTGTGGAATTTGTTAGCGGCTTAGGGATTTTTTTTGAAGAAGTTGATGTTTCTTGTAATTTGGTTGCCTTTGTGTGTGGCGGTAATCATGGATCCCCAGTTTTTTTGTTACAGTTAATGGGTTAGGTTGGTAGAGTGTGAAAGCCTTTGAGGTGTGGTCGCTCTTCACAATGACTGTCACCCACGCTGAGATCACTGGATTTCATGCATGCTTTCTTATCAGCATATCACTTGATCCATATGGCTTGAATGTCATGCTCCCTAATGCTGGGGTTTCCGGCTATAGGTATGACCAGGTGTGGCAGACGGTTTTTTATGCTCCTACCAAATAGGATTGGAGCTGGGGGTACTCTGGTGGTGCAGTGTAGTGTTGTTCAGTAGTCCAGCTTCTAACTTCGACCTTTGATTAGAGGAGCTATGATGGATTTGTTTTACAGTGCACATAAAGCATACTGTTTCAGCATTGGCCTGGGGCTATAGGGGCATTATCTTCATCTGTTTGAATCTGGTGATGGAGGCATAAGGCTTTGAAGTCAAAGCTGTTGAATGGTGGGCCATTGTCCATCTTGAATATCCGGCAAATATCTTGCCCAGACAGAGTATGACTGATGTTGATGAGATGCAGCCTAGAATGTTGACCATAACATAGCAGGAGTGTTCATCTGTGACAACAAGCAGATATTTCCCATTCTGGAGGTTTCCGAAGTCAGCACTAATTTTTGTCCATATGGCCGTCAGTAGTGGAGACATTTGTAGTGCTTCTTTTGTGGGTTTGTAAGTGCTGATCTGGCAGGTGTGGCAGTTCCTGATGTTTTCTTTTATAAAAGGTTGCATGTTTTTGAATCAGACTTTTTCCCAGAGGAGAGTCATGGATTTTACAATGCTTTGATGTCCTGCATGTGCTATCTTGGCAGCTCTGTTTTTTAGTGTTTTAGACAGTATTATCCGGCGTCCTTTTATGATGATGCTATCCTCATGTGCTACTGAATGTTCAGCTCAGTTGGCATGCAGGGTGTGAAATGTTTTATGCCCTTGACTAACGATGGTAAGAGTCTTTTGTGGTTTCTACTGCAACTTCATCAATTTTCATTGCTTTGAGGGTTGAAGTTGAGAGAATGTGTTCTTTGTTGCCAGTTATCAATTACTTACCCTAAAATCTATACATACATTATTTTGACTCATCTTGCTCTTACACTAGCCCTAACCATTTATTATTTCTTCTAACCGTAGATCTAACCCTTACCATTTTTCAATTATTTTTTCTAACCCTAGTCCTTGCCTTAACCCTTACCATTTTTAAATTATTTCTCCTGAACATTTTCTCTAGCCCTAACCATTTATCAAATATTTCTTCTAACCCCAACTCTTGTCCGAATTCATACAATTTATCAATTATTTTGTCTAACCCAAACCCTTGCCTTTATTCTAACCCTAACCATTTAGCAATTGTTTACTCTAACTGTAATCCTTTACTTTAATATTATTGGTGGAAGAGTTGAAAAGAAGATTTGAACAACAAACGGAAACAGCTAGGACTGCTACACCTGATTTCGATCACCCTAAACAGTTCATATATAGTGGGAATCCCTAACTTCTAAAACTTCTGTTTTTACTTTCCATTATTATTCTAATGGGCTATTTTTTTGTAATTTTATTAATTCATACTGACTTACGCATTCTCTTAATTGCTTTTTTTTAAAATTCAAACAATACCTGCATGTTATCACCCCAAACCATCACTAATCATCAGTGAAAGCCAGAGTATTTCATTTCGGCCATGGCGACCAGTGTCTGCAATTGTTCAGGGATGGCAATGGCATCAACAACAACCATAGTTTACTTTTTGTACGGCGGGGGGGGGGGCATGCCGGTTAACAGGTCCTGCTAGTAAATTATATTTTCTAACTCTAAATCTTGCCCTAACTCTAACTTCGACTATTTATCAATTATTTCTTCTAATCCTAGCCCTTGCCTTTGCCCTAACTCTTACCCTAACAATTTATCAATTATTTCTTGTAACACTAGTCCTGACCCTAAATCTATCCCTTCCCATTTATCAATTATTTGTTCTAACATTTGCCTTAATTCTAACCTTAACTATTTATCAATTATTTGTTCCAACCCGAGCTCTAATTCTAATCCTAACCATTTATCAGTTATTTCTTCTAATCCTAGCCCTTGTCCCAACTCTTATCCTAACCATTTATCTATTATTCCTTATAACACTAGCCTTTGCCCTAAATCTAATCCTAACCATTTGTCCATTATTTCTTTTTATATTAGGAAAAAATGCTTATATTTTTTTTTCTTTTTGGAAAAAAAGACAAATTGTACAAAAGATTCAAAAGAGTTCATTCTATAAAGTCTTGCTGTTATAATGGAACAATCAAGAACAGTGGCGGCTCGAGCCTAAGATTAGTGGGGGTGCTGTTTTAAAGAAAATACCTATTGTTTTAATATTGTTTAAAAATAAAACACACATAAAAACATAATTTATGCACACGTATAAAAATGCAATAACTTAAAGGAATCCTAAATAGATGTTAATATTTTAAATATTTTATTTATTACATTCATTTGAAAGTAAACTTCATTCTCCTTGTTTTAATTTGTGAGAAAAGATTGATAATTATCTCCTTAACTTCTGAATGACTGCTGAAGAACTTTTTTATCAATTGAAAGCACTGCAAGTTCATTTAGTCTTTCGCAACCTATGGTATTCCTTAGAAAAGTTTTTATTCTTTTCAGAGTTGAAAAACAACATTCTATCTCTTATGTAGTCATGGGAATTGTCAAGATAATTTTTATGAGTTTTGTGATTTCATCGTTTAAATTGTTTTCCAAAATATATTTCAGGAGATCAATTACTTTGCAATATTCATGGATATCTGGCCTACTATAAAATATTTCTATCTCAGTTTCAAACTGTTCTTTGTCAATCATGGGATATGCTTCAGTTGTCAAGGATATCTCTTCTGTAGGTAGGGTTTTTTTCTTAAAAGCTTATCTTGTAAAACAATTTAGCAAGTATTAAATGTTTAGTTGAAGAATATCTATCCGTTATATCAACATATATATAGTCACACAGTTCTTTAGCTTCACCCTTGAGTGTTTGTGAAGGATTTTCACAGTATTTGGTGTTTCTTATCTCTAAAATAGCAGTTTTGAAATTTGTTATGTATTCATTGACTTTATATATGCTAATTTTCCGAGAAATAATTTCAACATGAGACATAATTTGATGAAATAGCTCAAACCAAAATATGAAATTTTCATCGTTCAAATATTTCAAAATTCCTGTCGCTTCTGCAACGGTCTCATCTACATATGATGTTGACTGAATTTCAGTGACAGTTTTTTTATGCTTGAACATTTTCATGAACTCTGTGTATTTTAAAGTTCCACCTTGTAGCGGATGGATGTAGAATGCTTACATCCAGATGCTTCATGAAAAATGGACAGACGCTGTGGTGATCTAGAAAAGAAAGTTGGAATAGCCAAAATGTTAGAGATAAATATTCTAGCATTTCGTGTAATGCTTGCTGCATTCCTCATTATTAAATTAAGTTGATGCGCATAACAGTGAGTGAAATGCGCATTACTATAAACTGCTTTTATTTTTGCCTGAGCACCAGTTTTTTTGCCTTTCATGACATTTGCATCATCAAATGTCTGAGCTATCAGTTTTTGGTGATTCCCTTGAAGGATTATATCTAATTGTTGTAGAATACATTTTGATATCCCATCAGCGGTTTGGTTTTCTGGAATAAAGAATCCCCAAAAGCGTTCAAGTATTTTGTCACCCAAGACGTACCATAAAACAATGATCATTTGTGTATGTTCAGACATATCTGTTATATCATCAGCCATGACAGCTACAAAGGAAGCTTTGCTAATTTCTGCCCTTATTTCATCACGGTATATTTGTAAAAGATAGTCAAGTATGTCATTCTGAATAGTCTTGGAAACACCTTTGAAGACATTACTGGTTTCTAAGTGATTCTTTAAATCTGGATCTAATTAAGATGCAAAATTTAAAAATCCTCTAAATACACTTGGATTTACTGAATCATCTTTTTCATCATGTCCTCGTGAGGGAATTTCAAAGTTCCCACAAAAGAAAATACAATCTATTATTTTAGATAAAATTTCACGGTTCTTCTTAACATTCATGTTATGATGATTGATTGAAAGTCTGCAGGCCTCACTAAGTTTTTCTTTAATATTTATGGTCCCCAAAATTGAT
>NC_136502.1:61624873-61692373 GCF_053919585.1 Euprymna scolopes
CAAAGGTCCAATCGGTGAAAGTTCTTTCGAAGTCATTACGATTAGAATGTTAGATGAAAGTTCTTTGTGGAATTAAAGAGTTTAGAAGGTTAAAGTCCTGTGTGAAAATAAGGAGATTATTTTTAAGTTTGTGTTTTATATGGCGACGACGTTCACCTTACTTAAAAGTCCCATGAGGAAAGAAATTCGTGTGGAAATTAATACATTGTTATTAATTAGAAAATGTGCGGAATCGATGCGTGTGTGCATAAGTGATTTTTTAGTGTCTGCGTGGCGTGTGTAATCATGGTGTTGATGGCTTCGGCAGCGACGGTGTTGTGAAGACGCGAGGCAAGTTCTCGTGTGTCGTCAAACGAGAAGAAAGGAAAAAGATTGAAATGGCGGAATGAACAGAATGAGCTGAATTAATTGAAGAAGACTGTTTGGTGCGTTTTTATACATTTTGGGCTCCAAAAGCAAGATTGCTACTGCTGATATTTTGGTTTTTGGAAAAGGACAATCTTCTGAATTTTCTCATTGGTCGCTTGTATCACGTGATACTGTCACCAACTACGTCTGCCAGATATATGTTCATTTTACTTTTGTTTTTATGATAAAATTGTGTGAGCGTATTTGAAATTGTGCCGTTGCTGGAAGAACTTATTTTTGTGCAAAATGTGCAGGGAAATTGAAATGAATAAAGGTTCGTTTATTTGCGTGCAAGTGTGTGTGTGTGTGTGTGTGTGTGTGTGTGTGTGTGTGTGTGTGCACAAACATTTGCCTTTCATTTCAGCAAATTAGATGACATTCTGATAAAACTCAAATATGTGGAAAAAAAATTTATACTCAAGAAGTATTCAAAAGAATAGAGATTTAGGGATTTAAAGTGGGCCTTGAAAAATGCAAATTCGGTAAAATTAAATATTTGAATCAAATAATTGATCATAAAGGATGGAAAGAGATATGCCTAGATAATATAATTATAAAGAAATTCCTGAGGTGAGAAAATTAATATAATCTGTATATTCCTAAAAATGCAAAGGTTAACCGCACATTAAATGCATTACAAAGGAAAGGTAAAAAAAAAAAAAAAAAATGCATGAATTAACAGCACCATTAAATTAATTATATAGGAATAGAAAACAAAAATGCATGAATTAATAGCACCATTAAATGAATTACAAAGGAATGGTAAAAAAATGCATGAATTAACGAGACCATTAAATGAATTACAAAGGAATGGTAACACAAACATTCATGAACTAACAGCACCATTAAATGAATTACAAGGAATAATAAAAAAAAAAATTGCCTGAACTTACAGCACCATTAAATGAATTACAAAGGAACGGTAAAACAAAAATTCATGAATAAACAGCACTATTAAATGAATTCCAGGGAATGGTAATAAAAAAATAATTCATGAATTATCAGCATTATTAAATGAATTACAGAGAAATGGTAAAAAAAATGCATGAATTAACAGCACCATTAAAGGAAAGGTGAAACAAAAATTCATGAATCAACAGCACTATTAAATGAATTACAAAGGAATGGTAAAAAAAAAAAATGCATGAATTAACAGCACCATTAAATGAATTACAAAGGAAAGGTAAAAAAAAAAATGCATGAATTAACAGCACCATTAAATGAATTACAAAGGAATGGTAAAAAAATTCATGAATTAACAGCACTATAAAATGAATTACAAAGGAATGGTAAAAAAAAATGCATGAATTAACAGCACTATTAAATGAATTACAAAGAAAAGGTAAAAAAAATGCATGAATTAACAGCACTATTAAATGAATTACAAAGGAATGGTAAAAAAAATTCATGAATTAACAGCACCATTAAATGAATTACAAAGGAATGGTAAAAAAAATGCATGAATTAACAGCACTATTAAATGAATTACAAAGGAATGGTAAAAAAAATGCATGAATTAACAGCACTATTAAATGAATTACAAAGGAATGGTAAAAAAAATGCATGAATAAACAGCACTATTAAATGAATTACAAAGGAAAGGTAAAAAAAATGCATGAATTAACAGCACTATTAAATGAATTACAAAGGAATGGTAAAAAAATGCATGAATTAACAGCACTATTAAATGAATTACAAAGGAATGGTAAAAAAAATGCATGAATTAACAGAACCATTAAATAAATTACAAAGGAATGGTAAAAAAAATGCATGAATTAACAGCACCATTAAATGAATTACAAAGGAATGGTAAAAAAATGCATGAATTAACAGCACTATTAAATGAATTACAAAGGAATGGTAAAAAAAATTCATGAATTAACAGCACCATTAAATGAATTACAAAGGATTGGTAAAAAAATGCATGAATTAACAGCACTATTAAATGAATTACAAAGGAATGGTAAAAAAAATGCATGAATTAACAGTCCCATTAAATAAATTACAAAGGAATGGTAAAAAAAAATGCATGAATTAACAGCACTATTAAATGAATTACAAAGGAATGGTAAAAAAATGCATGAATTAACAGCACTATTAAATGAATTACAAAGGAATGGTAAAAAAAATGCATGAATTAACAGCACTATTAAATGAATTACAAAGGAATGGTAAAAAAAAAAATGCATGAATTAACAGCACTATTAAATGAATTACAAAGGAAAGGTAAAAAAAATGCATGAATTAATAGCACTATTAAATGAATTACAAAGGAATGGTAAAAAAATGCATGAATTAACAGCACTATTAAATGAATTACAAAGGAATGGTAAAAAAAATGCATGAATTAACAGCACCATTAAATAAATTACAAAGGAATGGTAAAAAAAATGCATGAATTAACAGCACCATTAAATGAATTACAAAGGAATGGTAAAAAAATGCATGAATTAACAGCACTATTAAATGAATTACAAAGGAATGGTAAAAAAAATTCATGAATTAACAGCACCATTAAATGAATTACAAAGGAATGGTAAAAAAATGCATGAATTAACAGCACTATTAAATGAATTACAAAGGAATGGTAAAAAAAATGCATGAATTAACAGCACCATTAAATAAATTACAAAGGAATGGTAAAAAAAATGCATGAATTAACAGCACTATTAAATGAATTACAAAGGAATGGTAAAAAAATGCATGAATTAACAGCACTATTAAATGAATTACAAAGGAATGGTAAAAAAAATGCATGAATTAACAGCACTATTAAATGAATTACAAAGGAATGGTAAAAAAAAAATGCATGAATTAACAGCACTATTAAATGAATTACAAAGGAAAGGTAAAAAAAATGCATGAATTAACAGCACTATTAAATGAATTACAAAGGAATGGTAAAAAAATGCATGAATTAACAGCACTATTAAATGAATTACAAAGGAATGGTAAAAAAAATGCATGAATTAACAGCACCATTAAATAAATTACAAAGGAATGGTAAAAAAAATGCATGAATTAACAGCACCATTAAATGAATTACAAAGGAATGGTAAAAAAATGCATGAATTAACAGCACTATTAAATGAATTACAAAGGAATGGTAAAAAAAATGCATGAATTAACAGCACTATTAAATGAATTACAAAGGAATGGTAAAAAAAAAATGCATGAATTAACAGCACTATTAAATGAATTACAAAGGAAAGGTAAAAAAAATGCATGAATTAACAGCACCATTAAATGAATTACAAAGGAAAGGTAAAAAAAAAATGCAATAATTAACAGCACCATTAAATGAATTACAAAGGAATGGTAAAAAAATTCATGAATTAACAGCACTATTAAATGAATTACAAAGGAATGGTAAAAAAAATGCATGAATTAACAGCACTATTAAATGAATTACAAAGGAATGGTAGAAAAATGCATGAATTAACAGCACTATTAAATGAATTACAAAGGAATGGTAAAAAAATGCATGAATTAACAGCACCATTAAATGAATTACAAAGGAAAGGTAAAACAAAAATCCATGACTTAACAGCACTATTTCATGAATTACAAAGAAAAGGTAAAAAAAATGCATGAATTAACAGCACCATTAAATGAATTACAAAGGAATGGTAAAAAATTCATGAATTAACAGCACTATTAAATGAATTACAAAGGAATGGTAAAAAAAATGCATGAATTAACAGCACTATTAAATAAATTACAAAGGAAAGGTAAAAAAAAATGCATGAATTAACAGCACCATACAGTTAATTACAAAGGAATGGTAAAAAAATTCATGAATTAACAGCACTATTAAATGAATTACAAAGGAATGGTAAAAAAAATGCATGAATTAGCAGCAATATTAAATGATTTACAAAGGAATGGTAGAAAAATTCATGAATTAACAGCACTATTAAATGAATTACAAAGGAATGGTAAAAAAAATGCATGAATTAACAGCACTATTAAATGAATTACAAAGGAAAGGTAAAATAAATGCATGAATTAACAGCACCATTAAATGAATTACAAAGGAATGGTTAAATAATTCATGAATTAACAGCACTATTAAATGAATTACAAAGGAATGGTAAAAAAAATGCATGAATTAACAGCACTATTAAATGAATTACAAAGGAATGGTAGAAAAATTCATGAATTAACAGCACTATTAAATGAATTACAAAGGAAAGGTAAAATAAATGCATGAATTAACAGCACCATTAAATGACTTACAAAGGAATGGTAAAAAAATGCATGAATTAACAGCACTATTAAATGAATTACAAAGGAATGGTAAAAAAAATGCATGAATTAACAGCACTATTAAATGAATTACAAAGGAAAGGTAAAAAAAAATGCATGAATTAACAGCACCATACAGTTAATTACAAAGGAATGGTAAAAAAATTCATGAATTAACAGCACTATTAAATGAATTACAAAGGAATGGTAAAAAAAATGCATGAATTAGCAGCACTATTAAATGAATTACAAAGGAATGGTAGAAAAATTCATGAATTAACAGCACTATTAAATGAATTACAAAGGAATGGTAAAAAAAATGCATGAATTAACAGCACTATTAAATGAATTACAAAGGAAAGGTAAAATAAATGCATGAATTAACAGCACCATTAAATGAATTACAAAGGAATGGTAAAAAAATTCATGAATTAACAGCACTATTAAATGAATTACAAAGGAATGGTAAAAAAAATGCATGAATTAACAGCACCATTAAATGAATTACAAAGGAATGGTTAAAAAATTCATGAATTAACAGCACCATTAAATGAATTACAAAGGAATGGTAAAAAAATTCATGAATTAACAGCACTATTAAATGAATTACAAAGGAATGGTAAAAAAAATGCATGAATTAACAGCACCATTAAATGAATTACAAAGGAATGGTTAAAAAATTCATGAATTAACAGCACCATTAAATGAATTACAAAGGAATGGTAAAAAAATTCATGAATTAACAGCACTATTAAATGAATTACAAAGGAATGGTAGAAAAATTCATGAATTAACAGCACTATTAAATGAATTACAAAGGAAAGGTAAAATAAATGCATGAATTAACAGCACCATTAAATGAATTACAAAGGAATGGTAAAAAAATGCATGAATTAACAGCACTATTAAATGAATTACAAAGGAATGGTAAAAAAAATGCATGAATTAACAGCACTATTAAATGAATTACAAAGGAAAGGTAAAAAAAAATGCATGAATTAACAGCACCATACAGTTAATTACAAAGGAATGGTAAAAAAATTCATGAATTAACAGCACTATTAAATGAATTACAAAGGAATGGTAAAAAAAATGCATGAATTAACAGCACCATTAAATGAATTACAAAGGAATGGTAAAAAAATTCATGAATTAACAGCACTATAAAATGAATTACAAAGGAATGGTAAAAAAAATGCATGAATTAACAGCACTATTAAATGAATTACAAAGAAAAGGTAAAAAAAAAAATGCATGAATTAACAGCACCATTAAATGAATTACAAAGGAAAGGTAAAAAAAAAAAATGCATGAATTAACAGCACCATTAAATGAATTACAAAGGAATGGTAAAAAAATTCATGAATTAACAGCACTATAAAATGAATTACAAAGGAATGGTAAAAAAATATGCATGAATTAACAGCACTATTAAATGAATTACAAAGAAAAGGTAAAAAAAAGGCATGAATTAACAGCACTATTAAATGAATTACAAAGGAATGGTAAAAAAAATTCATGAATTAACAGCACCATTAAATGAATTACAAAGGAATGGTAAAAAAAATGCATGAATTAACAGCACTATTAAATGAATTACAAAGGAATGGTAAAAAAAATGCATGAATTAACAGCACTATTAAATGAATTACAAAGGAATGGTAAAAAAAATGCATGAATTAACAGCACTATTAAATGAATTACAAAGGAATGGTAAAAAAATGCATGAATTAACAGCACTATTAAATGAATTACAAAGGAATGGTAAAAAAAATGCATGAATTAACAGCACCATTAAATAAATTACAAAGGAATGGTAAAAAAAATGCATGAATTAACAGCACCATTAAATGAATTACAAAGGAATGGTAAAAAAATGCATGAATTAACAGCACTATTAAATGAATTACAAAGGAATGGTAAAAAAAATTCATGAATTAACAGCACCATTAAATGAATTACAAAGGAATGGTAAAAAAATGCATGAATTAACAGCACTATTAAATGAATTACAAAGGAATGGTAAAAAAAATGCATGAATTAACAGCACCATTAAATAAATTACAAAGGAATGGTAAAAAAAATGCATGAATTAACAGCACTATTAAATGAATTACAAAGGAATGGTAAAAAAATGCATGAATTAACAGCACTATTAAATGAATTACAAAGGAATGGTAAAAAAAATGCATGAATTAACAGCACTATTAAATGAATTACAAAGGAATGGTAAAAAAAAAATGCATGAATTAACAGCACTATTAAATGAATTACAAAGGAAAGGTAAAAAAAAATGCATGAATTAACAGCACTATTAAATGAATTACAAAGGAATGGTAAAAAAATGCATGAATTAACAGCACTATTAAATGAATTACAAAGGAATGGTAAAAAAAATGCATGAATTAACAGCACCATTAAATAAATTACAAAGGAATGGTAAAAAAAATGCATGAATTAACAGCACCATTAAATGAATTACAAAGGAATGGTAAAAAAATGCATGAATTAACAGCACTATTAAATGAATTACAAAGGAAAGGTAAAAAAAATTCATGAATTAACAGCACCATTAAATGAATTACAAAGGAATGGTAAAAAAATGCATGAATTAACAGCACTATTAAATGAATTACAAAGGAATGGTAAAAAAAAATGCATGAATTAACAGCACCATTAAATAAATTACAAAGGAATGGTAAAAAAAATGCATGAATTAACAGCACTATTAAATGAATTACAAAGGAATGGTAAAAAAATGCATGAATTAACAGCACTATTAAATGAATTACAAAGGAATGGTAAAAAAAATCCATGAATTAACAGCACTATTAAATGAATTACAAAGGAATGGTAAAAAAAAATGCATGAATTAACAGCACTATTAAATGAATTACAAAGGAAAGGTAAAAAAAATGCATGAATTAACAGCACTATTAAATGAATTACAAAGGAATGGTAAAAAAATGCATGAATTAACAGCACTATTAAATGAATTACAAAGGAATGGTAAAAAAATGCATGAATTAACAGCACTATTAAATGAATTACAAAGGAATGGTAAAAAAAATGCATGAATTAACAGCACCATTAAATAAATTACAAAGGAATGGTAAAAAAAATGCATGAATTAACAGCACTATTAAATGAATTACAAAGGAATGGTAAAAAAATGCATGAATTAACAGCACTATTAAATGAATTACAAAGGAATGGTAAAAAAAATGCATGAATTAACAGCACTATTAAATGAATTACAAAGGAATGGTAAAAAAAAAATGCATGAATTAACAGCACTATTAAATGAATTACAAAGGAAAGGTAAAAAAAATGCATGAATTAACAGCACCATTAAATGAATTACAAAGGAAAGGTAAAAAAAAAATGCATGAATTAACAGCACCATTAAATGAATTACAAAGGAATGGTAAAAAAATTCATGAATTAACAGCACTATTAAATGAATTACAAAGGAATGGTAAAAAAAATGCATGAATTAACAGCACTATTAAATGAATTACAAAGGAATGGTAGAAAAATGCATGAATTAACAGCACTATTAAATGAATTACAAAGGAATGGTAAAAAAAATGCATGAATTAACAGCACTATTAATTGAATTACAAAGGAAAGGTAAAATAAATGCATGAATTAACAGCACCATTAAATGAATTACAAAGGAATGGTTAAATAATTCATGAATTAACAGCACTATTAAATGAATTACAAAGGAATGGTAAAAAAAATGCATGAATTAACAGCACTATTAAATGAATTACAAAGGAATGGTAGAAAAATTCATGAATTAACAGCACTATTAAATGAATTACAAAGGAAAGGTAAAATAAATGCATGAATTAACAGCACCATTAAATGAATTACAAAGGAATGGTAAAAAAATGCATGAATTAACAGCACTATTAAATGAATTACAAAGGAATGGTAAAAAAAATGCATGAATTAACAGCACTATTAAATGAATTACAAAGGAAAGGTAAAAAAAAATGCATGAATTAACAGCACCATACAGTTAATTACAAAGGAATGGTAAAAAAATTCATGAATTAACCGCACTATTAAATGAATTACAAAGGAATGGTAAAAAAAATGCATGAATTAGCAGCACTATTAAATGAATTACAAAGGAATGGTAGAAAAATGCATGAATTAACAGCACTATTAAATGAATTACAAAGGAAAGGTAAAATAAATGCATGAATTAACAGCACCATTAAATGAATTACAAAGGAATGGTAAAAAAATTCATGAATTAACAGCACTATTAAATGAATTACAAAGGAATGGTAAAAAAAATGCATGAATTAACAGCACCATTAAATGAATTACAAAGGAATGGTTAAAAAATTCATGAATTAACAGCACCATTAAATGAATTACAAAGGAATGGTAAAAAAATTCATGAATTAACAGCACTATTAAATGAATTACAAAGGAATGGTAAAAAAAATGCATGAATTAACAGCACCATTAAATGAATTACAAAGGAATGGTTAAAAAATTCATGAATTAACAGCACCATTAAATGAATTACAAAGGAATGGTAAAAAAATTCATGAATTAACAGCACTATTAAATGAATTACAAAGGAATGGTAGAAAAATTCATGAATTAACAGCACTATTAAATGAATTACAAAGGAAAGGTAAAATAAATGCATGAATTAACAGCACCATTAAATGAATTACAAAGGAATGGTAAAAAAATGCATGAATTAACAGCACTATTAAATGAATTACAAAGGAATGGTAAAAAAAATGCATGAATTAACAGCACTATTAAATGAATTACAAAGGAAAGGTAAAAAAAAATGCATGAATTAACAGCACCATACAGTTAATTACAAAGGAATGGTAAAAAAATTCATGAATTAACAGCACTATTAAATGAATTACAAAGGAATGGTAAAAAAAATGCATGAATTAGCAGCACTATTAAATGAATTACAAAGGAATGGTAGAAAAATTCATGAATTAACAGCACTATTAAATGAATTACAAAGGAATGGTAAAAAAAATGCATGAATTAACAGCACTATTAAATGAATTACAAAGGAAAGGTAAAATAAATGCATGAATTAACAGCACCATTAAATGAATTACAAAGGAATGGTAAAAAAATTCATGAATTAACAGCACTATTAAATGAATTACAAAGGAATGGTAAAAAAAATGCATGAATTAACAGCACTATTAAATGAATTACAAAGGAATGGTAGAAAAATTCATGAATTAACAGCACTATTAAATGAATTACAAAGGAATGGTAAAAAAAATGCATGAATTAACAGCACTATTAAATGAATTACAAAGGAATGGTAGAAAAATTCATGAATTAACAGCACCATTAAATGAATTACAAAGGAATGGTAAAAAAATGCATGAATTAACAGCACTATTAAATGAATTACAAAGGAATGGTAAAAAAAATGCATGAATTAACAGCACTATTAAATGAATTACAAAGGAATGGTAAAAAAAATGCATGAATTAACAGCACTATCAAATGAATTACAAAGGAAAGGTAAAATGAATGCATGAATTAACAGCACCATTAAATGAATTACAAAGGAATGGTAAAAAAATTCATGAATTAACAGCACTATTAAATGAATTACAAAGGAATGGTAAAAAAAATGCATGAATTAACAGCACTATCAAATGAATTACAAAGGAAAGGTAAAAAAAATTCATGAATTAACAGCACTATTAAATGAATTACAAAGGAAAGGTAAAATAAATGCATGAATTAACAGCACCATTAAATGAATTACAAAGGAATGGTAAAAAAATTCATGAATTAACAGCACTATTAAATGAATTACAAAGGAATGGTAAAAAAATGCATGAATTAACAGCACTATTAAATGAATTACAAAGGAATGGTAGAAAAATTCATGAATTAACAGCACTATTAAATGAATTACAAAGGAAAGGTAAAATAAATGCATGAATTAACAGCACCATTAAATGAATTACAAAGGAATGGTAAAAAAATTCATGAATTAACAGCACTATCAAATGAATTACAAAGGAAAGGTAAAAAAAATTCATGAATTAACAGCACTATTAAATGAATTACAAAGGAAAGGTAAAATAAATGCATGAATTAACAGCACCATTAAATGAATTACAAAGGAATGGTAAAAAAATGCATGAATTAACAGCACTATTAAATGAATTACAAAGGAAAGGTAAAAAAAATGCATGAATTAACAGCACTATTAAATGAATTACAAAGAAATGGTAAAATAAATGCATGAATTAACAGCACCATTAAATGAATTACAAAGGAATGGTAAAAAAAATTCATGAATTAACAGCACTATCAAATGAATTACAAAGGAAAGGTAAAAAAAATTCATGAATTAACAGCACTATTAAATGAATTACAAAGGAAAGGTAAAATAAATGCATGAATTAACAGCACCATTAAATGAATTACAAAGGAATGGTAAAAAAATTCATGAATTAACAGCACTATTAAATGAATTACAAAGGAATGGTAAAAAAATGCATGAATTAACAGCACTATCAAATGAATTACAAAGGAAAGGTAAAATAAATGCATGAATTAACAGCACTATTAAATGAATTACAAAGGAATGGTAAAAAAATTCATGAATTAACAGCACTATTAAATGAATTACAAAGGAATGGTAAAAAAAATGCATGAATTAACAGCACTATTAAATGAATTACAAAGGAAAGGTAAAAAAATTTATGAATTAACAGCACTATTAAATGAATTACAAAGGAATGGTAAAAAAAATGCATGAATTAACAGCACTATTAAATGAATTACAAAGGAATGGTAGAAAAATTTATGAATTAACAGCACTATTAAATGAATTACAAAGGAATGGTAAAAAAATTCATGAATTAACAGCACTATTAAATGAATTACAAAGGAATGGTAAAAAAATTCATGAATTAACAGCACTATTAAATGAATTACAAAGGAAAGGTAAAAAAATTCATGAATTAACAGCACTATTAAATGAATTACAAAGGAATGGTAAAAAAATTCATGAATTAACAGCACTATTAAATGAATTACAAAGGAAAGGTAAAAAAATTTATGAATTAACAGCACTATTAAATGAATTACAAAGGAATGGTAAAAAAAATGCATGAATTAACAGCACTATTAAATGAATTACAAAGGAATGGTAGAAAAATTTATGAATTAACAGCACTATTAAATGAATTACAAAGGAAAGGTAAAAAAAATGCATGAATTAACAGCACCATTAAATGAATTACAAAGGAAAGGTAAAACAAAAATCCATGACTTAACAGCACTATTTCATGAATTACAAAGAAAAGGTAAAAAAAAATGCATGAATTAACAGCGTCATTACATCAATAATAAAGGAAAGATAAAACACAAATTCATGAATTAACGTCACCATTAAAAAAATTACAAGGAATGCTTAAAAAGTGAATTAATTAACAGCACCATTAAATGAATTACAAAGTAAAGGTAAAAAAAGAAATTCATGAATTACCAGCACCATTAAATGAATTACAAAGGAACGGTAAAACAAGAATTCATTAATTAACAGCACCATTAAATAAATTACAAAAGAAAGGTAAAAAAAAAAAAATGCATTAATTAACAGCACTATTGAATGAATTACAAAGGAATGGTAGAAAAATTCATGAATTAACAGCACTATTAAATGAATTACAAAGGAATGGTAAAAAAAATGCATGAATTAACAGCACTATCAAATGAATTACAAAGGAAAGGTAAAATAAATGCATGAATTAACAGCACCATTAAATGAATTACAAAGGAATGGTAAAAAAATTCATGAATTAACAGCACTATTAAATGAATTACAAAGGAATGGTAAAAAAATGCATGAATTAACAGCACTATTAAATGAATTACAAAGGAATGGTAGAGAAATTTATGAATTAACAGCACTATTAAATGAATTACAAAGGAAAGGTAAAGAAAATGCATGAATTAACAGCACCATTAAATGAATTACAAAGGAAAGGTAAAACAAAAATCCATGACTTAACAGCACTATTTCATGAATTACAAAGAAAAGGTAAAAAAAAATGCATGAATTAACAGCATCATTACATCAATAATAAAGGAAAGATAAAACACAAATTCATGAATTAACGTCACCATTAAAAAAATTACAAAGGAATGCTTAAAAAGTGAATTAATTAACAGCACCATTAAATGAATTACAAAGTAAAGGTAAAAAAAGAAATTCATGAATTACCAGCACCATTAAATGAATTACAAAGGAACGGTAAAACAAGAATTCATTAATTAACAGCACCATTAAATAAATTACAAAAGAAAGGTAAAAAAAAAAATGCATTAATTAACAGCACTATTGAATGAATTACAAAGGAATGGTAGAAAAATTCATGAATTAACAGCACTATTAAATGAATTACAAAGGAAAGGTAAAAACAAATGCATGAATTAACAGCACCATTAAATGAATTACAAAGGAAAGGTAAAAAAAATGCGTGCATTAACATTATAATTAAATAAATTACAAAGGAATGAGAAAACAAAAATTTATGAATTACAACGGAAAGGTAAAACAAAAATGCCAAACAGCACTATAACATGAATTACAAAGGAATACTAAAAGAAATACAGGAATTTTATGCAAAATTAAATGAATTACAAGGAAATGGTAAAAATTGCATGAATACACAGCACCATTAAAGGTATTAAAATTCATGAAAAACCAGAACTATTAAATGAATTACAAAGAAATGGTAAAAAAAATGCATGAATTAACAGCACCATTAAATTAATTACAAAGGAAAGGAAAAATATTTTCATGAATTAACAGCACCAATCAATCAATTACTAAGGAAAGGTAAAACAAAAATTCATGAATTAACAGCACCATTAAATTAATTACAAATGAAATGTAAAAGAAATGCATGGATTAACAGCACCATTAAATGAATTACAAACGAAAGGTAAAACAAAAATTCACTAATTAACAGCACTATTAAATAAATTTAAAAGGAAGGATAAAAAATGCATAACTTTTGTTACAATTTATATATTTACAAAGAAATGGTAACAAAAAAAATGCATGAATTAACAGCACCATTAAATAAATAACAAAGGAAAGTTAAAATAAAAATTCATTAATTAACAGCAATACTAAATGAATTTCAAAGGAAAGGTGAAACAAAAATTCATGAATTAATAGAACCATTAATGAATTACAAAGGAACGGTAAGAAAAAATGCATAAATTTTATGCACAATTTAATTAATTACAAAGAAATGGTAAAAGAAAGGCACGAATGTACGGCCCCACTAAATGAATTACAAAGAAAAACAAAAATTCATAAATTACCAGCATTATTAAATGAATTACGAAGGAATGGTTAAAAAATACATGAATTAACAGCACCATTAAATGAATTACAAAGGAACAGTAAAACAAAAATTCATTAATTAACAGCATCATTAAATGAATTACGAAGCAATGTTAAAAAATGGCATGAATTAACCGCACTGTTAAATGAATTACAAAAGAAATGTCAAAAATGCATGAATTATCAGTACCATAAAATGAAAAACAAAGGAAAGGTAAAACAAAAATTCATGAATTAATAGCACCATTAAATGAATTACAAGGGAATGGTAAAAAAAAAATGCGTGAATTAAAAGCAGCATTACATAAATAAAAAAGGAAAGGTAAAACAAAAATTCATGAATTAACAGCACTATTGAATGAATTACAAACGAAAGGTAAAAAAAAAATTGCATGAATTAACAGCACTATTAAATGAATTACAAAGATAATTTTAAAAAAATGCATGAATGAACAGGACCATTAAATAAATTACGAAGGAAAGGTATAAAAAAAATGTGCGAATTTACAGAGCTATTAAATTACTTAATAAGGAAAACTAATAAAAAGAAAATCATGAATAAAAACACTATTAAATGAATTACAAAGAAAAGGTTAAAAAAAAAAAAGTGCATAAATTCACAGCACCAATAAATGAATTATGCAGGTTGGAGTGGAAAATTTTCCATGTCTGCTCGACGTGACGCCTCAACAGAGTGTATTCTGTACGAAAATGTCTCCTTTCTTCTTTCTCCATCTCTTCTTTATACATTTCTTACCCCTCTCTTTTCTGTCTTTGTTGCTTAGAAACTAGCAGAGGTTATAAAGTGTATCGTTGAGCTTGTGACCCGGTCACATCACTTGCTGATTAACCCGCTGGACGTCTTCACTTTCTCCTATACTCCTTCTCTTTCTTCTATACTCTCTCTTTTTCTATTTTTCATTGGCGGCAATCAAACAACAACAAAAAAAAAACGATTAATTTTCGTCGGCCTAAAAATTAAATTTCCACATTTTCTTAAAACACATAATCAAATTTAAGGAGTATATTACAAAGGTAAAAAAGCACGTTTTACAAAAGGAAAGGTAAAAAAAATGAACAAATTAACAGCACTGATATTGCCGATATAAACAGCACCAATTAATGAATTACAAAGAAAAGGTAAAAAAAAAAGCATGAATTAACAGCACTATGAAATGAGTTACTAAGGAAAGCTTAAAAATGTGTGAATTAACAGCACCATTAAATGAATTACAAAGAAAAGGGTAAAAACAAAAATGCACGATCTTACAGCACCGTAAATTGAATTACTAAGGAAATTAAAAAAAAAAATGCAGGATGTAAAAGCACCATTAAATGAATTAGAAACGAAAAGAAAAAACAGAAAACAAATAAACAGCACTATTAAATGAATTAGAAAGGAAAGGTAAAAAAAAAATGCACAAATTACCAGCACCATTAAATGAATTACTAAGGAAAGGTAAAACAAAAATTTATTAATTAACAGAACTATAAAATGAATTACAAAGGAATGGTAAAAAATGCTTGCATTATCAGCACCATTAAATGAATTACAAAGGAAAGTTAAAACAAAAAGTCATGAATTAACAGCACTATTAAATGTATTACAAAGGAAAGGTAACAAATTAACAAGTACAATTAAATGAATTACAAAGGAAATGTAAAAAAAAAAAAATGCACGAATTAACAGAACCATTAAATGAATTACAAAGGAATTGTAAAAAATGCATGAATGAACGGCACCATTAAATGAATTACTAAGGAAATGTAAAAAAAAAATGCACGAATTAACGGCAGCTTTAAATGAATTACAAAGGAATGGTAAAAAAAATTGCACGAATCAACAGTACCATTGAATGAATTACAAAGGAACAGTAAAAAAAAAAAACTTGCATGAATTAACGGCAACATTAAATGAATTACTAAGGAAATAAAAAAAAAAGTACACAAATTTACAGCACCATTAAATGAAATGAAATAGAACTGTCAAAAATGCATTAAAAGAATTAAAATGGAACCGTAAAGAAAATGCATGAATTAAAACCACCTTTAAATGAATTACTAAGGAAAGGAAAAAAAAAATTGTACCAGTTAACAGGACCATTTGATTAATTACTAAGGAAACGTTAAAAAAAATGCACAAATAAACAGCACCATTAAACGAATTACAAAGGAAAGGTAAAACAAAAATGCATGTATTAACGGCGCCATTAAATTAATTACAAAAGAAAGTAAAAAAGAAAATGCACAAATTAACAGCACCATTAAATGAATTACTAAGGAAAGGTAAAAAAAATACATGCACTAACAGCACGATTTAATGAATTACAAAAGAAAGGTAAAAAAAAAAAAATGCACAAATTAACAGCACCATTAAATGAATTACAAAGGAAAGGTAAAAAAAAAATGCATGTATTAACGGCACCATTAAATTAATTACAAAGGAAAGGTAAAAAAGAAAATGCACAAATTAACAGCACCATTAAATGAATTACAAAGGAAAGGTAAAAAAATGTATGAATTAACTAAAATGTATCAACATTAGCACTACACATGAATAACAACGCGCACGACAAAATTAACGTTATAGATGAAGTGTTAGCACGTGCTGAAACAAAATGGCTGTTGTACGCTCGCTTTATTTACAAAAACACTGTAAGAGACTGTAACGCCCTCTAGTGATAAAGAGCATCAATAGTTTCATTGGAGTGTAAGTCTGTCCAATATATTACATCCCTTCAATCTTACTCCGGATCACAAACATAGTCTTCTAATTTTTTTGGTGGTCTCCGAATACGTCCTGCCTGCGAGAGGGTGGTGATACCAATTTTCCTATCACTGCTGGTGTCCCTGCAACTTCTTCCATCTGCCTGCTCTCAGGTACTAAACTTTCCTCAGGAACTTCAGGTGTGCTGGAAACTTCAAGTGCGTTGGAATTCTCTAGATTCTCTGCAGCGTTATTTGCTTGTATCTCAGGCGTAAGTTACTAATTCTGAAACCCAAATATGTTACTTCAGAAAGGAGAAACTTGCACTTACTTTTCTTTAATTTTAATCCGACCTTATCCAGGGCAGCAAATACACTCTGTAAATTCTTCAGATGACTACTGTCATCACTACCTGAAACCAAGATGTCATCTACACGCACCTTGCAAAAAGGAATGCTCTTCAACCTTTTGTCCATTTCCCTTTGAAAAATCCCTGTGGCACCCCAAAGTGTAGTCTGGTGGGCTGGTATAATCCTTGGTGGGTGTTTACTGTTAGTAGTTCCTGGGTTTCTTCATCTAATTCCAGTTGCTGATAAGCATGGTTTAAGTCGAGCTTGTAAATTTCTGACCCCCTTTCAAAGTAGCAAATATATCTTCTGTCCGAGGAATGGGGTAGTTGTCACATGGTGATGCCCAGTTTACTGTTTGCTTGTAATCTCCGCAGACCCGGATGCCCCCATTATCATTTTTGGCAAGTGGTACAATGGGGGCAGCCCACCTAGAGTACTCCACTCTTTTATAAATTCCCTGGGTTTCCAGGTGATCTAGCTCTTTCTCCATATCTGCTTTTATGGCATAAGGCACTGGTCTTGCCCGACAAAATTTGGACTCACCGTCTTATCAATGGGGTTTTTCACCTTAAAATCTTTTAAATACCCCATTTCTTCACTGAACAGTGACTCAAATTCTTTAAGAATCTTTTTCAACTTCGAAGGGGAATCTTCCTGGTATAAAGAAAACATGGCTCTCCAATCTAGCTTTACCTTATTTAACCAGTTGCGACCAAGAAGTGTCGGTACATTTCCTTTCACCACCAGCAAAGGTAGTCGATGCTTTAACCCTTCCTGGATTACTTCCACGTCTGTGGTCCCATGTGGTTTAACTAACTCGCCAGCGTATGTTTTTAACTTGACATGGCTTTCTTTTAGATCACGAATTTGGCCAATTTTCTTGAACTTTTCTAGGTTCATTACTGTGCATGAAGCCCTGTGTCCACTTCCATGACAAATTTCTCTTGATTAATTAGTAGTTCCACTAATACTGGTGGTGTCCGAAGTGTAGCAACTGTGTGCAAGTTTAGCTTTTCCGTATTTATTTCCATTTCTTTTGCACAAAAATTTTCCTCCACATTGTTCACCACCCTGCTTTCCTTCCTTCATGCTGCTGAGCTAACCGGCCTGATCTCTTCTTGACGAGTATGCCCGATTCGCCTACATTTAAAACATTCCTTGTTTTTAAACTAGCACTTGTTCGCCTGGTGGCCAGTGCGTCCACAACGATAACACTCTCGTTTTAATGGCAACCTGTGTACGGATGCTGCACTTTCACTCGTCTGTGCTCCCAACATCAACTTGGAATATTTCCTTACCGATTCTATGGACACTGCTATTTCAATGGCCTTGTCCAAAGTTAACATCCTTTCATCAAACAAGCGCTCCTGTATCTTCTCATCTTTCACTCCCACAACGATCACGTATGTGTTCATTTACTTTTTCTTCGAAGTTGCAATGCTCCGACATTTTTCTCAGTGTGGTCATGTATTCACTGATGGATTCGTCTTCTCGTTTGTCCCTCGTGTTGAATAAGAAACGTTCATATAGCACGTTGGGTTCCGGCCTAATGTGTCTCTCAATCAGAATACACAGCTCTTCAAATGTTTTCTGCTCAGGCCTGTTTTCGGCTAAACCCCTGAGAATAGCATAATGTTTTGCCCCAATAACTGACAAAAGTATAGCGCGCTTCTTACCATCATTCAACACATCATTGACAGTAAAAAAAAAAAAACTTTACTCTTTCAATATAGTGCGACCATTCTTCTTCGGATCTATTCCATTCTTGAATTGTGCCAAGCATTAAGCAAGCATCGCCATTTTTATCCGCTCCTCAGCAACGTTTACTGGTTCGTTGGGTTGTGGGTGTTCACCGCTTTTATTTATAAATTGTCTTGTTACTCCGTCACATTAATCGTTCCTTGTTGCCAATTAAAATGTATCAACTACACATGAATAACAACGTGCAAGACAAAATTAACATTATAAATGAACTGTTAGCACGTGCTGAAACAAAATGGCCGTCGCAGGCTCACTTTATTTACAAAAACACAGTAAGAGACTGTTACGCCCTCTAGTGATAAAGAGCCTCAATAGTTTCATCGGAGTGTAAGGGAGATAACTCTGTCCAATATATTACATTAACAGCGCCCTTAAATGAATTACAAAGGAAAGTTTTAAAAAATGCATGAATTAACAGACCCATTAAATGGGTTACAAAGGAAAGGTATTACGAATTTTTTTACGAATGCAAACATAAAAATAATAAATAAAAAGATATTCATGAGATACAACTGAACATTAAAACACATGAGCCCTGGGTTCGATACTTTTGCTGAAATAAAAAAAAATGGGGATACTTTTTCAAAATCCGGAAAATGTACAATAGATGAACGAAGACACAATGGTAACTTTAAAAGTTAAATTTTATTACAAAAAAGAAAGAAAAAAAAAAAAAAACTATGGTAGGGAGGGGATGCGATTAAATAAGATAAAAAAAAACTATGGTAGGGAGGGGATGCGATTAAATAAGATAAAAAAAACTATGGTAGGGAGGGGATGCGATTAAATAAGATAAAAAAAAATTATAAAGATGGGGAAGAGATATCTTATTCTAATATCAAAAGAAAGGAAATGCCGACGAAAATATATCCATTAAACAATAACAAAAAAAAAAAAAAATGGCAAAAGACAGCATCCACCAATTCAGTATACGAGAGAGGAATATATGGAGAGATAACTTACAATCTTTACTTTTTTTCTTGCTTTTATGGGGAGTTTAACCGCCGTTTTGTTCACTTCGAACGACCGTCCATAACATGCGATATTCCTGTATAGTATCCATCCAATGTTTTGGTTATTTTTGGGTGTGTCATGTCCCTCGTGTTCGTAGAGATAACATTCTATATTTCGACGATGCCGGCTTGTTCTCCCAGGCATTATCTCTTTTCTTTCCTTGTTGATGGGAGGGGGGGGGTCGACATCGGTTCATTTTCTGTTGAGTGGTTTATTTTTTGTGGAGTGGAAATTTTTCACATGCGCCCGGCTCGGCGGCACGGCGGAGAGTGTTGTACCAAACTGTCTCTTTCCCTCTTTCTTTCTTTCTTTCTCTCTTTCTTTCTTTCTTTCTCTCTCTCTCTCTCTCTCTCTCTCTCTCTCTCTTCTCTATACATTTCTTACCTCTCTCTTTTATTTCTTTGATGTTTAGCAACTAGCAGGGGTAATAAAGCGTATCGTTTACCAGGTCGTCATCTGCTAACTCGCTAGCTTGTCTGCTGAACATCTTTCTCACCTCTCCCTCTTTCTTCTATACTGTCTCTTTCTCTCTCTCTTCTCTATTTATTTCTTCCATGTTTATTTTGCCTCAGCAACAAAATATAAAATAAAAAATAAAAAAAAAACAATACATTTCTCGTTGGCCTAAAAATTAAATTTCAAAATTCTCTTAAAACACATAATCCAATTTTAGGATTATGTCACATCACCCCACCAAAACAAATGAAAAAGTGTACATGTGACGCTTTTCCATGAAATTTAAGACGGGTCTCGCGTGCTGTACGAACTTTGATTATTTCTTTAAATTTAGCCTTACGATATATTTCTCTAAACAGCGGAATGTCACTTTTCTCATAACCCTTATGGTCTGTATTACTTAGTTGCTTTTTATAATCACCGTCATCTTTGTCTCTCAGCTTGTCCTCATAGTTATCACTGTTTCTATTAAACTCATCATTATTATCACTCCTATCGCTGTCGTCACTATGGGTCAGACTATTCTCGTTATGGTCGTCAATGTTTTCCACACTTAACTCATCTTTCTCACTGTCGTCCTTATCTTCCTCTTTCGATTTAATAACTGAAAATTCCAGTTGCTATGAATATATCTCTGCCACATGGCTCATTCTCGCAAGTAACATTATCTTCACCGTCATAATTATTTAACTTATTCAGATAACTTTTGTATTTAAATACGTTATCGTGGTCCTCATCACATTTATCGTTTAATTTCTTCTCACTGTCGTCCTTAGCTTTCTCTTTCGATTTATTCTCATTGACATCACCGTCTCTGCAGATTAATTTATTTCTTTCGTCATCGCTATTACTCAATTTATTCGGAAACTGTCATTCTTCGTTTTGGCATTTATGCCTGGGTAAACTTCCACATCTGTTTCGCTCATTTTCGCATCTACCTTAGGCTCGATATTATAACTTCGTGAGATTCTTGACTTTTAGGTGACGTTAAAATATTGCTCATTGTTCTTAATTTAACTGGGTTGGGAGAAACTAGTTGGAGTGGAAAATTTGTACAACTATTATTAAACATGGCTAAATGTTCGTCTATTATCTCGTTTATTTCTTCGGCGTCACTCTAATTCTAGCTCGTTTTGTCTCTGTTCAAATTTACTTTTCTGCGGTCGGCACTAATTTTAATACGGCTTTGTTGAATACCTTATTTTCAACCAAGTGTATTGCTACTATTCGTTTTAACCGTTTTTTTCCGCATGCTCGGTGCAGTGGCTAAATCATAACATTTTCCTACTACTATAATATCATCTTTTTTCAGAGTACGCAGTCCTTCGAATGTGGGAGATTCTATGAAGCTATCTACCCCTGTCCTAATGTTTTTATTTCGACTTTTAACATATTCCTTTACTATAGGAATTAATTGTGCTCTACAAAGAGCAGGTCTAACATCTAGTCCATAACGTCTTCCTATTGCTATAATGTCATCCTTGGGTAATTTGTGAAGGCATTCGCATGAAGGCGACTTTAGAAATTCCTCTACTTTGGACATTTTTCTACCCACTAGTCCTACAAACTTCATTATTTCTATACCTATGGCCCTCGTTACCTCACACGTGCGCCATCCGTCAAAAGGGTTTTATAAAGAAAGAGTCATCCCCTACGTTAGCCCCCATTTTATTACGAATTTTATTATGAATGCAAACAAAAAAAAATAATAAAAAGACATTTATTCCATGCAAATGACCATTAAAACACGTGTGTCCTGGATTCGGTACAACTTGCTGAAGTAGAAAGTATGGGGAGACTCTTTCAAAACCCAGAAAATGTACAACAGACAAACGAATAGCGTATGAAAGTAACAAAGACACGACACACAATGGTAACTTTTAAAGTTAAATTTTATTATAAAAAAATAAACTATGGTAGGGAGGGGATGAGATTAAATAAGATAAAAAAAAAACAAATTATAAAGATGGGGAAGGGATATCTTATTCTAATATCAAAAGAAAGGAAATGCCGACGAAAATGTATAACAGAATTTTGGGTTCGTCACCATAATCCGTTTTTCATAATAACAAAATGAAAGAAAAAAAAAGGGGGGGAAGCATTTACAGCAAATTTCTCAGAAAATAGTAACTCATGGAAAAGAGTAACTCATGGAAAATAGTAACTCATGGAAAATAGTAACTCATGGAAAAGAGCAAAGAAATACAGACCCGAATATGTTCAAAATGATACAAGTTTATTAAAACGAAAAGTTATCGATTGCCTTCATTTCCCAAGCCTGGGGTTAAAAAAACCCTTAAGAAACATTTAAAATACATATAAAAAAATACAAAAAAAGACGGCAATCCTTACTTGCAACAAAGGCTTGAAGTATAATGGGGGGGGGGGTTCACCTCAAAAATACCCAAACGGAATGATCCAGAAATATTATCGCTACAGTCCTCTGTCTCTACTCTCTCTTTGCCTTCTCTCCTGCCTGATCGGGAATAATCTCCCAGCACCGAGAAATGAACAGCATTTTATCCTTTCCGTCTTCACGCACACACGAGATTATGCGAGAACGGACGAAATAAAAATGCTGGCCGCCATGTTTGTTCTTCCTTCCTCACCTGAACTCACTCGCTGAGCACCCACGGTAAGACTTCTCTTTCTTGCTTCTAACCACATGCCTCCCTGATCTCAAGATCACATTTCATAGTCTCTCATCCACTGTGGCGGTCGCCTCTCTCTACTTGGCCTCTGAGGTGTCTCGTCCTCCTCCTGTGGCTGCACACTCCCCTCCACTGCTTCGCCCTCAACTGGTCTGACGTCGAGAATGTGCCTCGGGACTCCTCCCACCACAATGTTGTTACTAGTGTTCCTCCCAGTCACGTGACCTCTACTCCATTGTGTGGTGCAGCACGCCCCCGGTGGCTTCACCCATACCTCATCCCCGAGTTTAATTGTCCCTGTGGCCTCTACTTCTCAGCTTGCTGGCTCCACCCTGGGATGTCTCCAGGAATATGCAAACATTGACAATTGCGGGACCGTCTCTGGTACTTGTCCCAGTTTAGGTGACATGTTATACCAGAAGATGGCTTGCTCAGGTGAGGTGCCTCCTCTCTCTGCAACTGCTTTTATGGTGCGGTGGTTTCTCTCCACGATCTCGTTGCCACTAGGTCTGTAGGCAGCTCTGAAAAATTGTTGGATCTTCCATTTCTTCAGTACTTCTGTCACTGCTACTGACTTGAGCGCAGTCCCGTTGTCGGTTAACAACTTTTCCACGGGGCCTCGCTCCAAAAACACCTCATCAAGGATTGCCGCTATTTCATTGCCTGTTCCTCCACGTAGCTTCTTCCATAGGGCAAATCGCCCGGGCCCACAGTCAATCATGGTCAGGTAAAGTCCACCCCTGTAATGGGTGACATCGCATGCCAGTCTCTCCCAGGTCCCACTCACCTCCAATTGGTCAGCTTCATGCGTGCTTGGAGCAGGATCAATCGACTGACATCTGTCGCATGTCCTGACCACTTGCCTCACTTGCTCCTTGGTGATCCTCGGGTCGACTTTTTTCACTAAGTACCAAGTCCTCTCTACCCCCATATGGTGCAAATTGTGCAGTTCTCGCATGCCAACATCATCTAGATCCGATGCAGCAACAACATCTTTCTTTGGCAACAGCTAACTCTTCTTCACTCTCGTGAGAGCATCTGCTCAGTTCATTTCAGAAGCCACCATGTCTACGCGAAGCTTCAAACAAAACTCTTGCATCAGCTTAGCCAGCACCCCAAGCCTGCACTTCACTAACATCTCCGCAGCCCCTTTCGTTTTTATCCTTTTTTCGCTTGAAATGAGAGACTTTAGCCAAGCAAACACCATGGCAGAGTCTGTTTTGATGCAGATGTCACGTAGTCTCCATTTCAAAGCCAGATTGACTCCTTTTATTGTCGCGTCTAATTCCGCCACATTGATGTGGCTGACATCATTCTTTTTCCTCAACCAGGCTGCATCTTCTGCAACTACTCCTCCAATTTCCAAAACGACCCCTGTTGCAATGCTGCTCGCATCGCACCACACGACTCCATCCAATGTTCGCGGTACATTCCAGGTTCCCCGGACTGGGTCTTGCCATTCTGCTTCTTTTAGGAGCTCTTCCATCATGGCGACCATTCTTTCTCCCACCTTATCATTCCATCCTCGTCCTTCGGCGTGTCTCTTTATGTAGCTGCATGCTGGTCAAAGCCAGCTGGCAACGGGGTAATGTCCGATCAACTTTCCGCATATGGAAAAAAGTTCACGTCTGTTGAGCTCCTGCTTCAGTTGTGGGATCTCGTTTCCCCTGCGAAACTCTAGGCCGCCTGACACACCTCGTTTCAGTTTTAGGCCCAAAGCAGCCCCTCTGTCTAATTTTTCCGGCTCTTTGGCGACCAACCCGAACCTCTTCAAATGAGCCACCACCTCCTTGGCAGTTACCACAGTCTCATTCACCAGAATGTCGTCTATGTATGAGCTCACTACCCCATCTCCCTTTCCCATTGTCTCCAGAATCTTCCTGAGGATAGTTGACATAATCTTGGGTGCCGAATTTAACCCGAACCCCACTCGCGTAAGGCAGTAGGTTTTGCCTTTGTACTTGACTAACTGATATTTCCAGAGCTTCTTGGCAACATGGAGTTGCAAATAGGCAGATTTTAGATCTACCAACGTAGATGCGCCATTCATCTGCCTCCATTCCCTAATGGTCTCACTGCACACATCTACAGTGTCGCCTCCCGTATGGCACTTAACATGGCCATTCAGCTCTCGGAAATCCAGGACCGGTCTTACTTTCCCTTTAGTTGTTTGCAGAACGGCCATCAACGGCAAAATGCCCGAGTCCACATCATCCGTCCAAGGCATCAGTATCCCCTCCCCAATCCATCGGTCGACTTCCTGCTCAAACTCCTTTCTCGCCCCTCCTCTAAGCGAATTTGTGTAGCACGCCATCCTGTTTGTCAGCGATGGCGCTTGATGTTTCCATGCCCATTCCACCGTCCACCGCTCTCCGTCGAATTCGGCTCGGAAGTCCTGATCTTTGATCGACAATTTTCTTTCCTCCCCGGCCTTGTTTAATCCCTCTGGGGGCGTTCTCCGTCACCGCACACTCAGCTAGTCCAAACCTCACGTTGTCACATGTGATGGTAACACCTCCAAGGCGGCATATAACATCCATTCCAATGATGGCTTGGACGCCAGGCACCAGGCGATCAGTGACAATTGCATGGACCCTTATCCGACGTTCAGCAATATCAATAGTGACGGTCTTCCTCCCTCGACACTTCACTCACGACCCATCGAATGCCACTACTTCACCCTTCCCTTTCCATCTTCCGACTAAGGTAGTGTGCACCACGGTAGTGGTGCAGCCAGTGTCAATCAGGGCCATAACTTCCCGTCCTTCCACCGCAATCTTCTGTTTGGGCATCTGCTGCGGGTGCGCCTCTATTCTCGAATTGGGGCGGCCGCTGGCGCGTCGGCCTCCCCTCGCCAGTTTCCCGAACTTGTGCATTTTACTGCTAAATGGCCTCTCCGATTGCATTTGTAACACACTGTCCATTGCAAGAACTTCCTGCAGTCTCTTCTCATGTGTGGTCCCCCGCATTCGAAGCATGCGATCCCCGGGTTTGGCAGATTCCTGCCCACATCCTGCTGTACCGTTGCTGTCGTTCCTCCAGGCTCCGTGGGCTGGGTGCTCACCAAGATTTTTGCAGTTTTGCTCACTCACATCCAGCGTCTCCACTCCCGGTACCTGCTGCAACCTTTTCGATATCTCTTCCGGGAACCCGGTAACAAAAGTCATCTTGACTACGTGACTCGTGGCGTGTCCCCTGATACCCGACAACTCAACCAATCTCCTTATCTCATTCGCGTAGACATCAACAAATTCACCAGTCCACCTCTTCTCTTTCAACTTATTAAAGGCCTCGAAAGGCCCCTCTGCAAAAGCTTCGATCAGTCGACCCTTGATGGCATCTGCGTTACCCTGTTCCCGCTCGCTGAGCTCCAAATAGAGGGCCAGTGCGTCCCCTTCTAGAAACAGTGGTATTACTGCGGCCACATCATACAGCTTCTGAATCCTTGCTACAAGGTCCACTTTTTTAAGCCACGCCACCACATCACCGTCACCATTAAAAGGCTTAATCATGTTGCTTAAGCCTGCGTTAGCCATCGCCGAAAAAGCTTGAAGTATAATGGGGGGGGGGTTCACCTCAAAAATACCCAAACGGAATGATCCAGAAATATTATCACTACAGTCCTCTGTCTCTACTCTCTCTTTGCCTTCTCTCCTGCCTGATCGGGAATAATCTCCCAGCACCGAGAAATGAACAGCGTTTTATCCTTTCCGTCTTCATGCACACACGAGATTACGCGAGAACGGACGAAATAAAAATGCTGGCCGCCATGTTTGTTCTTCCTTCCTCGCCTGAACTCACTCGCTGAGCACCCACGGTAAGACTTCTCTTTCTTGCTTCTAACCACAAGGCTGAAAGAAAAAACATATTAAAAACGGAAAACAATCTGTTGGATTGTGTAGTGGACTTTCGGTCAGCATTCAAGTTATGGATAACTTGACAAAGACTAAAGTTACTTCTCATGAAAGAGGAGAACTATTTATGGCACAATGGGAGATTCCATTGTGCACACATGGGCCAGTCTATTCCTTGGATTGTGATTGGCTGAATCACCTGATTGGATATGCTTGTACATAAATACAAGCCTTCAGTCCAGCTCAATCTGGTGTCTGTATTGTGCATAAGCTGGATCCTTGGTAAGTGTTGCTGCTATTATTATTATTGTTGTTGTTGTTGTGTGTTATTGACTAACATAGTTCTTTTGATTATTCTACACAATCCTTGTTTTGAATCCAGTCCTTTTAACGAAATGTTGTCTTTCTTTGACAAAATGTTCTTTTTTTTTCGAAAGGAATAAATAAATAAAAAGTTATATATAAACAAATAAAAAAGTTTCTTTGACCTAAAATTGGAGAAAGAAATATTTTCCCTTTGTGAAAGCTCATGTGCCTTTTCATTCAAAGGGGAGAGAAGACCATAAAGCCGCTTTGGTAGGCTTTATGTGTACAAATACGGGGTAAATTCTTGTATTAAGGAAAATTTCCTTTCTGAAGGAAACTTTGGTTGAAAAATCTTTCAAAGAGGGGGGAAAAAAATGGCAAAATACAGCATCCACCAATTCAGTATACGAGAGAGGAATATATGGAGAGATAACTTACAATCTTTACTATTTTTCGCTTTTATGGGGAGTTTAACCGCCGTTTTGTTCACTTCGAACAACCGTCCATAACATGCGATATTCCTGTTTTGGTTATTGTTGGGGTGTTGTGTCCCTAGTGTTTGTAAAGAT
The DNA here is from genome assembly GCF_053919585.1 of Euprymna scolopes. Taxonomy (NCBI): domain Eukaryota; kingdom Metazoa; phylum Mollusca; class Cephalopoda; order Sepiida; family Sepiolidae; genus Euprymna; species Euprymna scolopes. The sequence goes on from NC_136502.1 coordinate 61,652,598, forward strand.
AACATTCTATATTTCGACAACGCAGGCATTATCTCTTTTCTTTCGTTGTTGATGGGGGGGGGGTCGACATCGGTTTGTTCTCTGTCGTTTTGTGGAGTGGAAATTTTTCACATGTGCCCGGCTCAGCGACATGGCGGAAAGTGTTGTACCAAACTGTCTCTTTCTCTCTTTCTCCCCCCTCTCTCTCTTCTCTGTACATTTCTTACCTCTCTCTTTTATTTCTTTGTTACTTAGCAACTAGCAGGGGTCATAAAGCTTATTGTTGACAGGATCGTCATCTGCCAACTTGCTAGCTTATGTGCTGAACGTCTTTCTCACCTCTCTCTTTCTTTCTTCCATACTATCTCTTTCTCTCTCTCTTCTCTATACATTTCTTCCATGTTCATTTTGCCTCGGTAACAAAATATAAAAATAACAAAAAAAAAAAAACCATACATTTCACGTTGGCCTAAAAATTAAATTTCAAAATTCTCTTAAAACACATAATCCAATTTAAGGATTATCTTTGCGCGAGCCTTTTCTAGTCTCACACAAAAACAAGCGTTCACATCTCAAGCTATATTGCTTGTCATATACATACGCGCACACAAAGATACGCTCGCATATCCACACACGTACATATATTCACGTTCACGTATATACACTCATATTCACGTGTATACACACACACGCTAACGTACACACATGTACTCACATACACGCACATGTACGCACACATGGACATCGTCACTTCCCCTTTCAAAGGAAATCCACACATGTGCAAAAGACCACTGGAAACAACTATAAAAGCAAGAGACAAGCTGTTTCCTGCCCTTTTTCAACTCGCCTTCCGAGTTGAGTGGTCATCAAACCATTTGCCCCTTTCAAGCTGCACGCACCCGCGCACCTGCTACTGTGTGGGGCAAGAACTAACAGACAGTACGTACACTTTATACGCTTTCTCTCTCCATGAACTGGATTGACTTTCTCACTCTTTTTTCCCCTTTTGCTTTGGTCAATCAACCTGACAACTTGTATCTACAACTCGTGCCTGAGAATACCTCCGCGTAGCTGACTGCTAACATGGCACGCAGCTTAACTGATACAACCCTCTCTCTCTTTCTCTTTCTACATGCCGGACTGCCATTTCTGTTTCTCTACTCCATTTCCTTTTCTTGCTATGCGCGAACAAACGATGGTGACCCGAACGTGAGATGAACACGCATTTCCTTTTCTTTCTATAACACCAGATGACTCCGTTATTTTAAAATGAGGTGGATGTGTTTGAACGAAACACTCATACACACACTCTCTTTCTCTACAACAATAGACTTTCCTTCTCACCAGTTAACAGCGAGAGACGCACGCCAAACTAAACACGTGTTGTACCCTTTTCTTTTATTTGTTTCTTCACGAAATAAATCCTAGTTCGTTTAATTCAATAAATACGTTGTTCGTTCCTTCCTCAAAACAATTCATGTTTCCTATTTTGCCACTCCACAACAAAATGGTGACACCCGAATGCAAGGGGAACACGCATTTCCTCCTATAACCACAAGTCCACAACAAACTGGCAACCACGACAAGATGTGAAACGAACACGCATGGTGACCCTACCGTTTTAAAATTAATTGTTTTGAGCGAGACGCGCGTTTTATTTGATAAAGAAAAAAACAAACATTTCAACAAAGAAAAACAAGTGAACTACTACCGACAAAAATCTCAACGAACTACAATGACGAAACCCCTCGTCAGACTCAGCAAAAAAATGAACACGGAGCTGTCGACTTCATACCGAAAATAAAGAAAAATTCGAGCTCGACAAACATTTTCACGGTTTCCTGACATTACCCTGCAACAAACGCGAGGAGCAAAATCACATAGGTCTATGCACATTCTCTCCCGCACAGCAGACGCAACAACAAAGAAACAATTACAGGACATCCCTATCAACACATAGGAAGAAGTTGAATCAACAATATGAGTTGAGATGCACCATGCATGCTGATAAACTCACAACTGGAAGTTTCGTTGACAGCCGGCAACCACAACCACCGTTCAACACGAACGAATGCGCAACAAGTACCCGTACAGACAATGTACACACATGCCGCAGACCCACTTGCGAAGACACTGGCAACTACACACACCACGTCAACACAAAAAAAATTTCCTTCCAAACGAACAATTCACTTCACTATCCAAGCAACTCGTTGCACATGTCAGCACAAATAAAGCCAAACAAACAAATGTCAGCCTAAATAAAGAGTAAACACCTTTTCCACGTGTAAGCAAATACTTTTTTTTGTATGAACACACTCCGTTTTTGACGTTTTTTTTTTAAACAACCACACCCACAGCAAAAAACGAAAAGTCAATTGCCGAAAACATTACTTACAAAAAAAAATATATATATATATACACTGCATATTTTTTTTCCTGGGAAGGGGAGTATTGCGCAGGCCTTTTCTAGTTTCACACAGAAACACGCGTTCACATCTCAAGCTATATTACTTGTCATATACATACGCGCACACAAGCATACGTGTGCATGTCTGCACACATACATATATTCACATTCGCATATATACACTCACATTAACGTGTATATGCACACATGCTAACGTAAACACATGTACTCACATACGCGCACATGTACGCACACATGAGCAACGTCACTTCCCCTTTCAAAGGAAATCCACACATGCTCAAAAGACCACTGGAAACACCTATAAAAGCAAGAGACAAGCTGTTTCCTGCCCTTTTTCAACTCGCCTTTCGAGCTGAGTGGTCGACGAACCATTCGCGCCTCACACCACCTGCTACTATATGAGGCAAGAACTAACAGACAGTACGTACACTTTATACGATTTCTTTCTCCACATGAACTGGATTGACTTTCTCACTCTTTTTTCCCCTTTTGCTTTGGTCCATCAACCAGACAACTCATATCTACAACTCGTGCCTCAGAACACCTCCGTGTAGCTGACTGCTAACATGGCACGCAGCTTAACTGATGTCAACCCTCTCTCTCTTTCTTTTTCTACATGCCGGACTCCCATTTCTCATTTCTCTACTCCATTTCCTTTTTTTGCCACACGCGAACAAACGTTGGTGACCCAAACGTGAGATGAACACGCATTTCCTTTTCTTTTTATACGACCAGTCCCGCAACAAACGATGGTGACACCCGCGTGGACATGAACACGTGTTATACCTAAAACATTCATTCTTCAACAGTAAATAAACAACACGTTTATTTTATCCAACAATTGAGTTTTTGTTTCCCTCTTTCCATTCATTTCATTATTTTCTTTTGTAGGGAGTTAGGGTATTTATATCCTGGCCCGCAACACGTTACAATATACATAAATGGTAGGACGCATGAATAAATGGTAGGACGCATGAATAAATGGTAGGACGCATGAAGCTTCCACAGACTACATGACATAGAAGAAAATGTTCCATACATATGAAGGATGAAATCCAGACTGAACTGGAGAATATGGTGAAACAAGGTGTCATATGCAGGATAACTGAGCCTACAGAATTGGTCAGCAGTTTGGTTTATGTGTGTAAAGGCAATGGAAAACTTCGCCTGTGCTTAGATCCGAAAAATTTAAATAGAGCCATCATGAGATGCCAAAATTACAAAATTACAAAACACTTATAATGGAAGAACTTGCACATAAACTGCTGCCAAATATTTTTCCAATTTGAATGCCAAAAATGGCTATCAATCATCATTAATGCAGACGCACAACTGTTGACTACATTCAACTTTTGGAAAATTTTGCCTTGAGCGAATGCCTTTTGGTGATGTCTCAGGATGTGTTTATCCAGAAGATGGGCATGATCCTGGAGAAGTTCACTGATAGTCTAGGGCTGATTGATGATGTCATAATTTTTCGAAAAGTCCAAAAAAAGTATGACAAGCACAATTTAATGAAGATTGCGTAGAAAGAATTTGATTCAACCATGAAAAATGTGCAATAATGAAAAGCAGATTCAGTTTTTTGATAAAAAAAAAACAAATTATAAAGATGGGGAAGGGATATCTTATTTTAATATCAAAAGAAAGGAAATGCCGACGAAAATATATCCTTAAACAATAACAAAAAAAAAAAAAAATGGCAAAATACAGCATCCACCAATTAAGTATACGAGAGAGGAATATATGGAGAGATAACTTACAATCTTTACTTTTTTTCGCTTTTAACCGCTGTTTGATCAAAATGGCATGCATCCTGGTCCTAGTAAGGTGAAAGAAATAAAAATCTTATGCAGTCGATTGAACACCAACAACCTGCAGAGGATAATGGGAATCATCACATATATGGTACCCGTTATCCCACATCTCTCAGATCTCACAGCACCATTGAAATATCTCCTAAAAAAAGATGCGGATGAGCTGTGGACAGAAAATCACAAGGGATTCCTCCAGCAAATCAAGGATTTGATTTGCAAGGAAATGTTACTGTCATACTTTGACCTGCAAATCAAACAGTCATTCAAGTTGAGTCATCAAGTAAAGGATTTGGTGTTGCTCTCCTCTAACAAAGAAAAGCCATAGCATTTGCATTGAAATTTTTAACAGAAAAAATTTTTTAACAGCATTATAGCAACATAGAACGGGAGCTCCTTGCAGTTGTTTTTTGGGTGTGAGTGCTTCCGGACTTATATATGACTTATATATGACTTATATATGAAAATGCATTCCAGGTGATCATACGATCAATGATTCGCCTCTTATTCATGCGATTACATTTGTAAGGATATGATACAACAATCATATATTGCCCTAGAAACCATATGGTTGGATTCTCAGTAAGAAAGCTAAAGAAGCCTGTGTATTAGATCACCGCTTCCATTTAACAAAGACAATGGTTTTGTTTGTCAGCAGAAACAGTCACATGATAACACATCATAACCATGTGTAGTAAAAACTTCCTTTTGTTTTAACTCCAACAGTGGATTTTGTTCAATTTTCAGCCCCAAAACTAACTGAACAACTGCAACAATGAGGATCCCACACAATGCAAACTGAGGGACGTTATTCTAAGAGGTTGGCCCAACATGTTCAGAGAGGTGAACAACAATATGAGACCATATTGGCATTATTGGGACGAACTATCCATTGAAAATGGAATTTTATTGAAATCAAACCACATATTATAATATCCGAATCAATGCAACACGAGGTATTACAAAAAATATATTATGAACATCAAAGGATGGAGAAGTGTAAGCTCAAGCAAAAGATTGTGTCTTTTGGCACACATTATGAAAGACATAGACAATATAACAAAGATCCCCATGTCAGCGGCACCAAAGCATGCAGCACAGAACCCCTGATACCACACGAGATTTCAGTGAGATCATGGCAGAAAGTGGCCACTGACACATTGAAGGTCTGAATTTCATTGTGGACTGCTGTTTCAAGTTCACATTTGTGAGAGGGAATGATCAAACTGAGAAAGCAAATAAAATATTTGGAAAACAAGGAATTCCAGAGAAAGTTCAGTCCATTTCAAGCAATTTGCAAAAAAATTAAGGTTTCGAAAATTTCATCACCCATTTCTGCAGTCGAATAGCTTAATGTAAAAATAAGTTGTTGTTGTTTTTTTTTTTTTTCTGTAGAAAGTTATTTTATAAAAATAAACTTTATTCAATTTTATTCTTAAAAAAAAAATAATTCATCAGTACACCAAACAGAGATTTATAAAAAAATTAGTTTTGTTTTAAAATCGAAAACATTGACTTCAACTCCGTTGTTGGATATTAACAATAATAAACGCGTTTTTTTAATATATTATTCTATTTTTATTCACGAGATAAACATGTAAAAATAAGTTTGGTTTCTTTTTTTTTTTCTGGAGAAAGTTGTTTTTATGACGGAATGAAAGTTGGCGCGTGGCGTACTTTTTGGCGAGCTAGCGCCTCCTGGCGTGCCAAAAAAGAATTCCCGAACCGTGAGCAATTGAGCATGGAACATTTTTTGAATTAGGTACTCATGCACTTATTGATCCGTGCTGAAATAATAACGTTATTATTTTAAAAAGCCATTCTTAACATGGGGAGGGGAGGGTGTTTTGTACCTATTCTGTACTTTAACCTTACAACTGAATAAAAAAATAAAAAAAATAAATATCATAAAACTTTAATTAAACTTGGAAATACGACTTTAAAAAATAGCGCGGAAGTTCATTAATACCTTAAATTATTATTTTAAATTTATTTAAAACTTTATATTCAGGCTGTTCCTTTTATTTAATTTTTTTTTCAGGTACGCGGCCTTCATATCATAAATTAACTTACCTATTTACGTGAATTGCTTCAAGTCCTTTTATTTTCCTTCGTCAGTGAATTAATATACCTGAGAGTGAAGCTAAGCAAGTCAATACACCCACCGTAACATCATTTATGGCCTCTACTCGAGTTAATTTCCCCTACCTGGTCGTTATGACAACATTGTCATAACGACCAGGTCTTTCATTTCTTTATTCAACAATGTATTTTCAAAGTCAAAGATTCTTGTTTAAATAAGTAACGAAATTATTTACTGTGAAACTGTTTCGCCAGTTTCGTTGCTTCAAAACAATAAAAAGAAACACACGTAAAAAATATCAAAATTAAAAAAAACACAAAAGCATATCCAAATCGTATAAACTCGCCAACGTTTTACGGTTACGCAGTAATCAGCTACGTTATCATTTTCTGTCTAACTTATATTGTCTACTAGCGATTGGTGATTTCACCGATTTCGATGATACTAAAAATATGGGCGTGTGCCCGGACAACATCGGATCCCCGATGTTGTCCGGGCACACACCCATATTTTTATTATCATCGAATGTTGTCCAACCAAGCACACGCCCATATTTTTATTATCGTCGAAATCGGTGAAATCACCAATCAGATCGCTTGATTACTTGCTCTAGTCGATGACTCACTGCGATGCAGATGATGCACTTGTGGGCGAAGCTTCACATGCCTTTCGCAGTGACTTAGTCCACAATACATTGAAGTACATTGCACCGTAGAGAACATATTGTTGATTTTATAAAATTATTTTTATATATAAAATGGCTTTCATGACAAAAGCTTCTGTTGATTTTATAAAATTATTCATGACAAAAGCTTAAAATTATTCATGACATGACATGATTTTATAAAAATATTCATGACATGACATGATTTTATAAAAATATTCATGACAAAAGCTTAAAATTATTCATGACAAAAGCTTCTGTTGATTTTATAAAATTATTGATTTTATTAAATTATTTTTATATATGAAATGGCTTTCATGTCAAAAACTACTGTTGATTTTATGAAATTATATTTATATATACAATGGCTCCCATGTAAAAAACTACTCTAGAACACTGTTCTAACACTGGACATTGTTTTCGCCGAAAAGATAAGACAGCCAAATTTACTGCCAAAAACCAATTAAAAAGCTTGCCCTATGTCTGAATACATGTAAAATTTCAAATGTTTAGACCAAAAATTGGCTGAGTAATTTGGTAGAGACCGTAGAAGTCAATTTTTTTTAACTTTGACCCCAATTTTAACCCCATAACATTTACTTTTTGGGGTCAAATCAAATTAAATACTTGTTCTTGAAAGAAGTGTTCTGGCATAAATGCTATATTTGTAACTTGATATATAATTGCTAAGACTTTATATATATTTTTTAAAGAGTCTGATAAGGTTTGAATTAAAACATGTAGTGAAAAACTTTAAATATTGCCGCATAAATTATTGATTATATAATGTTAAATTGAATTAAAAAATTTAATGCTACAATATTTTAAGTTATAAATTTTTATTTTACTAGAATATCTTGTCATTTTCTTTTCCAGTTTTAACAACTAGTCCTTTACTTTTCCATGTTTAAGCTTAGCCATATTACTTTTCATGCTCGCATTTTTTATTGTAATTCCAGCCTTCCAATAAATTCACTTGTTTTTTGTTTAATTTCAGTCTAATTTTTTTGCCCCCATAAACATACATTACGTAACAATGTACGGCACTGCTTCTATAAAATTCACCCAATTATCTCCCTTTCATTCTTTCATTCTATCTGTTTCACTTGTTACCTCTCTTTTTTGCGACAGCAGTGAATTAGTAGCAACACTAGTTGTTGAAGCAACGTGGTTGATATGGAAACCAGTCATAAAAAAACGTTGCTCACCTCCTTACGTTTATTTACGATTTTAAACACCAGTAAATTCATCATAACTTTTGTTTTACTGAACGAAAATCGAAATTTTTTTTCACAATATAGCTGAGAAGGTGATCTGTAATAATTGTTTGAAATTTGGTCGAAAAATGAGTAAGGAGTGAAGCTTTAAAGCAGTTATAAATTACTAAAATTGCCACTTAACCATATGCTGTGTTTGAATGATATTGAATGTTCATATTTACTGTCATTTAATTCAGTTTTATTTGATGATACTTAAAAAATTGTCCATCAGTGCAATTTTGCTATTATAAATGATGCTCACTTTTCACATCTCAAAAATGGAGGCCGGAATTTGAATTAGAAATAATTGTACTTTGACTTCCTATTGTCTTATTATACTAGAAGTGATGAAAACATATTTTTTGACATTTTTACTGTTTTTTTGTCAATTGGTTTCAAAGTTGCCATATTGTAATTTCCACATGTTCGTGCTTTTTCACTATCAGCAGGGTAGTGTATCCTGCTGATTCTGCTTCATTATCATCAATAGAAAGTAGAAAAATGTAGAATCCAATTCTAAATGTATTTTTTATACCAATCTTTTAAAATTAATATTCGAATCATGGGCCTAGGAAAGTAGACATACACAAGTTTTATCATTTTAGATAAAAATCTTGTCTCCATTGATTACCTGAATTGTTCAACAATGGTAAGAAGGATTTAACTTAAGTCAGAAATACTAGAATTAGATTGGACAACTTTTGACAAAAATAACCTCACAACTAAATCTGTATCATTTATCAATTGTTGATGTTTTGCGACTTCTTTCTTTGGTGATTTCTTCAAATGGACTCAGAAGCTAAATAGTTTTTCGAACAAGTCCCCATTGGTAAGTTGTTAAGGTAGGAATCTTATCAATAGAACACATTACAAGAGTCTATATATATATATATATATATATATATATATATATATATATATATATATATATATATATATATATATATATATATCATATTTTCATTATTTTCGTATGCTGTAAAATTTTTTAAAAATATTACTAGTTTATTTGACGCTTCTTCTTTTAAATGGTACAAAAGTTATGATGATAATATTAAATTAAATTACAGTTACATCGTGTTACATATTGTGAAGGAGGATTAATTCTCTGTCGCATGTTGGAGATCCCTAAAAAGCAGTTATATCTATTAGAGGTCATTTTATGTCAAATTTATATGCGAAACTGATCCCCCTTTAAATTCTAAGTTAATTATTCGTTTCCCTTTTTCTTTCTCTTTTTCTTTCTCTTTTTCTTTCCCTTTTTCTTTCTCTTTTTCTTTCTCTTTTTCTTTCCGCTAAGATTTTCATTTTTGTTGTTCGCACATAATCGTCTCAAAAAAGAGAATTTCCTTTTTCTTAATGGAGGAAGTTACAGCGTTGTTATTCTACAATAATACCACATGTTTAAATGTCTACTTAAAACAGTGAAAACTTTACACTAAATAAAATTATTTTTAAATGAATTTGAGTTTTTTTTAGTACCTTCCCTCCCTATGTTAAGAATGACTTTTTAAAAAAATTTTGAATTATATGGAGTTATCTCCCTTGTTTCTTCAGATTATTTTCAAGATGACATCATAAGATTGTCCATCATTGTTTGTCAGAAAATTGTACTGTTCAAAATATGACGCACACTGTTCCTCTTCCTTTTTCACTCCTACCTTCTCAATGTTTCAAAGGGTTGTACTAGGCGGGAAAGTTGAACCGCCATTAAATTTGATGTTTGGACGTCGAATTGATAACAACTCATTCATGGACAAAAATCAGAAAATGTTAATTTTTTTTAGAAAAAATTAGTTATCGCCATTCTTGATATGTGTTTTTGCTTGATTGACTTGTTTTGCACATTTCAAGTAGATAATTAACCTACTATAACTGTTTCTAATGTTTACTGTAACTTTTTTTATACAAAAACTTGGTTTCAGTAAAAATTAGTTATTTAGGATCAATAAAATATTGTTGAAATCAATTTCCTTGTAAATGATTTAGGAAATTATTGATGTTTCATCCTTTTAAAAAATAGCAGTAGAAGAGTTCATTCCATTTGACAAAAACTAAACTTTATGCTAAATCCCAACTATTTCATGTTGTTCTCGCTACCCATGTGCCCATGATCACCCTTACATCTTCATGTAGCACACAAGGTTTAATTTTTTATGTGAGCAAAATTCAGATCTGGATTGGAACAAAAATTAAATTAAATTTCAGTTTAGTAAGAATTTTACCAAATACTGTCTCCATGATCTTCTTGAGTCCAGTGTTTGCAATTTCAGACGCCTTCCAAGACAGTGATTGATCAAATGTTATCATAGTCGGCATGTTGTGTTTTCATAGATAATCTAGAGTAGACAAGATACAGGTTTTATCTCCTGGGTTCATGTCTATCACTGGGAGAAATTGTACCTAAGATTTTCCCAGATATTTGCACTTCTTATGCAGCAGGTGCATCATTGATTTTCGTATGCTGTAGATTTACTACCACGCAAGTATTTTCCCATTTTAGTGACAAGGTTCGATAGTGTTAGCTGTTCTTCATGTCTTCCTCTATGAACTCACAAACACTCTTGAATACCTCATCCTGGTCACTATCTTTTGGTCTTCCACTTTTTCATCATTTGGTGGATTTAACTGAAGTGTCTCGGAATATTCTGCATTGCACGGAAGTTCATGCTACATGACTGGTAGTAAAGACAATGATTTGTACGACAATCACCACTAAAATATTTGATTTAGCTTTGGATAGCAAGTGGCCCACTCATTCACTCTGGTTTTGCAATGAACAAATATAATTTGAACAAATATAATTTGAACAAATGCATCTTTCTTCATGTAGAAAATCCTTTTGTCACTTTTTCGCTTTGGGTCTTTTTTTCATAGTAATAGTTCCATAGAACAGATAATGTGTTCTACTGCCATATGGTCTCAGAGAAACCCGAGCACTTCTTTTCATTAGCTGAATGCCTTTGCTGATGGCAATAGCAATGCCTTTTTTGTTGATGTGGTTTAACCGACATGCCTTGTGAACATGAGTTCATACTTCAACCCAGAATTTCACACTTCTTTCTTTTTTTTGCATGGTTGATGCCTTCAGCTCCTTTTTCTCAAACCACCAGAGCCCAAAGGACAAGTTTCTGCATTGGCTCAATTCATGTTATACACTGAATATATATATATATATATATATATATATATATATATATATATATATATATATATATATATATATATATATATATAGAGAGAGAGAGAGAGAGAGAGAGAGAGAGTCTTTGAAGTTTTTAACCTTTAAAACTATACAAAGAAATATTTTTTATCATTCGTTAGAAAACCATCTAGTCAATAAGTCATTCAATCACCTGCAATCACTGCATTAACCCGCTCTCGAATTTACTATAGTACTAATAATTTATTTTTTAAGGAATCATCAGTTATTTACCATGAAACACTGTTTCAGGGATTTAAAAACAAAACAGTATATTACATCATGGCTCCCCAGCAGTGTTGATCAAACACCACCTCCCTCAATCTTAGGAAGAAGACATGTTATAAATATTTGATCCAATTTCCTATTCTTAATTACAATTACTAACCTTTTCATACTATAAAAATGAATTTCTTACCTGTGTGATTCATCAATTTCCACATTTAAAATGGATATATTTTTTAATTTACCAGTCTTGTATTTATAAGATTAGGATTAATCCATTTAACTACTTACCACCCCCACTATGATTAGTATTTAGTATATTTACATTCTTATTTATTTTAAATTAGATATATAAAGGTTAAAAATATTTTTGCATATATACATTTTATATATATATATATATATATATATATATATATATATATATATATATATATATATATATATATATATATATATATATAACATTTATTATATGTAATTATAAATACATTTTATACATTGCTGATATAGTTTTGGATTTCCTTTATTAATATAGTCTGGTTAATCTTAAACGATTCAAAAGCATCAGGATGACGAACAAATGCTTTATTAACTGTTTTAATATTTTATTTTTATCCCCACCTCGTTTTATCATCCTTACTACTAAGCTGGTGGTATAAAATCTATAAAATTTAAAGTAACGCGAGCTATTTTCAAAAACTCTGACATAATGGTTCCATAAAACATAAAAACAGGGCAGGTGCTACCTTTATGCGGCATACATACTATTTTAAAGGGGAAAGCGTTTCTTTTATCAAATATTTTATTAAGAAAAATCCCATCCTCAATTTTTATATCTAAATCCAGAAATGTAGCCTGTTGTCCTCTATGCTCACAATTCAATTCTAATTCCTTTGGATATATAAGATGTTTATTTTTTTCGAATTCATCATTATCGTTTATACATATAAGGTCATCTATAAATCTCCTACACCCATGAAAGTTATATGTTTTAGATATATCAGTTTTTAATAGTGATGACATATATATATATATACTCGAGTCTATGTAAATAAAAAATTTGCCCAAAATGGTGCAGGATCCAATCCCATTGTGATACCTATCGTTATTTATTTCCTATTTGAAAATAGCATTCTTTAATAAGATGACTTATAAGTATTTTTAAAATACCTTTAGAAACCCTCGTTTTGCTATTTTTATTTTTACACCAGAAAGCTTTAGAGCTTGAAAAGTCTATATATTTACCTTTACCAGCTTCAAAAGCTAAATCTACAATATCATTTAATTCTTTTATAAGTTTTTCATGCAGAATTTTAGTATATAACGTACTAAAATCATAAGTAGCTATAGATTTTGCTTTTATTCTGGAATTTATTTTATCTAATTTTTCTTTCACTGGTTGGGAATTATTTACTACTCAAAATAGATTTATATTACTATAGAATTTTCTTTTCAGGTGAAAATTATTTATTTGATTTATAATTAATTTAAATTTTTAGTCATACAATACCTCTAAGGGCAGTTCATTATCTTCTGTCTGTTTGTAGTCATCAGTGTGTCATATGCCTGCAACAGTCAAATTTCCTATTTCTTACCGAATGTAGCATGTACCCAATTCTTTTCATAATCCCAAAAGCTTTTCTCAGTCCTATAATTCAAGAAGAATATTTTGTCACCAGGTTTGTAGAACCTTGTCGAATGATTTTCTTTCGTTGCTGTTGTCTTGGTTGCATTTGGTAAAGTCCTGTCAAATGCGGATCTGATTTTCTGTGCGAACATTAGTTCAGCTGGTGACAAACCAGCATTCGTGTTTGGGTTAGGAGTGATCCTGTATACAGACAAAAAATTTTCAAGACTCTTCTCATCAGTGTCCATGCCTTGGTGTTTTCTTAAAGCTCTTTTGAACGTATCAACAAATCTTTCTGCGAGGCCGTTTGACCTTGGATGGTATATTGCAGTTGTTAAATGTTCAATGGATAGGGCCTTACAGAATTCTTCAAACTCTTTGCTGGTAAATCAGGTGCCGTTGTCACTGACAATAGTTTTAGGTACTCCAAAACGACTGAAGAGATGTCTTAATGCATCTATAGTACTAGTTGATGTCGGATGTTTACACTTAAGCACTTCCGGCCATTTTGTAAAGCTGTCAACAACCACAAAGAAGTAATGTCCGTTCAACGGACCTGCATAGTCAATGTGTAACCGTATCCATGCTGCATCCATCTTTGGCCACAGTTGTATCTGTACAGGTGGTGCCTTTGTTACTCTTATCATTTTTTCGATGTCCCAGTCCACATTAGGCTAATATGTATATCCGTGCATCAAGGCCTTCATTCTGGACATGCCTGGATGACCGCTATGGAATTCTTTTAGCATTCTCTTTTGCAGTGTGGTCGGTATGACGACTCTGTCTGCATACAATAAAGTCTGTAAGCAAATCGAAAATGGCGAATTTTTTTAGTCTTTCTTTGACTTGTCATTTAGCAGCACCTGGTTTTTCGTTCTTACATTTGAATTCATCTGTTTCTGCTGCCTTATTGATGTCGTCCAGAGTCACTGGTAACTCTCGAATCGTGTTGCACAGCAGTCCGGAGAGTTCTTTTTCCTCTCTTAATGCTATTATCACTGTGTCCTTTTAAGTTTCTGCACACTTTTGAACCAATCTGGATAGTCCATCTGCATGTCCGATAGTTTTGGATGAAATGTACTCCATTTTAAAATCATAATTCAACAGAATTATGCTCCATCGTTGAAGTCTGTTTGCAGTGTGAGTGGGTATGCTTTTTTTAGATCCAAAAATAGTCAACAAGGGCTTGTGGTCAGTTTGCAACGTAAAAATCCTGCCATGAATAAATCTATGGAATTTTTGAATTGCATAAATTATTGCCAGACTTTCTTTTTCAATTTGAGAGTCCAATAGGGACGAAGTAAAGAATAGATACCCTGTAGCAGACGACACCGCCTGGCGGTGCCAGGTGCACAATTCAACTAACACCGGTGATTCGACCTTGACATTGGCACAAGCACACGGCGTCGGTTGTTTGTAAACACGTCAAATAGCAAACATGCTCGAATATTCACCAGCATTTTTTTTAAAATATATTTACAAAACCTTTGAAGATTTAAAAGAAAAAGTATATATTTACAAAACATTTTTTTAAAATAAGTAACAAAACGAACGTATTTAAATAAAAGATATTTAAATAAACGGGTGTCTCTTTCTGTTTTGCATTTTTGCAACCAAGATTGATTTTTATGTGCCGTGTTTTGGGGGGTTCTGTGTGCGTTTTTAAGACAATTCAATATTTATTCTTTAAAACATTAACTTCAGTGACAATATATTTTCAAAATAATATTTTTAAATATTACATTTTTACGAATATTCGCGAGCAAGATTTAAAAAAAAAAAAAAGACGAGGTGTTTTTTTTTTTTCAATTAAATTATAAACTTTATTTGAACTTTCAACAAACTTTTACAGACAGTTTTTTTTTAAATAAAAATTATAAAAAGATTTCTATCTTGTGATACTACATTTCATCTTTATAAAAATAAAAGTTATAAAAAGATGTGAATAAAATAATATATTTTTTTTATCTCAATTGTTTATACTTGTGATTTTATTATGCATAAAAATTGCCTCGGCCTAAAAGGATTTCTCCTTCACTGACCACCGACATACATCGCACTGTAAATAAATATTGAATTGTATCAAAAATGCACAAAAAAGAAATGGCCAAAACCGTATAGAATGAACCTTTTTTTATAAGTTTTATTCAAACAGTCTTTATTTGAACTTAATGGACTGTTGTTTTTTTTTATTATTTATTAACTGTTTTATTCTTTTTATCAAACAAAAATAGAACTTTTATAATGAAATATATATTATGGACTGTTTTTCAAACATCGAAATTTTAAAATTAAAGTTTTATTTAAAACAAAAAAAGAGACAAGGTGTTTTTTCTTTTCGAGATATTTTTTTTTCACCATTTATTACTTTGAAATTTTATTCAACAATGAAATGATAAAAAAAAAACTTTTCGTTAAATATATTTTAAAAAAATTATTATAAAATATCCATAAAGTCTATTTTTATGTCTGTAAAAGTTTGTTGAAAGTTCAAATAAAGTTTATAATTTAATTGAAAAAAAAAAAAAACACCTCGTCTTTTTTTTTTTTTTTTAAATCTTGCTTGCGAATATTCGTAAAAATGTAATATTTAAAAGTATTATTTTGAAAATATATTAATTGTCGCTAAAGTTAATGTTTTAAAGAATAAATATTGAATTGTCTTAAAAACGCACACAGAACCCCCCCCCCCCCAAAAAAAAAACACGGCACATAAAAATCAATCTTGGTCGCAAAAATCCGAAACAGAAAGAGACACCCGTTTATTTAAATATCTTTTATTTAAATACGTTCGTTTTGTTACTTATTTTAAAAAAAATGTTTTGTAAATATATACTTTTTCTTTTAAATCTTCAAAGGTTTTGTAAATATATTTTTAAAAAAATGCTGGTGAATATTCTAGCATGTTTGCTATTTGACGTGTTTACAAACAACCGACGCCGTGTGCTTGTGCCAATGTCAAGGTCGAATCACCGGTGTTAGTTGAATTGTGCGCCTGGCACCGCCAGGCGTCGTCGTCTGCTACAGGGTATCCATTCTTTACTTCGTCCGAGAATAGTTTCTCTCTGCAGGCAAAAGTGATCTGGAAGCATGAACTATTAGCTTCATTGATCCGTCTTCCAGTCTATGGAGAAGTACTGCTCCTATACCGTAATCACTTGCATCTGATGCCACAATCAATTCCTTCTGTGGATCGAAGTGTGCCAGTGCTAAATCAAATAGCAGGCATTTCTTAATCTCTTCAAATGCACTTTGGCACTTCTTTGACCAAATCCATTTTCGTCTTTTTTTTCATTTAATGGTGCTCTCAACTTATGCATTTTTGGGATATAGATAGCATAATATTGTGCTAAACCCCCAAAAAGACTGTAACTGACCAACATTGCTAGGTGCTGGCATTCTCTCAATGGCTTCTGTTCTCTGAGGATCCGGTCAATGATTTGACCCAGATATTTTATCTGTTTTAAAAAAAATTCACATTTTTCGGCACTCAATTTGAAACCAAATTCCTCAATTCTTTGGAAAACTGTTCTGATATGCTCCTTATGTTCCTGCCCATTTCTACTCTTTACAAGAATGTCATCCAAATATGCGATTACAAAACCTAAATCGGCAAACATTGTGTCCATTATTTGCTGAAATAACGCTGGAGCTACTTTCAAACCAAAAGGGAGCCTTTTGAGCCTGAAGAGTCCTAAATGGGTATTGATACACAAATACTTCGAACATTCTTCACTGACTTTTACCTGAAGGTAAGCCTCAGATAAATCAATTTTGGAGAAAACTTTCCCTCCATTCAGTTTTGTAAAAATGTCTTCAGGGGATGGGAGTGGATAACTATAATCCATAAGACAGTCATTGAGGCCTGTAGAAAAATCGGCACATACCTGAATCTTCTAATTTTTCTTTTTAACATATACAGTGGGGCTTGTCACTCAGAATAGTCAACTTTTTCGACTACACCATTTTCCTGCAGTCTTTGCAGTTCAATTTCAATATCTTCTTTTGAAGAAAAAGGCACGTTTCTTTTTTTGCTTTAGTTCAAAATTCACTTCGGTCTTAGTACACATACCTAACCCCTCAGAAAAAACTCTGGGGAATTCGCTTTTTACGACCATAAGAAAATCCTCATTGTGTTTGGAATTTTTCTTTTTAGCTACACTCACACTGTTACAAAATGAATTTATGGGTAGCTCCCATAAATCAAACAAAACGATCCAATCAATTCCAAAAAGGCAAGAATTTATACCTGGAACAACTGACACTTTTGTAGAAAAAGTTTTTGATCCAAGGGATACACTGCAATTAAATTCTCCCATGAATTTTAATCTCTTGCTGGATACTCCTTTGGCAATTTTAAATGTTTTTTTTTTTCTAGTTTTGGACACCCAATCCTCTTCCAGGTCACTTCGTCGATAATAATAACTGAAATATCGCTACCTGTATCCAAATGTAGTTTCACTATGTGATCATTTATTTTGGCATTGACAAATTTTCTTTTACCTCCTTGTCTCACTTTTACTTTTGACAGCACCACATTTACTTTAGACTTAAATTTTTGTCTTTGTTTATTTTGTTTTTGTTTTTTGTTATGGTACTGGGAAGCTCGGTGTCCGACTAAACCACATTTGGCACAAGGTTGGTCTTTAAAAAGGCAATTTTTTCTTAAGTGTGAACCTGCACGGCTCCAACATTCAAAACTTTTTCCTTTGTTCTTGGGAAATGTTTTTTGTTTTACCATTAGGACGTGGGATGTAGTTCTTCCCTCTATCCTAGTGGTATCCCTTTTCACATTATCAATTTCTTCTGTCACTTTTTGAAAGTCAATTTCTGGATCTTGTTCCATAATCGATAAAATCCTTGACCTTAAATCCTTGTCCTTCGGTGCTGTCAGTCCCTGAACAAATATATAACACTTAAACATGTCAACTGACAAATCTTTTAATTTAAATAGTTTACACTGGGCGTTGACTTTACCCACATATGTGACAATATCATCAGTTTCTTCTTTTTGCATGTTCAAGCACTTATACCTTGTATACCAAATATCGAGTACAAAATTCGAACAGTTTCCGAAAAAAGAAATATATTCCAGTTTCTTTGGTAAAATTAAATTCGTAACTTTTGTGTTTTCCTCTGCACCTGTAGTGTTATCATAGAACTACTTTCATACGCGTAACAAGGAAATCATGGCGTATGAATATTGATGTAAACCGCCTAATACATATCGTATTCGACAACATGGCGTAGACCTATACACACGTACCTTCAATCTCTCTTCCTATGTAAATATGTAATAAAGTTCTATATCAAATAAAACCACAACTTGGTTATCAATTACTTATAATAACAAACATAAATTAACGACATGGTGGCAGCGGTGGGATGGATACCGAACATTTATAACAGTTTAAAAAAAAAAAAAAAAAACTTCGGCAACAAATACGAGAGGAAAAATACGTTTACAGAAGACAAAACAAGGCATGTAAACCAATTTTCATTAATTTACCATTAATGTGCATTTTATAAAACTTTGCTGTCATTCTCGTATATGCTATAAACACGTGTGAATTTTTGCACAATAGCAGACAATTTGAATTTTTGCCAACTGTTGTTGTCGTATGTGTTCCCGTAAGCACGTGTGAATTTTTGCACAATAGCAGACATTTTGAATTTTTGTCAACTGTTGTTATCGTATGTGTTCCCGTAAACACGTGTGGATTTTCGCACATTGGCAGACATATTGAATTTTCTGTTTATTGAAAAAATACATAGCCGTTAATAATAATGTCTACCAATAATGACATTATTCCGTTTATGGACAGGGAAATGCCAAATCCAGCTGAAACATTTAAACTTTTTAAACAGAGGTTAGAACTATATTTTGCTATAAACAAAATAAAAACCGACCAACAAGTGAATTACATACTGCTAAAGACCGGCAACGAAGGTCTCAAAAAATTTAACACTTGGAAATTAACAGATGAGGAAAAACGTTCTCCCGACACTATTTTTAATAAATTCTTGGAGCATTTAGAACCTAAAGAAAACTTTAGGATTAATAGACTAAAATTAATGTCTTATAAACAAAAACAAAATGAGACAATTGACGACTTCGTCAATAGATGTCGTCAACTTACGTTAAAATGCTCACTAACCGACACTGAACAAGAACAGCGAATTATAGAACTAATTATTGCGAGTACCCCAATTGTCGAATTCCAGAAAGAACTATTACGAAAAGATAATACGCTAACACTGGATGAAACCATCCGAATTGGTAAAACGTATGAGGCAACAAACGCACATATTAAACAGCTTAGAGAGATGTTAAACACCAATAACGGGGAGGACAATAGCGCCAATACTGACATACAAGCAATTAAAAAATATAAACAAAATAGAAAGACAAACAATTGCCTTAATTGCGTAAAAAGTCACGAACGTCGACGTGAAGCATGCCCAGCATTTGGTTCCAAATGCAAAACGTGTGGAAAATATAACCACTGGGCAACAGTATGTTTATATAACAGAAGATCAAGGTCAAGATCGCAAAACAGAGACCGTGGAAAACAAAAACTATTAAACATGAACCAGACCAAGAAAAAACACTTCATCCAAACTGATATATTATCCAGGAACAACAGCCAGGAACTAAATGAACAATTCGAAAATTTAACTTTTTCCACCATTAACTCACCCTCTCAAACACAGAGAGATGAAGCCTTCGCTTATATAAATATAAAATTACCTAATCGAAACGGGACTCACAGACTACGAATTAAAGTCGATACTGGAGCCCAAGGTAATACATTACCAATTTCTACATTCCGTAGAATGTTTCCTGAGAAATTAACTACTGATGGCTGCCCAAAACTGAAAAAACAAAGTAAGAACAACGCCTATCAGCCACAAACTTCCAAGCCCAGCTGAACTTCTAAACAGTCGCATCATGAAATCGAACCTGATTGCAAAAATCACGAATCACAGATTTCCCAACCGTGACCATATCCACGAAGAACTAAAGCACAGACAGGATATACAAAAAACCTATCACGATAAAACAGCCCATGACTTACCAGCACTTGTCCCTGGACAACACGTACGTATGTGGGATAACCAAACTGGAAAATGGAAACCAGCAACAATTCTCAGCAAATGTACAGAACCTAGATCGTACATCCTCAAATTGCCAGATGGATCGTCAAAAAGACGTAACAGAGTCCATATCAGAGCAGATGGAAACGCAACCCATAAACATGTTCACTTCAGTGACCAAACCCAATCTCAATCTGAACTCCCTAACACAAGCATCTCAAACCAAATAAACACTAAGAAACACGCACCAAATATAACAAGACATGGTCGTGAAATCCATAGGCCAAACAGATTTAAACAATAAACATCTGAACAATGTGTACTACTTTTCTTCCTTCTGGTAAGGGGGATGTAGTGTTATCATAGAACTACTTTCATACGCGTAACAAGGAAATCATGGCGTATGAATATTGATGTAAACCGCCTAATACATATCGTATTCGACAACATGGCGTAGACCTATACACACGTACCTTCAATCTCTCTTCCTATGTAAATATGTAATAAAGTTCTATATCAAATAAAACCACAACTTGGTTATCAATTACTTATAATAACAAACATAAATTAACGACAGTACCCAATTTCTGAAGTAGGAGTGTGATTCTTTCCTCGCCCGACCATTTCTCACATCTTCTTGTAAAAATCGTCTCGAACCTATGGTAATAGACAGGGAACATATCACCCCGTTCTGGGTCGTATTTGAACTCCACTAAAAAAAATCTAGATGTGCCATCTTCAAATTTTTGCGACAACACAGTTTCACATAATAGACGATTCTCTGTAGTTTGCTGAATGACGAGTGATTCAAAACGTTCTTGCTGAATCAACATCCGTTTTTGAAATTCAATTTGAGTTTTTTGCTGAGCGATCAAGCTTTCAGTTTTTGTTTTCATCAACTCTGTTATTTCTTCGGAAGACATGTTTTTCTTTTTTTTTTTTTAAACGCTCACATACAAAGTCAATGTATACAAAATTTTGTTCAAAAATATAAGATGTTCTCCCTTCAGATCTCGTCACAAAAAAAATTGTCAGCACTTGAGAAATGTTTGAAGAGAAAAAAAAAAATTCACCATACAAAATATCCATAGTTTACAAATTTTCAGGGATCCTTTTCGTCTTTTTCAAATGCACATAAACTTTTTTAAGAATTTTTTTATGACAGAAAAACAATTTCCACAGTACAATTTGTTTTATCACATTAACCAAAAAGAGAACACCTCCAAATTGCTTTTCAACACGAAACGATATGACGTCAACTTTTCAGAAAGTTCAAAAAAAAACTGCAATAAGAATATAAAAATTCTTTGTACTTGCGTGAATACTCGTCTTTCGCTTCTTAAGAAGTATTTCCTTAATCGGATATAAACTCTTTAAGAAATTTTTTTTTCGCGCTCACCACATGCTCACTTTTTTTTCTTTTTACTGAGTTTGCATCTCGTCTCCGTTGCCAATCTGATATGTCCTAAGGTGGCCTATTATTCGGACAATCAAAGATAAACTATTCCGTGGAAGGAATAAATAAATATACACTTTGGCTTGAATACTGAAAAAGAAGTTTATTTAGAGAAAAATACAGCGTGTTAACATTCTGTTTTTCAAGGGTCCAGTGAAAACCGCTGACTTGGTTCCTTATTTAGAATGTTCCGGGTTGGTTACCTATCTCAACATCACAATTTGTTTCCCTATTTATCGAACGCTTGAATTATTTCCTGAGGTACTCTCTCATCTTCAAGAGTTAAAAATTGAAACCCATAATAGACCTAAACGTCTCCCAATGTATGAAGCAAAAACACTGTTCGTTATTGTCTTGCTAAATACATAATATTAGCATAATTATGCCATTTCAGCTTGGAAATTTTCTAATTTGCTGCTAAATTATTTTCCATAAACAAGGGTGGTGGAAGGAAATCACAAGTTTATTAGTTGTTTTTATGCTGAGATTCGCCATTTTTTGTTTTTACTGCACGTGCACTCAAATTAAAACAACAATAAAATGTTCGTCTTATCTCAGTTCGTCTTCTCCTTCCCCTTTACGTCCTTCCTGCTTGAAAATCCTTTCATCCCACCACTCTCACCATATTTCATTAACTTTTACATGTGGATGGCAATGGATAAAAGACAACACAATATGTGCAGAGCTTCTGATCACATGGTTTCAGGGGCCAACTTCAGTGATACTGCTAAAGGTGGCATAAAATCTAATTAATCCCTCTTAAAAATTCAAACAAAGAGGATTGAGTCTATTTCTTTTTTTTTTTTTTTTTTTTTACAAATTCGGGTCCAACCCGACGGTCCATACCAATTTAATATTATAATACTGATTTTTAAATGAGGATTGATCATTTTTTTTATTATTTGGACCATTGTTTTCATCTTATATGTGAATTAATATATTATATGTGAAAGATATTTTGTGTTGGTAAATAGTTTGTTAGTTGCAAGTTCTTATACGTATAGCATGTTTGTGTAAGAAGACACAAGTGTAAGAAGTGAATATATATTTTTTTTGTTGCTTTTTTAAATTTTTTTTCTTTTTTTTTGCTGGCAATAGTCCGTCTTGTAAGATTCTAAACATTCACCATTTCTAAGTCGCTTACTCTTACACAGTTCACCGAGTGTATTCACAAAGTACTTTGTTAATTTCTTTTCCATGAGCCCAGTGACCCCTGTGATTACTGGAAGGATTAAAATCTTCCTAAAATTCCTGTTTCTTTTCATATCATACATAAGATTTTTGTATTTAGTTCTTTTATTTCTCTCGGCTCTGTTTAGGCTGGAATCGTTAGGGATGCTGACTTCAACTAGAGATGCTACACTTTCTCTGTCTTCTATCACTCTGTCAAGTTTAACAGTTGCATTTTCTAAGTATGTAGATGTAGGGATTGCATAGTTGGTAATAATAGTTGATAATATACGTTTCCAGGACTGCTGCATTGGATGGTCATTTTTTTTTTTATGAAGATGGTGAAGTGAAGATATTTACACAATCCATTGTGTTCCATTGTGTAATAGTTGTTGCTTAGCAGAACCTTATAATTAGATGTCACGTGGCTCATATTCTCTACTCTTGTGTGACAGAACCTGAATTTGCTATAATTGCTGAGACCACACATCTTCTTAAAAGCCTTGATCTTGGACAGCCATTATCATCCTCTTCTGATCATAGTGGAGCTATTTTGTTTTTAGCCAGTCTATGGTGTCTTCCTTATCTATAAGTCTCAGGATACTTCTTCCAGAAAATATTTGGCACATTGTTGGTTGATCCAGTTTTCAGTTTTCCACAAGGAAACATTTTGTATTTCTATTCTATTTCTTGAGTTGCTTTTGTGGGAAGCTTGAGTTGTTTGGTATTTCTGTCTCATCTATGAAGCAGTCTTATCCAAAATGTTTGACTTGGGGTTGGGTGACGAGGGAGGGGGTGTTTCTTGATACTGATTTACCATCAGAAACCTGACGGTTTCATCAGGTCCATCAAATATTGAACAGTGCTCATAATATTGGCTCTTCTTCCCCTCCCTCTCTGGGCAGATACAGTCTTGGTAAAAACTGATTTCTATAGCATATATTCTCTACAATGTTAATATATTTTTGTATTGATGTATTGTTATGTATTGTTCATAACCCTGAAGCTGTACATTTTTATATGGAAAGTTGGTTAATGTTTTTGTGTGCAGGCTGTGTTTTGCTAATTTTTATTATACAGCATATATTTTATCTGAAAATCTTTATTCTCATCTTGGTGTTTTGAATGGAATAAGTTTTCTTCAATGCGAAAGGTTTTTATTATAGGCTTGAATTCACTATTTCCAACAATTCTGAACATATGAAAGCCAGAAGTTTATATTGATACTTGAGGAATTCTTTTTGTGTGTATTTCTGCCAGGGGCCAACATTTCCCATCTTGTTGCATGCTCTATTTTTTTGCTAATCAACTTTCCCGGCTAATTTGGGTGAATCGGAATGCTGCTAGAATTAGTTTCCACATATTGACAACAAGAGAAAACGTGTTTATTAGTGGTTGTAGTGTTGGGAATTCCCTAAAAACTGGAAAATTCCCATGTGGTAAGGGATATGCAGCTTAATTTTCTGTGGTTCATGTAGATATTGCCTACACAATACAACAAAATTAGTGGTTGAGAGAGAACAACCAGTTTGTATGCAAGAAGTGTAAGACGCCAGAGACGCAAACTGAGAAAACTATGTGTGAATGTTGAAGTTAGTAACGTTGTTCAGAAATTGGTTAAAGCCCAGGATGGAGTAGGTGCTTGTGTAAAAGCAAGAATTAAGAATGGATGGAATAAGTTCAGGGAACTTTTGCCATTATTAACCAGTAAAGTGTTACCATTGTCAACCAAGGGAAAAGTCTATTAGGTATGTGTATACGGTGAGGGTTGCGGACATGCATTGCATGGATAGAAATGAAAATAATACAATTGTAAGTATATTTATATATGTAAGTTGTAATGCAAGATAGAGGTTTAGATCTGATGACCTCAAAGGAAAATTAAATTAGGAAAATATAAAGAGTCATGTGCAGAGCTTCAATGATATTGAAAGAATGGATGTGAATGCTTGGGTTAGAAGATATAGAACAGTTGAGACAGCAGAGTCAGCCCACAAGATATTGAGAGGAAGTGACAAGGATAGACTTGAGAAAATGAGGAATAAATAAAGACCTGGCCAGAGATAGATTAATTTCGAAGTCAATTTCTAAAAGCCGTCCAACACATGCCAGCATGTACAACGAATGTTACATTGATGATGATTGTGGTAGAGTTGCAATGATGATGATTGTGGTAGAGTTGCAATGCTCTACAAATAAAAAGTATCCTTGTTGCAATTTCTCGGCAAGAATGCTGCCTTCGAATGTCTTTACATTTGCGCTCAAGTTTCAAAACAGGAAGAAGAGTTACAGGAAAAACAATAAATTCTGCTTGTGAACTAAGAGTAGTTGATCACCTACAATTCAAAAGAGTTCACGATGGAATATACAAATTGAAATAAAAAATAAACACAATCCTTTTGGACTAACAATTTCATTTTTATTTTTTATTTTGAAAAAAGAATTTTTCTTTTTAATATCACAACATTGTTTTTTGTTTTTTTGTTTGGATCACTGAACGTTTTTTTTTTGTTCATCATTAGCTTCAGAAAGAAACAAAACTTCCAGTAAGTTGATTTATGTACACATACATACATACATACATACAATCTTTTTATATATTTTTAAAAATAATTTTCATATTTTATTGAGAAAAGTTAAGAAATATGCTCTTAACATGTTACAGGTCTTCTGTATGAAAAAATATCAACATAAAAAATCAGTTTTGTAAACATGAGTGGTAGTCAACTTCTGGAGGTTCACTATGCTATAGAAATAGAATTTTTGCTCGGCAGACTTTACATAATCGCTGTTCATTGAGATTATGATAAAGGTATGGCCAATGTTCCTTCTTATCTATGTGCTAGTGGGTATATCCTTTTAGTGAATAATATATATATATATATATATATATATATATATATATATATATATATATATATATACTCTTCAAAATAGTTTTTCATTTAACAATCATTTGGTATCGAAACCTGTGATTATAAGATTTACAAAATATTATTGGCGATAATATTCTATAAGTTATCCCATCTAAATAAGAATTGCTCGATATGCAAGATAGAGCAAATAAATTAAATTGTGATTCAGTGAATTTCAAAAAACCCTTATTGTAATGAAGTGGTTGAGTTTCATATCAAAGATTTTTATTATTTTTTTTTTATTATTCCAAGTTATATATTGGGTAATCCGCATAGCTGTGTAGATATCCGAATCGGGCAAGTACTTGTATAAATTTGTTTGTGGGTCCAGTGAAAATAATTCAAAGTCTAGTGGAATCCTTATCATTAGAAGTCTATATTATTTTTAGTGGGGCGAGGTGTTAGTTGTAGGGAGAGGAGGTAGTGGTGAATGGTAGGAAGTGGGGTGAACACATGTGCATATATATCCATATATACATGCACACATACACACACACACACATTCTGCTATATATATATATATATATATATATATATATATATATATATATATATATATATATATATATCTTTAAATATAGTTCAAAGACTCATAAAAAAGTTTGACCGGACGCTTAATTGAGGTCAGGTTGTGTACTGGATATAGAGACTGGGTCAGGGAAGGAAAGGGGGAACAAGAAGAAAATAGAGATAAGAATAAAATTAAAAATAAAAGAAGAGGTCAAAGACGCAAATGGAATAATGCGTTTTTTCAAGATTCATACTAGTTTCATCTTAAATTCCTTTGTCAGTTTAAATCGAATTTGTTCAGTCAACTCAAATTATATATACTATCCATGAGGTGCTATTCTTATAAATTTTATACGCATTTATAGTTTCCCTTAAAAATGAGGATTAAAATAAAGGTTTAGAATATACTAATGTTTATGAGTGAATTGTAAAACCAAGGCTAAGCGTATTAATAGAACGTTTTATCTTTATTTTATAATCCTTACGGTAATAGTTCAATGTTAAATAAACTAAAACAAAAATAATAAAGTAATAATAATACGTTACTGAAAAGTGTTTAAAAATCGGTAATATCCATAACATTATACGATTTAATAATATTTAACTGGGAAAAGTTTTCTACACATGTATTCAAATACACACATACTTACATATAAACATATGAATACATATATATACACATGTACAGATACATGCACGTATACATATATATATATACATATACCTGCAAACATACAGCATATACACAGATGCGCACACTTACACCATATATACATACACACACACTCATATATACCTACATATACACATATACCTATACATACCTACATATACCCTCATATATACAAATGTATAGATTTAGACATAAAGAAAGTATTCCAATAGTCAACACTATTAATTATAATAATAATTAGTGTAGGTAACATGGCTATGTTTATCATAAATGATATTTAGCCCCTACACTGCTAATCAACATTAAGAAGATAAGAAGAGTAGGGTTGTGTAACTATGGTTATAGAATTGAATTACTTTAGTACCAACAGGGATGACGCATCATTGAGTATAAGTTCTTTCTTGTTTATATGTGCGGATCTGGAGATTACCTTGCAATGGGGAATTTTTACTCCTTAGAAGATAGTAGATAGGGGCGAAGATAGTAGATAGGGGCGAATTTATAAACTCTTTAATTGGGAAGCTATATGTTTTTGGAAATACTATTCTAACAAGATCTCAGAGTGCAAATTACCTGTACGAAATTAAAGTGTAGTATGTTAATGTGCTTATAATGAGACCCTTCTTAACATGTACATCAACAATACAAGAAAGTTATTAAATGGGTTAGAAGAGGTGATTAAGAACCTATCTTTAGAAAACGAACATTTTTGTATTAGCAAAGTTTTAGTTTAGATTTTAGTCAAAAACTGATGTGTATTTAGTATTATGTTTTTACCTATTTAACATTTATACCGAGAGTGTGTTATTTTATTTTATATTTTTTCTTGTGCTTACATCTGCATACTAGTTCATTCTTGGTATTTATTATGGGTTTGTTGAAGGTGATGATGTTAACTGCTTCGGATATACAAAGATTGCAAAATTTATCCCCTGGGGCATATGATCTAGATTTATTCAGTATGCTCCATTTAATTGAATATGGAATTTTCTTGTCCTCTAGAATATTGATTAATTTAGTTAAGGATGTACTATTATTATCATTATTTTGAGATCTTTCATTTCTGAAGGAATGTAGGTGGTTTGAGATTCTTATTTTTATTAAGTTTGATGATGCACCTATATACGTGAATGTTTTCCTTGTTTTATTATTGTTTATTTGTTCATCAATCCCATTGCTTTTGAGTCTTATATTGGGGGGCTGACTTAAGATGGGGCCTGGAGATTCATAGCTCGGGTGCTGGTTAATCTTATTCTGGTCTTCACTGGGAATTATATTATTGGATATGTTAGCCTGGTTGTTATTGTTTCTGCTGTTATTATTAGAGCCCTCACCATATGTTTCCATATGTATGCTTGCGTTCTGAATGCTTCGATTATATTCATTGTTTTCCTTATTAGATTGGTTGTTTGCATGTTTTGGTAATTGCGTGACTGTGCAGGCGTATACCACATCTTTGTGTATGCAATCATTATTAAGGGCATTCATTTTTATTTTGGCAGTTACATTTGTTACTAGGTATTTGGTCAATTGGTATATCCAGCGCTTGTTTAATTTTCCTATTATTTGTCGAAATTATTGTCTGTGCTAGATTAGGCATTGTGGAGTATAAAATAATAAAAATCTTTGATATGAAACTCAACCACTTCATTTCAATAAAGGTTTTTTGAAATTCATTGAATCACAACTAAATATAAGAGAAAGAAAGTTAAAACTGTAAGTTAAACTTTACAATAAAAATTTATTGTTCAACTGAATACTCCAAAAAACAATTTACAAAGCAACTGCTAGCAATGCTAGAATTTGCTAGTTAAGGCATTAAGTGAAATCACAATTTATTGTAGTTATAAAAAAACAATTTTCATTATTTCAGCTGTTTTGAAGACTTTCCAATCGGATTATGTGCATCGTCACGCTGGACTTATTTTGGAATCCATTCTCTCTAAAGAACTATTTTGCATTTTGGATCAACTTGAGAGAATTTTTATGCAAGCTGAAATATTATGTGCGGTTTGTTTTTGTATATATTTTTTACATATCCAACGTTTTTTCACATTTTTATTTAGCAATTTATAACTACAATAAATTGTGGTTTCACTTAATGCCTAAACTAGCAAATTCTGGCATTGCTACAAATATAATTTGCTGATTTCTTTATGTCCTCTGATGAGAAGAATAACAAGAATAGCATTCTTTGAAACTCTGCGGAATAAGGACTTTGTAAATTGTTTTTTGGAGTATTCAGTTGAACAATAAATTTTGATTGTAAAGTTCAACTTAGTTTTAATTTTGTTTCTCTTATAATAAGCTCTACTCTCTATTGTGTATTGAGTTTTTTTAATTCGGTTGGGATTAAATTTTCTATATATAAATACTATTATTTATATTAGTTTAACGTTCACAAACTTTTCTTTTGGATGAAACTCAACATCTTTCTATGAGGCTCTGTCTGTCAAGCTTTAAAACGTATTTTCACAGATTTTATTTTAAACTAGCTATATTGAGTCGATGTTTCCCAGAAGTTAACATCTATCTATATAAGAGCCAGATACGTTCAAGGATGGAATACTGTTGCCACATATGGGCAGGAGCTGCTAGAAAAGACTTGTCCTGCCTTGATAGGGTTCAAAATAGACTTCGTGGCCTGGTGGGAGATGTCATTTTCTCTTCGCTGCAACCTCTATCTCACAGAAGAGATGTTGCGAGTTTGTCTCTGCTTTATCGTTATTTTCATGGAAAGTGTTCGACTGAGCTTCAATCTATGGTCCCCCCTCGCCTAACTTTAACAAGAAACACTAGACTAGCTGAAAACACTATCAATAATTTTCCCCACTCTTTATCTGTGCCTAAACCTAAACAGATTCCATGATCAAAGCTTCTTTCTTAGAACTGCACGCCTGTGGAATTGTCTTCCGTTTTCCTGCTTTCCAGCTGTCTACAATATGGTTGTCTTCAAGTCCAACGTGAACAAGTTTCTGATGAGCCGTTCCACTTAAGTTAACAAATTTACCGAACTTCCATTACTATCGATTACTATATTGTCCTTTTGACTACTCTACACTCTTTAACCCTTATCCTTGAGTGGCCTATCGGCCTTGATAAGTGGTGATGCCTATGTAAAAAAAAAAAAAATCTCATTTTTGATGACACTATTTGAAATAATTTCCACCCGGTGAAAATATTTTCTGAAAGAATTACATTTTATTGTTCTTAACAACATACTTTAACAATCCAAGAAAAGAAATGATTGAACAGAAACCGATATTTTGTTAGAAAGAACACTATTTGATGGCAAAAACTGAAAAAAAGGACTGACTTTATTTTATGTATTAGACATACAGATTAAATAAATCCATCAAATTTTAGATGTGTCTAAGCATATGTCTTTGTCAGTTAGTTTGAAATAGCATTATTTCATCGGTAAACATGCTGATTGGATAGGTGCATTCTTGTCTTTACAGGAGGGTAGGTACCAGGACAGTTTTTAATCAAAATTCAGAAAGAGAATTCTGAAATGGAACAAAAATTGAATTTGCATGGGTCTAGAAGGATTTCTTCTTCATTGACCTAGGACATAGGCTGTCGGCCGAAGGTGAAAATTATCACTTTTAATGAAGTATAAAAGGGGTGGGGATTATCTTTGGATATATTGTGCATAAAATCTTTAAAAAAAACTTGGAAAATTTTTCACACGCAAGATTTTGGTGCATTATTTAATGATTTGAATTTTAATCGTCAAATTAGATCCTAACTTTTGAGTTCTGTATGTAAAAAAAGTAGCCAATCAGAATACATCTTTTATTTACTTGCTTATAATCAACCAATCATAATAATTGTAGTATGTGTTAAAATAAAGATGGCGGCGTCCAGCGAAAAGAAAATATGTAGACAAAACAAAACTATTTTCGATTTCATATTGGCAAAATAACATCTCACGTTTTCTTGTTAATTTCATTTTTGCACTTTTCTAGACCAGGACTTAATCTATTATAATAAATAAATAGGAAATAACCATGTGTTCAGAGGGAGCGAAATGTGCTAGAATATTTGTTTTCGTTTTCCGCTGGGATCTTCCGACCACTCTGTTGTATAAGTTAAGATAAAAACAAAATGTAATAGGTCCTCAGACATATCCCTCCATTGTACAGTATATTGATTATGGCTGACTGGGATAGCTTCCGTACATTTATATCAGACCTACCTCTGTGTGCTATGTTTAAAAAGGATGTGTCCTCTATAGTATCAGACCTGACCGAATGGTTAACTGTAGGTATAGACAGTGTCATACCCTCGAAAAAGTTCCAGCAAAAACCTAACAGCCAGCCGTGGTTCTCCCCAGAATGTGCTGCTGCCATTGCGCACAGAAATCATTTTTTCATTGCTTCCAACGTAATAGATGTATGAAAACTAAAGCCACTTTCAAGACTGCCAGCAACCACTGTAAAAAAGTAATAAAGAAGGTCAGAGAGTTGTATGCTCAGTCCGTCAAGTCCAAGGTAGCTGAGCAGCGGCTTGGTTCCCACCAGTTTTGGCAAATAACAAACAGAATCCTTAACAGAAGTGTGTGCTCTATCCCAACTATTATCAATGGACCTGAAGTAATTTTGTCAGCATCAAACAAAGCCAATCTCTTTGCCAAGAACTTTGCAGCTAATTCTACCCTTTACGATCAAGGCCGCCAACCCCCAGTATTTTCTTGTATATCAGAAAACATGCTATGTGACATACAAATAGCTGTATGTGATGTTGCTAAGCTAATCAAAAACCTTGATTCCAGTAAGGCACCTGGCCCTGACGGCATTCCAATTATAGTGCTCAAAAGGCTTCAACCGGAACTAGCGCTCATACTTACAAAGTTATTTAAGTGTTTTCTTAAGGAGAAATGCTTCCCAACACCTTGGAAAATCTCGTCAGTATGCCCTGTATTTAAGAATTCAGGTGATCGCTCATCTCCCTCTCAGTACAGACCAATAAGTCCCCTATGCATCATGAGTAAGTTGCTGGAATCTTTGCTAAATAGTCAACCATCTCAGCAAAAATAACCTTCCTAGTAACATGAAATATGGTTTCCGTTCTGCCAGATATACAGCAGACGTGCTTACAATTATATCTCATAGGATTAGCAAATCCCTCGACAGAGGCTTCACCTAAAGGGCAATTGCTCTTGACATATCAAAGGCCTTTGATAAGGTATGGCATAAAGGCCTACTTCACAAGATCTCCAGTCATGGTATAGCTGGAAATGTCTTCTCAACTATTAAATCATTTCTCTCTGATAGATTCTTAAGAGTAGTGGTTGATGGGCAGAAATCAGAGGCTCTCAGTATTAATGCTGGAGTCCCTCAGGGGTCCAACTCTCTTCCTGATCTACATCAATGATCTTCCAATCCACATCCTTAGATCATTCATAGACATTTTTGCTGACGACACTACCATCTATGGTAGCACTTCGAAGACCGTAAACGACCAAGTTCTCTCTGACTCTCTCTCCTCTGATCTGGAGCACATGGTACAATGGGGAAAAAAGTGGCTGGTTACTTTTAATGCATCTAAAACCAAGCTTCTATCCTTACATCAACGCTCTGCTGCCTAGCTGCCATCAATCAAAATGAATGGCTCTCGTCTTGGGGAGGCTTCATGTCTTGACAAGCTTCTGGGCTTGACCTTTACTCCCGATCTAAAATGGAACACCTATATCAAATCAATTGCCAAAGTGGCTGGAAAGATGGTGGGATCCTTCTACCGCTCCAGTAGATATCTCACTTCTGATGCAATTCTTTACCTATATAAAAGCCAAGTATGGCCAACGATAGAGTACTGTTGCTACATCTGGGCAGGAGCTGCTAGAAGCAGCTTATCCTGCCTTGACAGAGTTCAAAATAGACTTCGTAGCTTAGTGGGGGATGCCCTTTTCTCTTCCCTGCAACCTCTTTCCCACAGAACAGCCCGTCCCTGCTTTATCGTTACTTTCATGGCAGGTGCTCATCTGAACTTCAATCTATGGTCCCCCCTCGCCAAACTTTCACGAAAACACTCTTCTAGCCAGAACCACTATCAATAATTTCTCCCACTCTTTATCCGTGCTTACACCTAAACGTAGATTCCATGAATATGGCTTCTTTCTTAGAATTGCTCGCCTGCGGAACTCTATTCCGTTTGCCTGCTTTCCACCTGACTACAATCTGATTGTCTTCAAGTCCAACATGAACAGGTTCTTATTGAACCATCCCCTAAGTAATCTAAGATATAAAATTCCCACTAATGTTTACTATGCTAAAATCACAATGATAAATGTATACTCATTAACCCTTATCCTCGAGTGGCCCCTGAGCCTTGATAAGTGGTAACCCCCATGTAAAAAAAACAAAACAAAAAGAACCCCAGCAATATTGAAAATATATATGAAAATCCATCGATAATTTATATTTATTTTAATGCTTTTAAGAAATTTTCGTAAATTTATAGATGAACACTGTTATTCCTCTTTCCACCTCTATGATTTTCTGTTTTAGACGAATACTTTTGGTGAAAAGAAAAAAAGATTCATCCATTATTTAGGGATTAATTTCGTGTATAAATATAATATGAAATGATATCTTATTTCCGGATCATTCTAACTTTTTAAGAAACTAACTAATCTTTTTACCACTAACCTTAAGTCTGAGTGGCAAGAACATAAAATGATATGTAATAGCCTAAAAAAAGTAGAATCTCCCCACCCCCAAAGAACATGCATAATTTATCTGACATAGTAAAAAGAAGGAGAAAAAAAAAGGTTATCTGCTTTAAGATGCAAGCATGGTTCAAAAACAAGAGATCATCGTACATTAAATTCATATGCGAAACTGATCCAAATTCTAAATTGTCATTTCGTTGTTTTTTCTTTCCGTCAAGTTTTTCACGATATTCACACGTAATCGCTTAAAATAGAATCTGAATTTTTTTTTGGGGGGAGGAGGTGCAGACAGTGTT
Source organism: Euprymna scolopes (assembly GCF_053919585.1). Lineage (NCBI taxonomy): Eukaryota > Metazoa > Mollusca > Cephalopoda > Sepiida > Sepiolidae > Euprymna > Euprymna scolopes. Next base: position 61,686,679 of record NC_136502.1, read on the forward strand.
AACTTGCTCTACAATAATTTTATCTATTTGGTTCTGATATGCAAATTTGTTTATTTTTAATATACTGCTGTATATTAAAAATAAACAAATTTGCATATCAGAATCTAATAGATAAAACATGCTACCTTTACAAAACTCAAATGCATCCTAAGTTGGAGTGCTGTTTCCAAATTGAGGAGGTGTGGCTTAGAGCATTTTTTGATTTTTTGACAGAGTTTAAAATGAACTTCATAATCTAGTGGAGAGAGTTATCTCTTCTTTACAGCCCCTTTCTCACGGAAGAAACTTTGCTAGTCTTTTTCCACTCTATCATTATTTTCATGAAACGTGCTAGACTGACTTTTATTCTTTGCTTCCTTCCTGTCATTTGTATTTTTTTTATCAGTCTTCACAAGCAGTTTCTTTCCAAGAATTTTCCATACGTGAAATACGTTACCACATAAATGCTTCCCTTTCGGTTACAAGTTAGTCATCTTCAAGTTCAATGCCAACAGGCACATTGTCATAAATAACCAAATTTTATTTATCATTTTCAATCCACACACATATCCTTCAATTGACAATCTATTAATTACATTACCCCTTATATTGAGCAGCATTTAGCTTACATAAGTACTGACTAATCAGTAACAAATAAATGCATTACATATTAAAGTTTTCTAATTTAATGCATGATTATATAAACATTCATTGGTTTAATTAATAATGATTCACTGGAGGATTTAATTGTAGAATGTAAACTAAGAAATCCAATTTTCTTTTTTTTCCACAGAAATTTATCCGTAGATGTTTTTAAACTATGCAAAAATAAATATTAAAATTTTAATCAAATGTTGTGGATTAATCAAATAAAGGTTGGATATTATTTTAAATTTAAACTTTTTATGTGTGCAAGTTATTGATTTCAAATGCATATGGAACCCGTAAATATATTTAGTTTACACGGTGTCAAGATATCAGCAATACATAACTACTGAAAAGAATGAACCACCAACTAAAAAAGATGGGCTCTGCATTCTAACTGAATTTACTTTCTATGCCAGTTAGATTAAAACAAGAAAAAAAAAGCTAGAGTTTAAAGATTCCATCACATACAAAGATGGTCTCTATCATGTACAACTTCAGTGGTATGAAGATAAATTAAAATCGGTACCTTCTAATTACAATGCTGCTATTCGGGTGCTAGAAAAGGTTAATAAGGATCTGGAGAAGAAAAACTTGTATAATCAGTATCTGCAAGTTTTTCAACAACAAGAAGACGAGGATATTATTGAAGAAATAATTGTGCCTCCTGAACAATTTAAAAACTATATATGGATTTCTCATAGGCCAGTGCTAAAACTAACAGACCAGATTACTACCAAGGTGAGACTGGTGTTTAATTGTTCTTATAAGCATAGGGGCTCAGTATCATTGAACGAAGCATCATATCCTGGAGTGAACCTGATGACCGACATGTTAAAATTGATGATCCGATTCCGAACAAACCGATACGTCTTGTTGGTTAACATCAGAAAAGCATTTCTGATGATTCGTCTGGCATTGGAAAAGGATTGTAATCGGTTTTGCTTTTTTCTGATGAAAGGTGAAAAATTACATTGCTACAGATACAAAACCTTTATATTTGGCTTCAATGCAAGCCTTTTTATTTTAAATTACGTGTTAAAGATTCATGCAGAGAAGTTCCCTTTGGAGGAATGTTCGGAGGCACTGAAATCCAATTTTTATGTTGACAACCTCGTGAAAACTGCGAATAATGCAGAACATCTGATTTGTATATCTCTGCGAGGGAGCGTCTGCAGAAGGAAATTTTGATTTAGTCTTGCAATTCCAACTGTGTAACACTCCAAAAGAAAATGGAGGCAGATGGAACGTTATCAGGATTCGACTCTGGTTGGGAAAAGGTGTCGGGGTATCAATATAACCCTGTCCAAGATTCAATAAGGGTCTCCTCACCATCATGCGACTTGGAGGCATCAACTAAGAGGAAAATATTATCGGAGACCTCGAAGGTATTTGATCCTTTGTCTCTGTATCTACCTGTGACAGTGCGAGGTCGTTTATTGATGAGAGAAATATGGAGACAAAAACTGAATTGGGATGATATGGTTCCTCAAGGTATGAGTTCAGTTTGGAGAACGTTGGCAAAAGATTTATAAGCGTTAAACTCTGTATCTTTCCCCAGGAGGGTTATAGATGAAGGAAAGGATACAAAGTTATTCTTTTTCTGTGATGCGTCTAAAGCCGCATATGGGTTTGCGGTATATGCTGTACAGGATGGAAATTCATCCTTGGTATTTGCCAAAGCGAAAATGGCTCCTTTGCAGGGAAAATCCCTCCCAACATTGGAACTTCTAGCAGTATTTTTAGCAATGAAATGCTTCCCTTTTATGAAAGGACATTCCTATAAAAGACGTCTATGTAATCACAGATGCTCAGGTAGTTCTGTCCTGGATTCTGGCTGACTTCGCCCAAACAAAAAATGTATTTGTACGAAATAGATTGCAAGACATAGCTCAAATCTCTGAGAAGGTTAAATCTGATTTTAACATAAAGATAAACTTTCAGTACACTTCAACAGATGACAACCCGGCCGATTACATCACCAGAGGTTTGACTATCAAGAAATTCAAGGAAAAGTTTTCTCTTTGGTATGAGGGACCGATATGGATAAGGCAAGAAGAATCCTCCTGGTGTCATCGTGAGTTGGGTTGCCTTTCTAAAGTTCAGATGGAGCGGATTGGTGCTTCAGTAAATTATGCCGCAGCAAATGAAGTGGCTACATCAGAAGTCAAATTGGAAAAATTCTCCAGTTTGAGTAAGTTGATCCGTGTAAGTGCAGATATTCAAGTTTTTTGTTTTTTTTAATTTTTTTTTTTACACAGTGATCACCACTTATCAAGGCCCGGAAGCCACTCAGGGATAAGGGTTATTGCAAATACATTACGTTAGTGTGGAGATTTGATGAAGTGTTTACTTAAGGGGGCAGTTCATTAGGAATTTGTTAACATTGGACTTGAAGACATCCAAGTTGTAGTCTGGTGGGAAGCAGGCAGACGGAACAGAGTTCCACAGGTGTGCATTTCTAAGAAAGAAGCTTTGTTCATGGAATCCACGTTTTGATTTAGGCACAGATAAAGAGTGGGGGAAATTTTTCACAGTGGATTCAGCTAGATGGGTGTTTTTCGTGAAAGATTGGCGAGGGGGGATCAGAGATTGGAGTTCAGACGAGCACCTGCCATGGAAATAACGATAAAACAAGGATAGGCTCGCAACGTCTCTTCTGTGGGAGAGAGGTTGCAGGGTAGAGAAAAGGGCATCCCCCACTAAGCCACAAAGTCTATTTTGTACTCTGTCAAGGCAGGATAGGCTGTTTTTAGCAGCTCCTGCCCAGATATGGCAACAGTATTCCATCCTTGGACGTACTTGGCTTTTATATAGATAGAGAATTGCATCAGTAGTGAGATATCTTCATCAACAAGTTAAAAAAGAGGGAGATCGATCCTGAGTTACAAGCAAATTACTACCTGATCAAGACGATGCAAAAACAATCCTTTTCAAGGGAGTTGGACTTTTTGTTGGACCCTGGAGGAAATAGCATGCCTAAACTGGTGAAGAATTTGAATCTCTTTTTGGACCACAAGGGCATTATACGATCGATGGGAAGAATAGGAAAATCGGAATATCACTCATATGAGGTCGAAAATCCTATTTTATTGGGAAAAGAGCATTATCTAACAAGATTGATTATTCAAGAATATCACCAAAGAAGCCAACATTTAGGCTTGGCCACAACCTTGAATGAAATACGTTTGGCAGGTTACTGGATACCACAAGCCAGACAGGCTGTTAAAAATGTGGTTAGTACTTGTGTGAAATGTAAACGCTATAAAGCTGTTTCCTTTTCAATACCAAATTCGACCAACTTACCAGCCCCTCGGGTGAATTTTGTCAGGCCCTATCTACATACCGGTGTGGATTTTACCAGCCATATCTATGTTAAAGGACAAGAAAAGAATTGTAAAATGTACATTCTTCTATTTATATGTATGAGTATTAGGGTTGTACATTTGGAACTGGTTCCAGATATGACTGTGAAATCATTTATTCAAGCATTCATTAGGTTCACGAACGTAAATGGAATCCCTACACACCTTTATTCGGATAATGCTCGCACATTTAATGCTGCTGCCAGAATCATTAGCCGGGACATGATAGCAGAAAGGTTTAGCCCATATGATTAAAACATTGCACAATTCCACTGTTTTCACCTTGGTACGGTGGTAGTTGGGAGAGGTCTATCAAGACCATAAAATCTTGCTTATATAAAGCAATAGAAAAAGGTAAAGTAGACTATTTTGGTTTACTAGCATTTTATCTGATGTGCAAAGGGCAGTAAATAGCCGCCCCCTGCCATATAGGAGCTCTGAGGATTCTGATCTGAATGTCTTAACCCCTAACTCTCTCATGAATGCGAATGTTGGTCAAGGAATAATAATGCGGTTGGAAAACCAGGATTTGGAAACGATCGATCCTATTAGTCGAAGTGACTTGATTCAAACCCTGCGTTCCCGGGAAGAAAGCCTGACTAAATTTAAGAAAGTTTGGAATGAGGACTATTTGTTGAGTCTCAGAGAAAGAGCAATGAGCTTGGCTGATTGTTTTTTTTTTTTAAGATAAAGTAAAACCAGGGGATATAGTGCTCATAAAAAGCCCTCTGAAAACAAGGCCTTTTTGGTCTCTAGGTGAAGTTCTGCAGCTAATCCAAGGAAGTGATGAATTGGTGTGCATGGTGAAGGTGAGGAAAGGGAATGGAGCTATAGACACATACTCTATCAAGCATCTCTTTCCTCTGGAATTCTCTCAACAGCCTGGAAAACCTGACCTGATAGGCATGAAACCATCGAGTTCACAGGATATAAGCCAGGACCCACAACAGAGAGAAAGTACTATAATTTGGATTTATCCTAGCTGTAACAGATGTGAGGATCCCAAACCTATGATAGCCTGCAATAGATGCAATGACTGGTTTCACTTCAGCTGTGTGTGTCTAACTGAAGCACTACCAGAAGATGAACAATGGTTCTGTCCGACTGGCAATTCTCAAGGTGTTGGAACTGGTAGACCCAGTTTGTCAGGAGTCTAAACAAACTTTTATTCTCTTAAATATATATTTTTTTCTTTTGTGGGGAATGTGTGAGAATTTTAAATTGGTTGACTTATCGAGGGTAGGTCGGTGAGGAAGAAAGGAGTGCTGGTAGCTGTGACCAACACGACCGATGGTCCGTTAAGCAAAGAAACTGAGTGCTTATTCCTTACAAGTCAAATAAACATTCCAGTCATGCGTGAATCTCGTTGACTGAGAGTTTAAGTAGATAAAAGGAGTGGCCACTCTACAGTTGTTGTCGTTGTCTTTTTGACAAACTACACTTCGACCATCGTTACTCATTTGTTACTTTTACAAGGAAAGACTGCTTGTAAGCAACGTCGACATTTCGTTGCAAGACTTCAAACGTCTTTCCCCCCTCCCCTACTCGTCGGTAAGCTAATTCCAACAATACTCCTACTAATAATAATGGCAAATAGATAAAAACTTTTAGCTTAATCATTCCCCAAAAATGAAATTCTATTGTTTTAGATGGCAAAAAGGAAAAAAACAACAACAATTATTTTGGAATTTCAAGTAAGAAAAGGA
>NC_136502.1:61708956-61713956 GCF_053919585.1 Euprymna scolopes
AACGGAAATTTGAATTTTGTTCCCTTTTAAATTCGGTACATTTTTACATTACGTCCAACTCATCGTTCACATTCGACACATCAACTTTTATAGCTTTTCGGGTATGCTGGCAAGGTTAGGGGTGTCTATTCCGAAAGCCGTTCTTAACATGGGTAGATTGGTAGGTGTGTCAGAAATTTCGTGAAAAATAGTGAATAATTCCACCCCGTCTTTCCAAGCTTATAACTCCTCGAAAAATGTAACTCAAGCCCTAATTTTTTTCAATTAAGGGAGCAAGAACCAAGGTTTCATTAAAAAATATAAAAAAAAAAAAACAATGTGTTTTTTTTTTTAAAAAAAAGGTTTTAAACTACGGACTTTACAGGTAAATTTCTAAAAAAAACACTACTTTTTTTTTGTTTTAAATTTGAATATATTATTTATTGAGCTTTTCTCTTCAATTTGTGATATATAACACTTTGGTGAGTAAATTATTTACTTTTTAATAGACATTTCAAAATGGGAGGCGTGAATTATTCGACCTCCTGTCTTTCCAAGCTTATAACTACTCGAAAAATGTAATTCAAGCCCTAATTTTTTTTCAATTAAAGGAGCAAGGACCAAGGTTTCATAAAAAACAAAAACAAAAGAAAAAACAAACAACGTGGTTTAAAAAAAAAACAGGTTTTAAACTTCGAACTTTACAGATAAATTTCTAAAAAAACACTACTTTTTTTGTTTTAAATTTGAATATATTACTTATTGACCTTTTCTCTTCAATTTGTGATATATAAAACTTTGGTGAGTAAATTAATTATTTACTTTTTAATAGACACTTGAAAATGGGAGGGGCGTGAATTAAAAAAAAAAAACGTTTGTCTAAAATATTATATTCGATTTATTGGAAAGGGCATAAAATTTCACATTGACCCTGAAAATATCGTAAAAATAGAATTAATAGAAAAAGTTTGATAGATTTATAAAGTTTAAAAATTGAAAAATATTGAGTTCGTAAAATTCATTAGTTTGTTTAAAAAATAAAAAAAAATATTTCTATTACTTTTAAAACAACTTCATTAGTTTATTTTGGAAGTATAATCCATAAAGAAAATAAACAACCCACTTTTAAAAGAGAAATTACGAGATTTTTATATTTTATTCGCAGTTTCGTGATAAGGGTGTCAAAAATTCTCATACATCTACTAGATTGGAGTGTTTATTCGTTGTAAACGTACCCTACAACCTATAAATGTCGACATTTCCAATGTGAATGGTAAGCTGGACTTATGTAAAAAATAACAAAAAGATATACCAAACTGACTTTTTTGTTTAAAAATGGAATTATTTCCCTTTCGTTATTAACTTTTTTTTTTTTTAAATAAATATTTTGTGTTTTATATACATAAAGTACAATTGTTGAATGTTACTGTTTTGATTATATTCGTTTGAGGGGGGGGCACAATTAAAAAATTAAGAAAGATTAAAACGAAGCAAAATTTAAGTTTCCGTTCCATTTTTACAACAACCGTAAAACAGCGCATACTCAGCAAGTTTTATCATAATTTATAAGCATTATGTTGAAACACTAAATCAACATTTTATTTATTTTTTTGCATAATTAATGATGGAAGTATTTTTCTGTTTATTTTCTGAACATCTTTAAAAAAAAAAATAATTTGTACATTCTCTTGAAAAAAAAAGAATAAAATTTTTCTCTACTTTCACATAACTATTTACAGTGTTCATGTAAAGCATTCATCTGTTCTTTTTATAATAACAATTCCGTTTTCAAAGAGAAACGTTTACTGACTAATTTAAAAAAAAGAAAAAATGCAAGTTTTCCTGAAAAAACAACTTTCACCTAACAATTTATGGTAAAAAATTAATCTTTTCTTTTGGGGAAAAAACAACTTTTATTGATTAAAAAAATAATAAAAGTAAATAAATGAACAAAATGCAATTTTTCTTGAGGAATGTGTTCAATTTTAACAAACTGAACCACAGCAACGCGTAGCCGAGTACAGCTAGTATATATATAAATATCTATATCTATCTATATATATATATATATATATATATATAAAAACAACAAGGCGGCTGGTTCTGACGGCATCCCAGCAGAAATCCTGAAGAAAGGCAGACCTGATCTTCTCAGACACATCCATGCCCTGCTTCTCAAAATATGGGAACAAGAGAAAATCCCTGCACAACTTAGAGATGCCCTAGTTGTCTCCATCTTTAAGAAGGGAGACAAGGTAAACTGTGGGAACTACCGGGGCATTTCTCTCCTCTCTACCACAAGGAAAGCCCTAGCTTGGGTTTTGGCCAACAGGCTTACACCCCTTGCAGAAACCATCCTTCCCGAGTCCCAAAGTGGCTTTCGCCCAAATAGAGGCACGATGGACATGATCTCCACTGCTCATCAACTCCAAGAAAAGTGCAGGGAGCAAAATTTACCATTAAACATGGCTTTTATAGACCTTGCTAAAGCCTTTGACTCGGTGAACCGTCAAGCCCTTTGGCTGGTTCTTGCAAGGTTTGGATGCCCAGAGAGGTACATTCGGGTACTGAGACTGCTACATGACAATATGTCAACTACAGTCCTCAGTAGTAGTGGAGATGAAACAGAGTCCTTCAGGGTAGACACAGGAGTGAAACAGGGATGTGTCATTTCCCCAACCCTGTTCTTCGGATTATGTACAGATCTGACGGGCGACTTTTTAACATCAACAGATTCAGGGCCAACGGTTGAACGAACACCATATCCATTATGGAGCTACAGTATGCAGACAATAACACCCTTGTAGCCCTCTCAGAAGAGGACCTACAGTGTACACTGGTTGCCTTCACGAGGGCGTACAAACAGCTAGGACTAACAATCAATATAAAAAAAACCTCAAATCCTCCATCAATCACCACCAAACAGTAATCCAGTCTCACCCCCAAACATCTCCATCAAAAACGTTAGACTGGAAAATGTGGACCACTTCCCATACCTAGGCAGCATCCTATCATCAAAAGCCAACATAGATGATGAAATACAACACCGTCTCAGCTGTGCCAGTGGGGCTTTCTCAAGGCTAAGGAAGAGAGTATTTGAGAACCGTGACCTTCTGGCAAAGACCAAAATCATGGTATACAAAGCTGTCTTGCTGCTCCCTCTTCTCTATGGATCGGAGACCTGGACCACATACAGGAGGCACGTAAAAACCCTGGAGACGTACCACCAAAGATGGCTCCGAAAAATCCTCAGAATCAGTTGGAAGGACCGACGCACCAACGCCAGTGTCCTGAGTGAGGCTGACATTCCTACTATCACCGCTACTGTTGCTCAACGCCAGCTCAGATGGACTGGTCATGTTGTCTGAATGCCGGATCTCCGCCTCCCAAAACAGATTTTCTACTCTCAGCTTGTTGAGGGAAAGCGTGCACAGGGTGGCCATAAGATAAGGTATAAGGACAACATCAAAGTAAATTTAAAGCGATTTCACATGGACCTTGAGACATGGGAGGACATGGCTGGGAGCAGGTTGGCATGGAGGAGTGCTGTCCACGAAGGTGCTGCGCTTTATAGCAGGGACCTAAATGAAGCTGCTGAGGATAAACGCAAGCACAGAAAGGACTGATTATCAACCAGACACACCCAACCCCACCCCACCACCACTACCTTTATCTACCCAAATTGCACAAGAAAAATTGGGTCTAGGATTGGGCTCTATGCTCACCTGAGGACCAACAGAAGCCACAACGGAGGACAGTCTTACTCAGACACGAGTGACCGCCGCCGATGATGATGATATAAATATCTATATCGATCTATATATATATAAATATCTATATCTATCTATCTATATATATATATAAATATCTATATATAAATATCTATATCTATATATAAAAATATCTATATCTATATATAAAAATATCTATATCTATCTATCTATCTATATATATATATAAATATCTATATCTATCTATATATATAAATATCTATATCTATCTATATATGTAACAAAATATCTATATATATATAAATATCTATACCTATCTATCTATATATATATATATATATATATATACATAAATATCTATATCTATCTTTATAAATATCTATATCTATCTATATATTAATATCTATATCTATATATATATATATATATATATATATATACATAAATATCTATATCTATCTATATATATATATATATACATAAATATCTATATCTATATATATATATACATAAATATCTATATCTATCTATATATATATACATAAATATCTTTATCTATCTATATATATAAATATCTATATATATACAAATATCTATATCTATCTATATAAAAATATCTATATCTATCTATATATATAAATATCTTTATCTATCTATATATATAAATATCTTTATCTATCTATCTATATATATATATATATAAATATCTTTATCTATCTATCTATATATATATATAAATATCTATATCTATCTATATATAAATATCTATAAATATCTATATATATATATAAATATCTATATATATATATAAATATCTCTCTCTATATATAAATGTCTCTCTCTCTCTCTCTATATATATATATATATATAAATATCTCTATATATATATAAATGTCTCTCTCTCTCTCTATATATATATATATAAATATCTATATCTATATATATATAAATATCTATATCTATCTATAAATATCTATATATATATAAATATCTATATCTATCTATAAATATCTATATATATATAAATATCTATATATATATAAATATCTCTATATATAAATATCTCTCTATATATAAATATCTCTCTCTATATATAAATATCTATATCTATATATAAATATCTATATATAAATATCTATATCTATATATATATATCTATATCTATATATATATATATATATATATAAATATATATCTATCTATATAATACTAAAAGTCTATGGGTCTTGTATGTTTGCAATCAGATTTCCGGTTTTCAACATCCGGTTGCGCATGCGTAAATAGCAACGT